>NC_090375.1:89684308-90005420 GCF_036365525.1 Heterodontus francisci
TGCAGAAGTCACCCCTTCCCCACCCATACACTAGAAATGCAGAGTTGACCCCATTCCACCCACCCACTACAGTAAAAATCCTAAGTTCCCGCTTCCTACCTTGGTGGTGCTAGCTTTTTCTGGACTGCAAGGTGAAAGAGTGTGAGTGCTGCCCGTCGCACGGAAGATCCCAGACAGCTAGTAAGATTGCAGGGAATTGTTTGTAATTGTATTCATGAGATTTATTTAAATATTTAAAGTTGGGTCCCGTCGCCGAGCGGCGGGCTGGCTGCCATGGAGCCTTGCCGCCACCAGGAAGCTCGGGCCCGGCAATCCCAGTGTCAGGTTCCCTGGCAGGCCGCTGCTGCTGCGATCTTCTGGTCCCTCCCTGTCACGGAGCCCAATGTTGGATGTCCAACAAAATTCAGCCCATTGACTCCAGTTTTGCTAGGGCTGCTTGATGGTCTAATTTTTCAAACATTTCAGGGTTGGCTGACCAGACAGTAGGGATTTCCATTTGGGAATCCTCTCGGATCCCCTTTAACCTGTCCTCTTTGTCCCTTTTTCCCCTTTCCTTTCTAACTTCTTGCCAGCCCTGTGCCTGTCTGTTCCCTTTTGCTCTCAGCAGTGGGCTCTTACAATTCACCAGCCCTCTGCTGGAGGGTACAGGACTTAGGGGCGCAGATTTCACTGTAGGTTGGGGTTTACCCTCAACCTGGCACATGTGGCAGCTCCTACAGTACTCCAACACATCTTTGTGGAGTTTTGGCCTGTCAAACTGCTGTCTTATGCGGGCTTTGGTTTTTCATATACCAACATGTACAGCATTTGTAATCTAATGGACCATTCTTAATATTTCTCTCCAGTAACTCTGCAGCACCACTAACTGGCGAACCACTGTCCACTCTTAGTCCTCAGGTCTGTGAGGAGCACTCCATTTCCTCATCAGTACCTCATTCTTTAATTAATAGCATTTTGGACTCCCTCTGCTTCAATTTTAGTCTGGGCAGGCTGTGCTAACTTTCTCAGTATGGGGTCGGCTCGCTGAGCCTCAACTAGGGAAAATCCATTGAATTCATTCCCTGGGTCTCCTAACTTACCAAAGAAAGTCTCAGACAGACAGATCTAATGCTCATCTGTCTACAGTGCCAATTCAGTCTCCTCTGGGGGAGCTGGTTTGATCATGGCCCGATTCACTACACATGCAGGGGACCATCTCCTGCCACTGCCCTGTCTCTCTGACCTCCTGCGGTCTCTCTTTCACTACTGAGGAAGCTACCACCTTCGTCCCTGACAGATCATTTCCCAGGAGCAGGTTAACCCCGTCAACAGGCAAACTAGGGACAACCCCTACGGTCACCGGTCTCAAAACTAAGTCGCGCTCCAAGTGCACCCAGTGTAAAGGTACAGGTGTACACTGCCCTCCAATACCATTCACCACCCGTCTGGTATTTACTGCACTCTCTGAGGGAAAGGTCAGGCCTTTTCTCAGTAAAAGGGATCTAGTGGCCCCTGTGTCCCTGAGAATCACTATGGGTTTGCTTGCCCCACTCGAGGGGTATGGGGCTACTCTCCCTTTAGACACAAAATCCTGACAACCATCAGGAATCCTATTAAATTTTCCTGCACCTACAGCAGTATGTTTTCCGTGCCTTACTACTGCTGCAGTTAAAGCCACAGCTTGTTCAACAGTGCTTTCCATCAGGATCCCTTCTCCTTCACTGAGTGAGTGTGCCCTGATTAACCCTACAGGTTTTCCCCGTAGTTTCCAGCAGTCAGCTCTTGGAAGCACACAGTGGAAGCACACATTTCTCAGGTCTGCGGGTCTCACTCCTACTTACAGCACCTTTCCTTTTGGCTGGAGGAGGCCCCCAGTGTCTCCTGCCTTTCTTTCTCTGCCAGGACTGCTTGGGCTTCTATCACCTTCCCATCCATTGTCCTTTTCGGATTTGTGGGGGTGACTAGGAAAGTTTTTCCCCGAGGGAACCGACTTACATATTAGAGCAAACTCATCAGCCAGAACTGCGGCTTGCCTTGCTGTATGAACTTTTCGTTCTTCTACATGAGTCTTTATGGAGAGTGGGAGAGGGGTTTTAAATTCCTCTAGCAGAATTACTTCTCTGAGGTTTTCATAGCTGGGCTGTACTTTAAAAGCCCTCAACTACTGGTCAAACGCCAGCTGCTTACTTCTCTCAAGCTCCAAGTAAGTTTGATCAGCTTGCTTCTTGAGGGTTTGGAATTTCTGGCAGTAGGCTTCCGATATTAGCTCATATGCCCCGAGGATAGCATTTTTTGTCAGTTCATAATTGGATGAACTCTCATTTGGCAACATGGGCTTTTCCTGTTAGCTTACTTTGCAACAGTAGAGTCCACGTTTCAGCTGGCCACTTTAATTGCCTTGCAAGCTTTTCAAAAGATACAAAAAATGCTTCCACATCACCCTCATTGAATTTTGGGATCAGTTGCGAAAATTTAATTCAGTACACAGCCTCAAATGACTATTCTCCATATTGGCCATGCTTTCACTGGGGTTACTCTGTTGCCCCCTAGTTAACTCAAGCCACCTCAGCTCTCTTTGCTCACGTTCCTTCTGGAAGGTTCTTTCATTCTCTCTCTCCCGTCTTTCTTTCTCTCTCTCCAATCTCTCTTTTTCTTTCTCCTGTCTCTCCCTTTCTCTCTGTCTTTCCTTGTCTGCTAATTCACGTTTCCTCTGTTCCAATTGTATATTTGCCTGCAAACCCTGTCGGAGTCTATTTCTAACCCTGTTTCTGTTTCTGTTTCTTCAGATTCAAGGGAAAAATGGTTGGCCACTAGTCTTAGGAGTTCGGACTTTCTAGCCTTGGCACAGACAGTGATCCCACACTGCTCAGCCATATTTCTCAACTCTTCCATAGACAGTGTGTTTAAATTATCCCACGTTACTTCACCCTGACTTGGGGAGTTATTGGCTTCTTTTTTATGTGTTTATTTTATTTTAGTTTGTTTAGTTTGTTTCTACTGTGCCTACCCACTGTTTTTTTCATGTTTGTGCTTGGGGCCAGGCTGCTCAGTTTTCTGTCCATTAACACCCTTTCTGTACTAATGCTTTGTCTTTCAGCAGAGTTCTGATGAAGGGTCACTGACCTGAAACGTTAACTCTGCTTCTCTCTCGACAGATGCTGCCAGACCTGCTGAGTATTTCCAGCATTTCTTGTTTGTGTTTCAAACAACTCCAAGTTGGTCAGCAGGTTAGTCATGTGACTAACCCCTTATTTGGAACCGCCTTTCCTGCAGTTTGTGGATTTCAAAACTCTTGGTGGGGGGCTGGGGTGCTGTCTCTTACACAGACAAGATGTGGATCATCACTGTTGCCCAGACCAATTTTGCTCATTGAATCAGTGAGCAGTTCTCTCTTATTCAAGTGTCTTTTAGAATACAAAATGTGCAGCCATGTTTCAGTGGTCTTTTAAACCAAGTCATTTCTTCAGTCCAGTAACAGTTTAAAATTAATGTTCCATATGACGAAATCAATATGTATTATTTTGGCAGATGTAGTTTTCATGACAACATTCAAATAGATGCAAAGAGATACTTAACATATTTAAAGTAGGGTCCTGTCATAGAGGGGCGGAGTTGCCGCCATGGAGCCTCGCTGCCCCCAGGATGATTGGAATCAGCAATCCCGGCATCAGGTTCCATGGTGGCCGCTGCCGCTCCGATTCTCCGCCTCCCTCCCGCCACGAAACCCGACGTTAGCAGGAGTACAACTTCTGGCCCGTAGTATGGAAGAAGTAACAAAATAATGTGTAAAACAATACTTTTGTGCCTAGATACGTAATGACACTTACATTTAGATGTAATATATATTTTCTCTAAAACATTGATTTCTTTTGCAGTTTTACAGTGCAGTTTTTATTATTATTGATTAAAAATGCAAAAGTGAAAGCTTAAAATAATAGGCGTGTAAATTTGAACAAAAAATTTAAAAAAGCAATTCTCATTCCTTTCTCGAGTTAACCAAACCAGATTTAATCATCCATGCACTGTATTACAGTGTTAGTACTTTAAATTTACTTTAGTACAGTACTATTCAGGCGTCTTGTTGTCAAGCACATATCAGACAGTAAATTTGATACAATCCTTTCTGTGTCCTGCTTTGAGGACATAGGCACTGCAAATGGAATACAAGATGGAATTCAGTTTGGATCAATAGGTCAAGTTAAATCTGGTGTGTAGATGGTAAGTTTATCTGGTGCAGGTGATTATGTCTACTCAAAACAGAAACAGCTGAGGTTACATCCATACCATCTACACAAGGACTGGCTGACCCCAGTGTGAAGGACAAAAGGTTATTTTGGTACAAAATTTCTTGTAAAATAAAATAAATCTTTAAGAAGCTGGTATCCTTGTAAGTAGAGCAAACAACCAAATATCATTTGCTTTGCTCATGTATGAAGGAAACCTAAATGTCAAAAGTGAAATGAGGCGATCTTCCTGCGGGTTTGGGGTGGGGGGCCCTTCTCCATGGGCAATCTATGGCAAAAGCTGCCCCTCCATTAATACTCTCCACCCTCATTGTCCACCCTCCCCCCACCCAACAATTGCCAGGGCCTGGAGAACTGGTCCTGGCGACCCCACCTTACTCACCTTTGGTCTGGATCTCCAGCGCTGGGCCTAGTCCAAAGCCTCCTGTAGTACCAGCAGTGGCCACCACTACGGTGACGCTGCTGAGATCACTGTTCTGCCGGCCCTCTGATTGGCCGGCCGCTCTTGGAGGCGGGATCCCCGTCCTTAAAGGGATGGTGTTCCTGGCGCTCAGGCACTTAAGTGCCTGAGCGCCATGAATCACACTGGGCGGGCTCCGAAAGGCTGAGGCAGGTTCCCCTGCCTTTTGCGCCTGGCGCCAGGAGCTTCACCAGCATGACTAAATCCAGTCCTATAAATACAAGCTGTTTTCCTTTCTTTAAACAGTAACCTCCATTAACTGCTCCATATTTACCTCTGGTAGTTCTAGAATCTAAATAGCCAATTCCTCTGTGAAAACTGAGGCAAAGGACGGAGTTTTGCCAACTTAGTTTTTGATAGAACATTGGAATCATATCTGAGTCGGGAACCCAACCCAACCAGGAGCGGGCCTTCTGGCTGAATTTTGCAGGGACCAGCCAATTAAAGAGGGTGCCTCTGAGATTGGCATCCAATTAGGTGCAGCGGGTGAGAGGAGTGATCAGAAGGCCAAATGAGGACTGATTATTTAAAGTGACACCGGTAATATGCACAGTGGCAGAACTGTGCATTGTAGACAATAAATTTGCTGAAGCAAAAGGAGGGTGAAGATGGATGCCAGAAAGGGAAGGCCAGTCCCACGATTCACAGGCGTGTCACCTGCAGTCATGGTGGAAGCTGTGAGGGCACGAAGGCTGGTGCTCTTCCCAAAGAATGGCAGGAGGAGGCCAGCCAGCCTCAGAGTACGTAGTTGCTTACCCACTGTTTTTTTCAGGTTGTTTTTCTTCAGGTTTGCACTTGCTGCTGTTCAATATTCAGTGTATTCACACCTAATCTGTACTAATGCTTTGTCTTTCAACACACCATTAACATATTGTTTGCCTTTGCTCCGTGACCTTTTGGTCAGCTATGTGGCCTGGTCCAATCTGCACCTTCTCCTTTGTTATCTCTTGCCCCACCCCCACCTCACTTGTTTATAATCTGTGACTTTTCTAATATTTGTCAGTTCCGAAGAAGGGTCACTGACCCAAAACGTTAACTCTGCTTCTCTTTCCACAGATGCTGCCAGACCTGCTGAGTGATTCCAGCATTTCTTGTTTTTGTTTCAGATTTCCAGCATCCCCAGTGTTTTGCTTTTATTATCAGAGTACGTAGAATCCAGGTCACAGCCTTAAAGGTCAATATACCTGTTTAGCTCTCCAACTGGCCTTAATGGAGTGACACAAAGTCCCTCTTGCTTCAAACTATCCAAAATACTTGCTTCAAGGAGTTACTCCTTACACTATGGTTGGTCCATTGATTGCTAGCTTCCCCTTTATACTACCGCAATGATGGCAGGTTGTGTCCTCACTGATTTCCCACTATTTGGTGAATTAAAAGCTCTTATAATTATGACTACTGTTAATGCACATTGTTTTCATTTATCTGAAAATTTAATCTTCATTTGCCTTTGCACTGTTCAGTGATCCGAAACATACTTCCAATAATAAAAATATAATATAACATGACCAACCTCTTGCTATTTCTTAGCTCATGAACCTGTTTAGAGCCATTTGGGGCTGAATTTTTAGGCCATGACAGGCGCGAGCACAGAGACAGGTGGGCACCGAATTCCGCGCCACCGGTCAGTGTGCCGGTTTCCATCTCCATTTCCCCACCCACCCACCTCGGGCTGTTTTCAACTAATTACAGGCCTATTAAAGCTTATTGTCAGAGGCTGACTGGAACTTTCCAGTCTGCCTCCAGGTCCCCAGAGGCAGGCAGGAACACTGAAAGGTGGCTAGGCTACTGATTCTATTTTTTACTTTAAATTTAAAAATGTTGGAGAGAAGCGGCCTCCATTTTGGGGTGCCCTCACCCTCACTTACCTGCAATGGTAATGCTTCAGTGCTGAAGGGTCTCCTATTGACCCCCCAGCTTCGAGAGCCCACCTGCCATCCTTAATTGGACAGCAAGCCACCCTCTGGCCATTAGTTGACCAGTTGAGGGAAAATCACAGGTGACTGACTGTTCCCCACACAGAGCCCGCTTCTGATCCCCAATTGAGCCTGACAGCAGGGTCCTGAAGCCCACGAGGAAAATTCTGCTCTTGATTCCTAAAATTGGGCCTTAGAAATTCTGATATATAAATGTGAAAGCATACTGAAAATAGGTTTAAATATCCTGTCGAATATTGAAACAGAATGACATCGCCTTCTGGGAATAGAATAATCACCTTGAGCCATAAACAAATTGACATAGCACCACAATACTGCAAAGGAAAATTCAAACCAACAAATGTGCCATTGTTGTTGACCAGTAAACTGATTTGCATAGTGAAAGTTATTTAATGTACAGCCTCTAGAGGAGCATTAATTTTAATCATAGACATGATTAAGGCACCAGGACACAGCAACTATGTGAATACATCATCAGACTGATTCTTTTATCTGACTAACTTACTAAAGTATCACAATAATCCTTGGTATGTTATACTTGGATTGTTGTTAATCACATGGGGCTGGAATTTATATTTCTGAAAACAATGGCGGTCTGCCCGCGTGGACCGCACGTTGTGGAGCCGCTGCGATATTCAGCACAGCAGCGCATTTAAATGGACGGGGGCGGACCGCCCACCCCGATGACGTGGAGGGGGCAGGCTGTCCATTCCTGGCAATGGCAGCAGCAGCCTTTACGCTGGTGCTGACGCCATTTTTAAAGGGCTTCGAGCCCTTCAATTCAATTTAAATATTTAAAGGTTACAAAAAATTTGAAGAACATTTAATTTGCCCCTCTCGTATCCCCCCCAATAAACATGCCCCCCCAAACTCTTCCCTTGTCCACCTGACCTTCCGCCCCAAGTACATCAACTTTAAACTCTAACCCTTCTCACCATCCTTTAAACCAATGCTATTAGTTTGACCCCGCTCCCCCACCCCCCGCACTGAGAAACCTACCTGCTCCCCCTTCCCCACCAGTGTTCTGTCTTGATTCCCCAGACGGGGATCCGAAGGAGTGCTGGCCATCAGCACCAATATCACAGCAGGATGGAAGGCAGAGGCGCAGATCTGATTAATTCATTAATGTTAATGGATTTAAATATGTTAATAGATCTCCTGTCACGGAGCGACGGGGGTGGGGGCTGCCACGAGGCCTCGCTGCTACCGGCAATATTGGACCAGGCCTTCCCAGCGTCGAGGCCAATGGCGGGCCTCTGCTGGAGGAAATTTATTTAAATAACTGCATCAATGAGCATCTCCCTCACGAAGTCTGCGCTGCACCGATATTAGTGCCGGTGGAGATCCAAGGCGTTACACTGGTGGGGAGCGGGCAGCAGTTAAGTTTCTTTATGCGGAAGTCAGGGACAGCAGGGTCAACCTATTCTGATTGGTCAAGGGGATGATGGGAAGGGATTGAATATAAAAGTTTATAAACTTTGTGGGGGAAAGATCATTAATATTTTCAAGCAGCATTCACAGTTTTCCCATCCTGTGCTCCCAGGGAGCTCCTCCTGCCCACTCCAAATATATCTTTCATCATTGTCCCCAGATCCTACTGACAGCTTAACAGCCAAAGCCCCTTCCAGCATCCACAAGATTTCATTTTTGTATTAGTGATAAATTTCACTGGCATTTTTCTTCCAGGAATGCTCACCTTGAAGAAGATCTGCTCTTCTCTCCATCAGGATTTCTGTTTGCCTCTTGTTCATCTGCATTTCTTTCTGTTTCCCTTCTCATGTTTGATCAGGTATCTAACAAAACTCTTTCACAGCCACATCTCTTCCCTCAGCAACTGCCTCTGGCTCCAACTTATTCTGCGTAGATTCCTCCCTTCATGTTTTAGATCCACCCATGCTTACAGATATTCAGCTTTTCTTGAACCACTGCTCTCACCACATCCTGGCACCAAGACTTGATTCCATACGTTGGCACATGCACACGCTTGACGTCTCTCTTCATCAGCACCAACTCATTCTATCTCAAAGCTGTCCTGGTCCAGAGTTACAATTCACCCTTCGGCTCATTCAACACTTTCACAACAATCTTTTTCTTCCTGTCTGGTACAATGGATGACAATCTTCAACAATTCTTGGATAAAAATGTTCTTCTGGATCCTTCTTCCCCTTCACTTTCCATTGACTCCATCTCTTATTCCAGGCTCACACTTTGCCACATTTTCACTCTCTCCTCTGACATTTCCTTCATTGACACTGAATGGTCAGTCCTCACCAAAGGCCTCAGCTTCATCCTCTTAAAACTTCCACATCAATGAATTTCGAACTTTACACAATGCTGAGTTCTTCTCCTGTTGTCTTTGCCTCTGCGCCCATTTCTTTGGCCAGGAATCTTCCCACACTGTGGCTTCTACCAAGATCCACAAACAGGACTGCCCTGGTACACCCAACATTTTAGCCTGTTTCAACCAGTTCTTGTCCCACTGAGCTGATTTCTTCCTATCTCGACTCTATTTTCTCCCCTTGTCCAGTCTCTTCCCACCTTCATCCACAATATTTCAAATGCTATCTGCCACTTTAACAGTTTCATGTTTCCCGACACTAACTTTCTCCTTTTCACTATGGACATCCAATCCCTCTACAGCTCCATCTCTCCCCAGGATGGTGTTATGAAGAAGCTTCCATTGTTAATATTTTTAAGGACTTGTGTGTAAAAGGCTGTGGAGAATATTTGAGGAGGTGCTGGACTTGCTTTATTTTTAAAAAGGGTCACTGGAAGGACACTTGCGACTTTGTTTAAAAGGAGATCACACGTCACATGTCCTGTTTACAGGAGGTCATATGTCTTAATCTCCGTAAACAGCAGGAACCTTGCTGACTGTTTGTTTATTGAATTGTTTGCACAGCAGTGACATGTCTAGATTCATGGTGGTCAAGGGTTGGTTTCATTTTTGGATATTGTTTGGAGTTCAGTTGGAGTGTAAGCCTAATAAGAGAGAGGGGCAACCAGCTCATCCTGTTCCACCTCTTTGAGAAGCCCTGAGAATCCAGTGTGAGAACTGGAGAAACTGATGCAGCATTTCTCCTGAGAAGCTTCTGCAAGACTTTATCTTGACATCTTTTGCAGGAACCGCTTCTGAAAAGATCCCAGTGACAACCGCATTTGCCTTGTGACACCCATCATCCGGATGCCAGACCAACTGGAACATTCCATATCTTATCCTTTTTCTTCAAGAATTAGCAAGTACTTGGCTAAAGTTTTTTGTTTTTGTTTTTTTGTAAAGTTGATCTCTGCAGAGAAAGCTTCTTTATTTTTCCTTTAAGCGGTGTGTTTGTGTATGTGTGTGTGTTGGGTTAATTAGAATGGAATATATTTATACTTTCATATTTCAACCTGTGTATTAATAAGCTTTGCATCTTTATTGGATGAGTCTTGTTTTATAATAAATTAATAATTTTGCTGTATGTTAAAGAAACCTGGTTGATGGATTTTTATTCTGAAACTAGAATAGATAAAGTATATAATTGGCAATATTGGTAACTGGGTAAAACAGTTAAATATATGTTGTGACCCATGGAGGAGTGGAACTAGAGAAAGACAGCGCATTCCTCCAGCCTCGGTCATAACAATGGCCCGAGGACCCTCTGCTTCTTCCTTCTAGTCTTCATCCAACATCATCCTCCTCCGCCTGGCTGAACCTGCTCTCACATTGAACAACTTCTCCTTTGACTCCATTCACTTCCTCCATATGGGAACCTTTATGGGTCCTAGCTATGCCTGCATTTTTGTGGGATATGTGGAACATCCTTTGCTCCAGTCCTTCTTAGGTGCCTTCCCTCACCTCTTCTTCAGGTACATTGATGACTATCAGTTCCGCTTCCTCCTCTCATCCCGAATAGTTCATCAATTCTGCTTCCAATTTCCACTCTTTCCTCACCTTCACATGGTTCATCTCTGACTCTGCCCTTCCTTCTTCAACTTCTTTGTCTTGATTTCTGGGGATAGGCTATCGACCTCATAGTCCTGCACCCTCCACCAGCAAAGATACTCACACCTCGGTGGGTTTGCACTTGAGTTTCAATTAGAGCACAAAACCTGGTGAGCACAGCACACACGCACCCGAGCAGCTGAAGGAAGCTGTGACTGCCCAGGCCTCTGACAGTCGGAGGAATGTGGGAGACCAGGCCTATGCTGAGCCCCAGGCTCATGACATGCCTCTGGTGTCAGCAGCATCATGGGAAATGCTGCAGCTGCAGCGAGAGGTCTGAAAACTTCTAGCAGAGATCCCAGAGGCAATGCATGCCCAAGCACGGATGTGTAGAGGGAAAACTTGTGGCCGATGCTGCTAAATAAATACACAAAATGGGGTATTTACCCAAGGCATTGTGGGACAAGTTAGTTAGCTTGCAGCCTTGAGCATGGTACTGCTTAGCACAGGCAATTAGGCTGACCAAGGAGGGCCCCCCATATCAGTGCATAAGACAGCTGCTCTGTCTAATTGCGGACTACACAAAGCAACTAGGAATGCAGCCCTGATAGAGGTAGAAGGATTCATTGTGAAGACTAAAGGATAGTTGATAAGGGGGGTTTGGTAAACAAGCTGAGATGGTCAGGGGCGGACCATGAGCTATCCCCACAACCACATGATGCATAATTAATAATTTTATTGGTAATGAATGTCATATATATAATCAATAACCGTTATGATTGGATTATGTCCAGCCGGGATGGGCTGAGTAACTGTATATCTGTTGTGGATTTTCCTTTGTTCGGTGGAGAGGCATCTGGACAGACCAGTGACCTGCTCCCCGCTGGCGTAACTCAATAAACTGTTTGACATTGGAGCAGACCTGAGTGTCGAGTGATTCTTCTAGATTCATTCCCGCTAACAATTGGCTTAGTCGGCAGGATCAGGTGTGAGTCATCTCTTCTGTGACCCCGATATCCCAATCACCCAGCCTGAGCTTGAATTAGGAGGACTGAGTCCCACAGGATCAAGTGGGCGAAGGGAACTAAGGGGCCAAGGGGGAGTTGGCTGGAGCCTGATCCCGAACTTAAGAACAGGATTCGGCGGTCGTTTGATGCCATCAGGAATACCGGGTGAGTATCTTTAAAGCTTATCCCGGGGCCGGGTGGTGTTCCGCGACTGACGAATGCCAAGTTTGTGAACAGGATCTGACCAATGGTCAAACGGTGGTAGGTAGTTCGTTAAGATACGTAGGGCGCTGTCGAGAAGGGTTTGGAATATATATATGCGTATATATATCATAATTGTTGTGTGAAATACTGACAGACTTGTGACCCGACAGTTAGCCAGGAGACGGTCTACTACAAGTTGCGCTAGGTTGAAAGCGGACCTCTGAGAGTAGATTTCTAACGGTTCTAATCCTACCCAAGCCTGGCCAGTGAAAAGATAGAGCTCGAGCGGGGACCAGAGGGTTCCCTTATGAGTTATTTGGCAGTTCAGAGCAAGAAACTTATCGATAAGATGATTAAATCTAATGGAATCCCCACGACCCTGCCGCAAAACAAAGAGAGTGGTGACAAAAAGAAGAAAATCAGTTTTAGAGTAAAAACAAGTTACTGTCTTTGATTCGACTGTGAGAATGTTGGAAGCGTCCATGAATGAATTGAATGTCTGGGATGTACAGCTTGTGTTCTGTAGAACTGACTGTCGTTAACTCTTTGTTGTCTGGCTTTAATGTTGGAAGCACGAGTCTATTAAGTTGTTTGGAATTGAATGGGTGAGAAAAGTGATTGTTGAGTGTGTTCATTTCGATTTAAGATTGTGCACCTAGGAATGGGATGTAAAATTGAATTATATTTTAAGTTAAAATTTTATTTTGATTTTAAAAGTTGGTTTTGCAACTGTGAAAAGGCAATGAACAATTTTCTAAGAGATAAGCTTCAGCCTTGAAGGTCTGAAGATGTTTGGCAGAAATCCAATTTGAAGTTTACAACTCCCGCTTTAATTGGAGTTCCAGTTTAAAATCTGTTCTAGTTTTTTTGGAGTTTAAATTAAAGACATGTTTTACTGACTGTTTTAAGTAGCAAATGTCAGGAATTGGATATTGGTTTAAGGGAGAGATGGATAAACAAAGGAGATATAGGAAAGATTCTGTCTGTTTAAAAAGCTGGTGTTAAATCTTTTGTTATAAGAATGTTAAATAACTTTTTCTTTAGTTTTTGGTTTTATTACAGTCATTTGAAAAGGCGCCTGAGGAAAGAACAAGAAAAATGGCGTAATTTACCTATCTTTTAAAATAAGCACGTGCTATTCTGTTCTGTGTGTAGTTAATAAGTATTATAAGTTAATAAGTCTGAATTAAATTAATACTGTTAAGGTTAATTGACCTGTTAAGTTGAAAAAAAAACTGGAAATGTCATTTACAACCACAATGAACTTTCAAGTTTAGCATGTCGAGTTTTGGGGGAGTCTTAAGTTTCGGACATAGGACTCACTCATATAACATCGGCAGTTTTGATTTTTAAATATTTATTGCAGTGAATTGGAATTTGGAATCATCTTTGTTATATAAAAAAAAATCCTTGGATTAGAAACCTCTTACAAAAGATGCTAAAAGGTTGGAAACAATTGGAGTTTAATCTAAAGTGCTGTCTTTCCTGATGGAGATGGTTTCCTTTGAAGTTGGTAATGTTACTAAAGATTTTGTTGTTTGAAAATCCTAAGGATACCAAAAAACATTTAAAATGGAGTTTAGTTCTTTTCAATAAGGAAAAAAAAGGGTTACGTAAAGCGACGCAGCTGATAAATGAACCTTGCTGCAGCTATCTTTATCAATGAGACAAAGTGCTTGAGAAGGAGAAATAGTTGCAAGCACTTCTGTCTTTAATTTAAAAAAATGCAATATCACCAAGTCTGGGCATAAGAAATTGGAATCGATAAACAAAATTAAATTGATATGAGTGGTTATTTAAAGCATTCAAAGGGAAATTTACTGTTATTTGAATTTGGAATAATCTGAGATGTCGAAAATCCAGGTTTAATTTGGCAAGTTATTGAAGGAATTAAAATGTCATCTAAGGTAAAAAAAAACAAACAAACAATATATAGTAATGCCTGGAATCAAATGGAAATGTTTGATTTCTGTTTTAAGGAAATATGAATATTGATTGTAAAGGTTCTCCAGGGCTCAAAATGAAATAGAATTATAATTAATAGGAATTGGCAATCAGATCTGGCTGATGCAAGAGCTAATAAAGGAATTCTGGGGATAAACAAATGGTGAAATTAGAATTCAAACAGCTAAATTAATATAGTATGAAAGTTCCAAGAAGTCTAGAATTTTCCAGTGAAAGTCAGGAAAGTGTAGATAAGACTGGCAATTGATAGTTTTCTCTTGGAGATATGAGTTTTTAAGAGAGCTACATTTGAAAGTCTGGCCATTTTTGATCTTTTGATAAGATCACCTGACGAACGGGTCTCAAACATGTTTACTGACTTGAGAAACAGCATGGCATGAAATGTTTAATGCAGCCAGTGCAGTGAGACAGCTCACATAGAGAAAATGACTTTATAATAATCAGGATAAATTAAACACCTTAATAATGACAGGAAGGGCAATGAGGTTGCCAGGGGATGTCGTAGTAGGTAGTGAGGAAATAGGACCCGCAAGAGAAAGGGTTAAAAGATTTTTGAACGAGTTGTGCAGACAACTGCACAAGGTGAGGCAGGAGGTTCTATAGAAACATGAAAGAGGAACAGACAAAGGTGCCTGTTGTGGGAGACAAAGTAATGGTAAAGGGAAGGGCCGATGGAAACATTGGTCCCAACTGAAGGTATATAAAGACAACAGCAAATGATAGACTCCGAAATAAACACCACCTGGTACGCAAAGAGATACCGGGAATGGAAGAATACACTTGAGAATGGACTACTCGCGGGGCTGGGAATAATGGTAGTATTGATAGGCATTTGGATTATTATTAGATGGGTTACTAACTGGGCAAGGATTATGGGGAACGAAACCCGAGCACAACGGGACCATATGGATAATTTCGAAAGAGTAGAGATGATAAGAATATAAATTAACTCCTGGATTCCCCAGGACATGTTCGGTCCCCACAGGTAGACATGTATCCCTCATCAGGGGATACTCACAACATGGACAAGTACTAACACCTGGTGACCACCAGGGCAGTGTGTTTAAATTACAGATATAACCACGAGTGGAGAATGGGAAGGATCCGGACTGCAGTGGCTGTGGGGCCTGATGCTAATATCCGGAGAGGAAGAACAAAGACCCGGTAATGGATGCACAACGGATTAATGAAAGGAGTATTAATATGGACAATATGAACTATGGGTCATTGCACAACATGTTGGATGGTAAGTGTATAACAGTGAGTAAACCTACTTGAATGCATGGCTTACAGTGAATCCGGGCAAAGATGCAGTATGTGTACGGTGCTCCACAGATGACCATGCTAACTGCGTGACCAGACAGAAAGGGGAAGGGGTAACTGAGAGCTGTGTCTTTGGAATTGTTTGTGCCCCTCCCATTGGGCAACAGATGATAAGGAAATTTGAAAGGAACATGGATGTGTGTGGGTACATCGAGCCCAGGGGAAGCGTTGTATGATAATGTAAAACATGAAATTGTGCCTGTATTGATCAATGTCTCAGGTATCCGGATGCCAGAGTATTGTTCAGAACAGGCTAAGAATATGTATAGTATGTTAGCCACTGTAATAGTGCGACAAGCTGCTAACGCCACAGGGGCCACAAGGATAAGGGGGCGTAACCCATTTCATAGATACAAGAGGAAAAAATATTAAATGATGAAGTAACAGGGATCAATACTGGGATTTCTTTAATCAATTCTTTACATACACAAGTGGTAAACGAGAATGTGGAACGACTCTGGAGGGTTATAAGGGAGCTCATAATTCAAGCTGAGGGGGCCCAATCAAACAGGTCTGGGGCAGAGAACAATGGAAATACAATTAGATGGAATAGCGGTGCTGGAGGCCCATGCCAAGACTATTAATCACTTTGGATGCCGTACCCGGCAGGGACAATTGTGCCACACTTATGGGCTGTGGATGGTGGAACAAATGAGACACAACCTCGATCAGCTCCAAAGGGGGGAGGTACCAGATTGGATCGACAGGACAATACCTCCCTCCGGTATTATCTGACAGAGATTTTGCAAGGTCGGGGTACCAGGGAAATGGAAAGTACTGCGTTTCCGCCATCGAAACATCATACTGCTATGGAAGTTGACGCTGTCCCACACCATACCCAGACTTCTGTTTCACCTCTCAACAACCAGTCACTATAGGACGAGCCTGGATAGTTTATATCCAACAGCGGGGGCTGGAAACCGTAAAATGCAATTGATCAGCTCCACGATCACCTCCAGCATTATAAAGAGTCAGAGCAAGCCCCAATCCCACACATAGATGAGAAATTGAGCGGATTACGGGACAACGTAGGTCACTCAGTGAAGCTTTACCATCAGTTAAAAAGAAAGTTAAAGGTTCTCAAGGAAAATACTGAACAGCAACTTCAAAGTACAAGCTGGCGGGGAATGAGTTTGGTATTGGGGGATGAACGTCAATATTCACCCTTGGATCAGGATAATATCACACGTGTTGGTGGGAGTGCAATTGGTACTGGCTCCCACCGGGGGAATATTGGCTTGTAGATCATGCGGACAATATACTAAGCGAAAGAAAGCAAAGGCTTTGGTAAAGGAACAACACAGGAGGTTAACTTCAAAGGGACACGATAATTTGGGTCATATTGATTTGATTTAAGTGACCGGGATTCCTGAAACCTTGTGACTGGGCAGCACGTAGAGGCAGGGAATACAAGACAAGGTTATAACGGGGATAATAAAGTAGGTATGTCGGTTAACAGGACTAAGGGTAGTCCTTTACCGAAAGGGGGGATTGTAGAGGGAAAACTTGTGGCCGATGCAGCTAAATAAATACACACATATATATAAGATGAAAGTGTAGCCACATATTGTTACAAAATGGGGTATTTACCCAAGGCATTGTGGGACAAGTTAGTTAGCTTGCAGCCTTGAGCATGGTACTGCTTAGCACAGGCAATTAGGCTGACCAAGGAGGGCCCCCCATATCAGTGCATAAGACAGCTGCTCTGTCTAATTGCGGACTACACAAAGCAACTAGGAATGCAGGCCTGATAGAGGTAGAAGGATTCATTGTGAAGACTCAAGGATAGTTGATAAGGGGGGTTTGGTAAACAAGCTGAGATGGTCAGGGGCGGACCATGAGCTATCCCCACAACCACATGATGCATAATTAATAATTTTATTGGTAATGAATGTCATATATATAATCAATAACCGTTATGATTGGATTATGTCCAGCCAGGATGGGCTGAGTAACTGTATATCTGTTGTGGATTTTCCTTTGTTCGGTGGAGAGGCAACTGGACAGACCAGTGACCTGCTCCCCGCTGGCGTAACTCAATAAACTGTTTGACATTGGAGCAGACCTGAGTGTTGAGTGATTCTTCTAGATTCATTCCCGCTAACAGATGGAGAAGTCCATCCAGGCCTTGAGCTTGGTATTGTCCCTGACTGGTGCATGAGTGGCATCCTCCAGTGAGAGATTTGTGGCTCTGATGGAAAGCCACAACCAGCAGAGCACTCAGTGTCTGCAGGACATTCGTGCAGACCTGCAAACCCTCATTTTGACCATGGGTGCAAGGCACCAGTGGCAAGGTGAGAGGGGGCAGGAGACCTCAATTTACCACCAGGTCCTCTGCACTCTCAGCTCAGCAGGGAGGCAGAAGTCTGCCATGCTAGGGAGGAGGAGCAGCTGCCTCCCGCAGCTGGGGGCTCCTCTCAGGGTGCTTCTGGTTTGGCCAGATGATCCTCTGCCCCTCTGCCAGTGTCACCAGATCCTCCTTTGTCCCTGCTGACAGAAGGCAGAACTGGTTCTGTGCAGGAGGCTTCAGCCTGCCGGGTCCCTCCAGGCCTAAGGTATTCAGAGGACAACCACCTAGGTCATCCCTAGCCAAGGGGCAGCAAGGTCAGCAGCCTGCCTCCACCTCAGCTGACAGAACGGGGTGGAGGGGCACCTCATAGGAGCTTACATAAGAGAATAAAGAGGTGCATGTAGAATCACAGAGTTATCACTGATGAGTGTATTCTTTCACATGCAAAGGGCTGTCTATTGTGAATCTTAATAAGTTATCTAAGAATTAGAATATGACAGCGCAGTACAGGCCCTTCGGCCCTCGATGTTGCGCCGAGCTGTGAAACCATCTGACCTACACTATTCCATTTTCATCCATGTGTCTATCCAATGTCCACTTAAATGCCCTTAAAGTTGGCGAATCTACTACTGCTGCAGGCAGGGCATTCCACGCCCTTACTACTCTCTGAGTAAAGAAACTGCCTCTCACATCTGTCCTATATCTATCACCCCTCAACTTGAAGCTATGTCCCCTCGTGTTTGCCATCACCATCCGAGGAAAAAGACGCTCACTATCCACCCTATCTAACCCTCTGATTATCTTATATGTCTCTATTAAGTCACCTCTCCTCCTCCTTCTCTCCAACGAAAACAACCTCAAGTCCCTCAGCCTTTCCTCGTAAGACCTTCCCTCCATACCAGGCAACAACCTAGTAAATCTCCTCTGCACCCTTTCCATAGCTTCCACATCCTTTCTATAATGCGGTGACCAGAACTGCACGCCATACTCCAGGTGCGGTCTCACCAGAGTCTTGTACAGCTGCAGCATGACCTCGTGGCTCCGAAACTCGACCCCCCTACTAATAAAAGCTAACACACCATATGCCTTCTTGACAGCCCTATTAACCTGGTTCGCAACCTTCAGGGATTTATGCACCTGGACACCAAGATCTCTCTGCTCATCTACACTAACAAGAATCTTCCCATTAGCCCAGTACTCTGCATTCCTGTTACTCCTTCCAAAGTGAATCACCTCACACTTTTCCGCATTAAACTCCATTTGCCATCTCTCAGCCCAGCTCTGCAGCCTATCTATGTCTCTCTGTACCCTACAACATCCTTCGGCACTATCCACAACTCCACCGACCTTAGTGTCATCTGCAAATTTACTAACCCACCCTTCTACACCCTCTTCCAGGTCATTTATAAAAATGACAAACAGCAATGGCCCCAAAACAGATCCTTGCGGTACACCACTAGTAACTAAACTCCAGGATGAACATTTGCCATCAACCACCACCCTCTGTCTTCTTTCAGCTAGCCAATTTCTGATCCAAAGCTCTAAATCACCTTCAACCCCATACTTCCGTATTTTCTGCAATAGCCTACCGTGGGGAACCTTATCAAACGCCTTACTGAAATCCATATACACCACATCCACTGCTTTACCCTCATCCACCTGTTTGGTCACCTTCTCGAAAAACTCAATAAGGTTTGTGAGGCACGACCTACCCGTCACAAAACCGTGCTGACTATCTCTAATGTACTTATTCTTTTCAAGATGATTATAAATCCTGTCTCTTATAACCTTTTCCAACATTTTACCCACAACCGAAGTAAGGCTCACAGGTCTATAATTACCAGGGCTGTCTCTACTCCCCTTCTTGAACAAGGGGACAACATTTGCAATCCTCCAGTCTTCCGGCACTATTCCTGTCGACAATGACGACATAAAGATCAAGGACAAAGGCTCTGCAATCTCCTCCCTAGCTTCCCAGAGAATCCTAGGATAAATCCCATCTGGCCCAGGGGACTTATCTATTTTCACACTTTCCAAAATTGCTAACACCTCCTCCTTGTGAACCTCAATCCCATCTAGCCTCGTAGCCTGAATCTCAGTATTCTCAACAACAATTTCTTTCTCTACTGTAAATACTGACGCAAAATATTCATTTAACACTTCCCCTATCTCCTCTGATTCCACACACAACTTCCCACTGCTATCCTTGATTGGCCCTAATCTAACTCTAGTCATTCTTTTATTCCTGATATACCTATAGAAAGCCTTAGGGTTTTCCCTGATCCGATCCACCAATGACTTCTCGTGCCCTCTCCTTGCTCTTCTTAGCTCTCCCTTTAGATCCTTCCTGGCTAGCTTGTAGCTCTCAAGCGCCCTAACTGAGCCTTCACGTCTCATCCTAACATAAGCCTTCTTCTTCCTCTTGACAAGCGCTTCAACTTCTTTAGTAAACCACGGCTCCCTCGCACGACAACTTCCTCCCTGCCTCACAGGTACATACTTATCAAGGACACGCAGGAGCTGCTCCTTGAATAAGCTCCACATTTCGATTGTTCCCATCCCCTGCAGTTTCCTTCCCCATCCTACGCATCCTAAATCTTGCCTAATCGCATCATAATTTCCTTTCCCCCAGTTATCATTCTTGCCCTGCGGTATATACCTGTCCCTGCCCATCGCTAAGGTAAACCTAACCGAATTGTGATCACTGTCACCAAAGTGCTCACCTACATCTAAATCTAACACCTGGCCGGGTTCATTTCCCAGTACCAAATCCAATGTGGCATCGCCCCTGGTTGGCCTGTCTACATACTGTGTCAGAAAACCCTCCTGCACACACTGGACAAAAACTGACCCATCTAAAGTACTCGAACTATAGTATTTCCAGTCGATATTTGGAAAGTTAAAGTCCCCCATAACAGCTACCCTGTTACTCTCACCCCTGTCGAGAATCATCTTCGCTATCCTTTCCTCTACATCTCTGGAACTATTCGGAGGTCTATAAAAGACTCCCAACAGGGTAACCTCACCTCTCCTGTTTCTAACCTCAGCCCATACTACCTCAGTAGACGAGTCCTCAAACGTCCTTTCTGTCGCTGTAATACTCTCCTTGATTAACAATGCCACACCCCCCCCCTCTTTTACCATCTTCTCTGTTCTTACTGAAACATCTAAATCCCGGAATCTGCAACATCCATTCCTGCCCCTGCTCTACCCATGTCTCCGAAATGGCCACTACATCGAGATCCCAGGTACCAACCCATGCTGCAAGCTCACCCACCTTATTCCGGATGCTCCTGGCGTTGAAATAGACACACTTTAAACCAGGTTCTTGCTTGCCAGTGCCCTCTTGCGTCCTTGTAACCATATCCCTGACCTCACTACTCTCAACATCCTGTACACTGGCACTACAATTTGGGTTCCCATTCCCCTGCTGAATTAGTTTAAACCCCCCCGAAGAGCACTAGTAAACCTCCCCCCCAGGATATTGGTACCCCTCTGGTTCAGGTGAAGACCATCCTGTTTGTAGAGGTCCCACCTACCCCAGAAAGAGCCCCAATTATCCAGGAAACCAAATCCCTCCCTCCTGCACCATCCCTGCAGCCACGTGTTCAACTCCTCTCTCTCCCTATTCCTCGCTTCGCTATCACGTGGCACAGGCAACAACCCAGAGATAACAACTCTGTTTGTTCTTGCTCTAAGCTTCCACCCTAGCTCCCTAAATTTCTGTCTTAAATCCCCATCTCTCTTCCTACCTATGTTGTTGGTGCCTATGTGGACCACGACTTGGGGCTGCTCCCCCTCCCCATTAAGGATCCCAAAAACACGATCCGAGACATCACGAACCCTGGCACCTGGGAGGCAACATACCAACCGTGAGTCTCTCTCGTTCCCACAGAACCTCCTATCTGTTCCCCTAACTATGGAGTCCCCAATGACTAATGTTCTGCTCCTCTTCCCCCTTCCCTTCTGAGCAACAGGGACAGACTCTGTGCCAGATATCTGTACCCCATTGCTTACCCCTGGTAAGTCGTCCCCCGCAACAGTATCCAAAACGGTATACCTGTTGTTGAGGGAAACAGCCACAGGGGATCCCTGCACTGCCTGCTGGTTCCCTCTCCTTCCCCTGACGGTAACCCATCTACCTACTTCTTTTACCTGAGGTGTGACTACCTCCCCATAACTCCTCTCAATAACCTCCTCCGCCTCCCGAATGATCCGAAGTTCATCCAGCTCCAGCTCCAGTTCCCTAACGCGGTTCTCGAGGAGCTGGAGTTGGGTGCACTTCCCACAGATGCAGTCAGCAGGGACACTCTTGGCGACCCTTACCTCCCACATTCTGCAGGAGGAACATACAACTGCCTTAATCTCCATTCCCACTATTCCAAATTCCCAACAAATCTACTGAAAAACCAAAAAAACAAAAAGTCAAAACTTGTTAGGTTAGCAATTCAACGGACAGAACTTCCCAAATAAAAAGTTTACCTTATCAACACACCAGAGTCCTTTTTTTTTGGTTAGAGGAGGAGGGTGGGTGGGAGACACTACACGTGTAGTGTCTCGGGTACAGCCACCACACAAATATATACCTTTTTCCTTACCCAGCAGTCCCCTGGTCCTCCGAAAACAAAAGGGAATTCACTTTTAAACTTACGCTGAAATTGACTTCCCAGCTGTAAGCCCGTTCACGCACCTCCGTTGCTATCAACGCTGCAGTCACCGAAACTAAAAGAAAGAGATTCTAAACCACACAAATATATACCCTTTTCCTTACCCAGCAGTCCCCTGGTCCTCCGAAAACAAAAGGGAATTCACTTTTAAACTTACGCTGAAATTGACTTCCCAGCTGTAAGCCCGTTCACGCACCTCCGTTGCTATCAACGCTGCAGTCACCGAAACTATCTCTGTTAAGCATAGACTCCCTCTCTTTCTCTTGCATCAAACCTTTAGACCTTCACTGCAACCCAGCCTCTATGAAGAGGCCGGAGGTGATAGAAAATACTGTGAGCGGTCAACTCGGGAGCTTCACCAGCTCTGTGCTGCACGAATGTTCAATAAGCCACTGCATCATCAAGGAAGGAAGGCAACAATATGGCTGCATAAAGTTAGTATTATGAATTTGCCAGTTTGCTGGATATTTTATATATCTGATTTATCTGAGAGCAGTGCAGAGATGACATTAGTTTGAAGTCAACAACAGATTTATTTACAGTACTTTAAACTATCTCAGCACTTACAAGATTTCTGCACACTGGGCTGGATTTTGTGCTGGAGGTGGGGCTCCTGGGACCCGGCCAAAAAAGTGGGGGGAACCCCGTCTCTGCATACACTCGCCACCCACACCACCCACCACCCACCACCGCCCCCCCCCCCCGCCCCCATCCCCCACCAGGAGAGATCCTCCAGTTTTTTTATTATGTCAAAATTTTAGGAGACTTTAAAGGGACATGGATCTCCCTTCAAGGAGCTGCTGGCCAATCAGAGGGCCAGCAGCTCAGCAGTATCAGGAGCGCCACTGGGTGCATGGGCACTGCCAGTACTGCAGAGGCCTCAGACCCAGGCCCAGCAGTGGAACAGTGAACAAGAGGTAGGTGAGGATGGGGTCGACAGGGCCAATCCAGAAGGACCCAGCGAGGGCGTGCTGGGGGGTGGTCTTGAAATCCGGGGGGTGGTCTTGAAATCCATGGGGAGGAGGTTCTGGGGGGTGAATTGGTTCCTGGTGGGATCCTCTATGGGCCACAACTTTACCATGGAGGAGGGGCACCCTACCAAGCCTGCAGGGAGGGTACCTCATTTTACAGGGCATCCTCCCCGCATGGTGGAGGTCCCCTCATTGTTGGTAAGATCCCAGCAGTGGTGGGAAAAGGCTCCTAATTGGATGTTAATAGGCCACTTAAGGGCCTCAACTGGCCTCTGGGTGGGAAGGCTGTTGTTATGACCAAACGCTCCTGTCAAAGCCCCAATCAAAATATATGATTCTGATTGTGGTGGGACCAACGCACTGTTAATTCAAACCCTTCGCTCCACAGATCGACTAACATATCATTTCAAACTTTCTAAATTAAAGAAAGACCCAGCCAAATTGTACCATTTATTAACCCCCGAATGAGGCTAACCAAACCAAGTGTCTTTAAATCAACAAATTAATGCTTTAATTAGAAGAACTAAATTCATAAACACTTCTTCTCTTCTTTGGCCTCCTTGTCTCAAGAGACAATGGGTAAGCGCCTGGAGGTGGTCAGTGAATTGTGAAGCAGCACCTGGAGTGGTTATAAAGGCCAATTCCACAGTGACAGACTCTTCCACAGGTGCTACAGATAAAATTGGTTGTCGGGGCTGTTACACAGTTGGCTCTCCCCTTGCGCTTCTGTCTTTTTTCCTGCCAACTGCTAAGTCTCTTGGACTCGCCACACTTTAGCCCCGCCTTTATGGCTGTCCGCCAGCTCTGGCAATCGCT
The DNA here is from genome assembly GCF_036365525.1 of Heterodontus francisci. Lineage (NCBI taxonomy): Eukaryota > Metazoa > Chordata > Chondrichthyes > Heterodontiformes > Heterodontidae > Heterodontus > Heterodontus francisci. The sequence continues at coordinate 89,708,094 of NC_090375.1, forward strand.
GGCAACTGACTCCCACTCCACTCCCTCTTAAACACTATGAAGATATAAACAACATTTAAAATAGAAAAATTAGAGTCCTTGCAAATTTACAGTCCAATGTTGCTTGAAGTCCTCACAGCATGTTGCTTGAAGTCCTCACAGAATGTTGCTTGAAATCCTCCAGAATGTTGCTTGAAGTCCTCGCAGAATGTTGCTTTCCTTCTCTAGCGAATTTCAACAATTAGTGACTTGCAAACACTTTCAACAGAATCAATCTGACTTTTGAGTTTTTGACGGATAAAAGATTGTCACAGTCTAACTTCCTTTTCTTCAATTTAAATTACCAGAGATCTCTGTTTTGGCTTGATGTTTTAGAATTTTGAGAGATATTAATTAAACAGACTAAAATCCTCTTCCTTCAGTTTAAATGGTTGAGAGCTCTTTTTCCGGGTGCTGTCATCATAGCTGTGTCCTTTGTGTCTGTGTTAGAATAAACTGTCTTCAACTAAAAGAAAGTTCAAAACTGAATTGTAAAATTGTATCGCATGAGACTCACTCCCAGTGGCTGTATCTATGGTAACAAGAATGCACACTTTGAATAACAGTCTCCAAATGGCTGTTTTGAAGGCAATGAAAATGCACCTTCCTATAACTCCTGAGGCTTGCTGGTTCTTAAAGCAAAACTGATCCCTTGCAAGCCTTAAAGGCAAACTGCATATTCCTAAAAAAAAAACTACAAGACCATGACACCGCCACCCCTAGCAGAATGAAATGCCATTCCTGAAATGCATTTCATTAGAATGGGTAAAAAAATATATAAATTCAAAAAATGCTAACTTTTATTCCCACACATTTACAGATATACACGTTTCTAAAACAAATGTTTAGATGACAGCAACAAGTTCCACCAGAACATTTCAGCTTTAAATTTTCAAAAGGTTGTTCCAATTAACCCATTTTAAATTTCCAAGCATAGTCTTCCAATTGTTTTGTGTTTTCCTTCCAAGTGTCCCTATTGTCCATCACCTCAGCTATGTGAGCTGCACAGCTAGGAGCACTGACCACTACTGGGTTCACTATTCTCTGAGAAGTTTCTCGAGTATCCCTTAATCTATGTGGCAACACTTGACACTGGAAAACCCTGTCCGGTGTAACAGAAGCTGATTTTTTTCTTACCCTGGGATGTCAAAGGAATTTGACGGTATCCTTCCAACACACCTGTCTCTTTAAGACACATTGTGTTGCTCACTCTGTCCATACAGTTGTTTAAATGAGAATTTGGGTAGGGGTCTGCCTTCTTTACCACAGTGACTTTTCTAGAGTCTATGCAAGTTTGAGCTGACCCACCAGGTTTAGTCATCAAGACCATCTGCGAATTTCAGCTGTCCTGACTACGTTCATCTAAGCTGCCCTTTAGCATGCATTGTACCTCTGGTTTCACTTGGGCCTGTCTGTCTGGACCTAAGCAACAAGGATGTCGTTTTAAAGAAATGGCTCCCCCTCTGCCCACATCATGTGTGGCTAAGGTTGTACATCCTGGCTTATCCCTACAAACTTTATGAAACATTGTGAAAACCCTGGTTAGGACTTCAAGCTGTTTTCCCTCTAAGTATAAAAGCCTATTGTTTAATTTTCTTAGCCATTCTGCATTCACTGATTGGATAGTTGGAGGTTCAATCTGAGAATTTCCTAGGCCTACTTCTGCCTCATCCTCACTATCCTTTTACTTCTCCACAGTCCCGATTACCTGACATACTTGTACTGGCTTATCCTCCTCCCTGCGGTCATATGGTTTGAGCATATTAATGTGACACAACTGGTTCTTCATCTGATGATCAGGGGTATCAATCAAGTAATCTACCTTACCCACTCTTTTCATCACTCTATATGGGCCACTGAACTGTGCTTTTAATGGTTCTCCCTGTGATGGTAACAGCACTAATACTTCATCCCCTGGTTTTATGGTAGATTGTGGTTTCCCACCATTTGACAGGTGTGGCATGCCCTACAAAAGTGTCTCACATCCTTTGTAAGACCTGGCCAGTAATAATGTTTGCTTATGTGTGATTTGGTCTTTCGAATTCCCCCATGTCCTGAAAAGGGAATGTCGTGTGCTAACCTTAATAATCCGTGGCAATATTTAGGTGGTACCACTATCTGTTCAACAGCTGTCCAGTCTTCATCAGCAGGTCTATGAGGTGGTCTCCATTTCCTCCTCAAAACCCTGTTTGCCATATAGTAGCCTTCCGGAACTCCTTTCACCTCAGCTTCTGACAGAGCCGTCTATGCTATTTGGTAGATCTCTGGATCAGCTTGCTGTGCTGCAGTGATAGACGATCTGTTAAACATCTCATTTGTATTATCTAAATCCCCAAATAAGGTTTCAGATGCCTGATTATCTATTTGTGGTGCCCCTTTTACCTCCAACAATGGATCCTGTTTAACCATTGCTTGGGTAACTATACACGAAGGGAATATTCCTGGAACTTGCTCCTGTAATTGCTCCATTTCCTTAATTTCACATGGTTCCTCTGTAACCATAGGAGAAACTGATATTTTTGATCCTGCCAAGTCATTTCCTAGGAGTAGATCAATTCCCTTTATTGGTAAACTGTGGCCAACACCGACAGTTACTACCCCAGATATTAAGTCGCTCTCTAGGCGTACTTTATACAATGGTACAGGTATACACACCCCACCAATTCCATTTACTAAAACTTTAGCGTTCAAGGAGCTCTCTGGTGGTAACCTTATATCTTTCCCCAACAAGAGTGTTTGGGTCGCTCCTCTATCCCTGAGTAGAATGATAGGTTTTCCTGCCTGACTTACAGGATAGGGAGTTACTCTCCCCTTTGACAAAAAATCATTATAACTCTCAGGTATTTTATTCTTAACCTCTACACTCCTCTTAGTTTTAGTATCTGGTTTCACATTTACAGCTGTCGTTAAAGCTATAGCTTGGTCTGCTATACTCTCAGTCAGAGTCTTTTCCTCTGCACTAACTTTGCATATCCCAACAAGTCCTATGGGTTTACCTCGCAATTTCCAGCACTCTGAATGGAGATGACCCATTTTGTTGCAACGATAACACTTTGGCTTGTGAACCTCACTTTTCTGACCTGAGGAGGTGATCCTGGAGCATTCCCAGCTGTTCCTTCTTGTCCCCGGCTACTTACCTTCCTTTCACTCTACCACTTTCTATCCTTCTCGGGTTTATGGGGGTGATGGACAAAATAGGTTGGCTTATTCACAAGCTCAAAATCATCAGCAATCTCTGCTGCTTGCCTAGCTTTCAAAACTTTCAGGTTATCTATATGAGTTCTCACTACTGAAGGAATGGAGTTTTTAAACTCTTCTAAGAGAATTAATTCTCTAAGGTTCTCATATGTGGTTTCTATCTTTAATGACCATATCCAACGGTTAAAATTTATTTGCTTCACCCTCTCAAATTCTAAATATGTCTGCCCAGTCAATCTCTGTAAATTCCTAAACTTCTGACGGTAAGCTTCAGGGACTAACTCAATCGCAGAGAGACTAGCCTTTTTTGTTATCTCATAATCTGCAGAAGCCTCTTCAAAAAGCATGGCATAAGCTTCATGAGCTCTGCCTACCAGCCTGCCCTGCATGAGTAATGTCCAGCTTTCTTTTGGCCATTTCATCTGTTTGGTTATTTTTTCAAAAGATATGAAAAATGCCTCTACGTCCCTTTCCTCAAACTTAGGAAGAGCCTATATAAATTTAAACAACTTCTCGCTGGGTCCTGATCTAAATTCAGATTCTTCCTGACCCGAATTTTCCCTGGATTTAAAACTACCCCTTTGTCTTAGTTCTATCTCTTTTAGCCTAAATTCCCTCTCTTCTCTTTCACTCTCTCTCTGAAGTTCAAGTTTTCTTATTGCTTTTTTGTTTCTTTTTCCATTTCCTTTTCCTCTTTTTCCAATTCAAGTTTTCTTAATTCATTTTCTGCCTCAAGTTTTTTTGTTTCTAACTGTATTCTAGTCAATACCACTGCATCACTCTCGGACCTACTGCCTTGATGTCTCTTGTATTCCCTTTCTTGTTCCATGTATTCCCCCCAATTAATATGTTATTCAAATCCTGGGATGAGCCCCCAATAAATATGTTACGACTGACCGCTCCTGTCAAAGCCCCAATCAAAATATACGATTCCCCTTGGACATCGCAAGTAGTTGAGCCTCGAGCTGTAGACCCTCTCTGGAGCTTACCGCTTTCTGCATGGGGGAGCGCCCTCTCTCTATCCTCTGCAACCATCTCCAGCTTCTAGAGGCCACTGCTGATCCTCCTGTGGCGTCACAAGTTGTTGCAGTGCTGCTGCAGGTGCCTGGCCCTTCCAGCCACTCTTCTGCATTCGTCTTCAATGGGGTCCCCAAAGCCAGGATAAATGAGGCCAATGATAGGTGGCCTCTCCCTGAAAGCAAGTCCTTCCCTACCAGCAGCTCCCCCTTCTTGCCCCCACTCGTGAACCTTGTCTGGGTATTGCTTGCCCAATGCCCCCCTTACAATGCCACCTCCCCACCCCACCCCCCACCCCCTCCCCCACCCCGCCACAGCTCAAGCAACCTTCCCTTCACTTCTCATGCAATGCATACAGCCCTCCCTTTGTAACTCTGCCAGGTCCTCAGTCGTTACCCTCCTGATGGCTTCCCCTAGCTGGTTGCCTCCATGTCACCTACTTGAAGGGGGTGAGCCTCTGAAGCCCTGTGAGATCCCGTGCACAATTTGAAAAATCCAATCCGGACCATAAAATCACTTTCAATTGGCTTCTGAAGTATCTTAATTACCTGACGCCGTGTCACCACCAGACCTCCACCCTCCATGTTTGCAGCCATAGACAAAATCAGGATGGAGTGTCACAACATCGGATTTCCTGTCAGATGTGTCCCATCCCAATTTTATATACCCCATGCCTCCATTCCCATCCACTTTGTTCGCTTAAAATTCAACCCCATGTTTCCCTTTATTCAGGCAAAACTGCTTATGATCCTAGAAGGGAAAAAATCCTCGAACCATATTTCATAAAATTCTCTATTCAAATAGCTTAAGTTGATCTTGTGCCCTTTCATAAGGTTCTCGTGAAAGTCTTGTATGACTTCCTCTCTGACTGTCGTCATTGTGCATTACCCCTCCTTGTCCTTCTCAATCTCTCTGCATCATTCACTGGGATTGACCGAGTCATCCTCCAGCTCCATGGGACTGCCTTTACATGGTTTCATTCCTAATAATCAAAATGTAGCATCTCCAACAGAGATTCAAAGAGAGAATTTCAGTAAAGGATTGCAGTGGTTTCTCTTGCCCCCTTACACTGTCACCTCAGGAGTCTCCAATGCTCTATCCCTGGCTCTCTCATCTTCCCAAGTCTGCATGCTGCCCTTTGGTGACTTGCAATCATGGGTAACCCAGCTTGACCTCACCACCACCTCTCTTCAGCTGATTCACTGTTTTAAGACTGCTTGTCCAACATCAAGATAATGGATGAGTCAAAACTTCCTCCAACACAACAGTAGAAAGATTGTAGCCATTGTCTTCCTCCTCTGCCATATACTTAGCTCCCTTGCCACTAATTCTAGTCTCCTCCTTGACCACTGCTTCAGACTGAAGCAGACTGTCATAACTTTAGCCACCTGTTCGACCTTGAGCAGAGATTCAAACCCTAATCTTATCCATTACTAAGACTATTTATTTCCACCTCTGCAAAATTGCCCACCTCTGCATCCAAGTGCCTTTGTCAGCTCCAGACTTGATGCAAGAAGACCTTCCTTGCTAACTTCCAAACCTCCACCCTCCATAAACTCCAACTTGTCCAAAACTCTGCCACCAGTGTGCTGTTCCATACTAAGTCCCATATGCCTAATACATTATCCTTGCTGGCCTATATTTTCTACCTGTCTGCTAATGCATTAAATTTAAATCATCATCCACGGCTTTGCCTCACCTTATCTCTGCAAATTCTTTCAGCTTTGTGTCCCTCCCAAAGACCATCAGCATCAGAGCCTATGGCTGCATCAGCCTAACTCTCTCGAACTTCATCTTCAAACCTTGCTACCTATCCATTCTCTCTCCTAATTTAAAAACATGGTCAAAACCCATTTCTTTGAACAATCTAGCCCTCTTAATCTTCAATTCATGTTTTGGCATACATGTCTTTACTTTGTGGGAAGCGCCTTATGACATTTTTTTCTGTTAAAGGTGGTGGCAGTGAGGGGACTAAATGGGAAGATACATCTGCCTGAGCGAGACATTGCCAGAGTGCAGTTGGAAATTTGGTACCCGTGGGAATTTGGTGCAGAAGGGGAAAGAGGGGCTCCTTTTCCTATCCTTTTTTAGCCTCCAGCAGCTGGTGAGTCTTCTTCCTTTGACTCCAAGGTAGGTGAGTACAACTTTCCATTACTTCAGCTGTGTGAATTATTAACTACTTGACTAATTAAAAAAATAAGGTTGTACAGAGATGGCAGGGCCAGTGATGTGCTGCAACTGCAGCATGTGGGAATCTGTGGAATCACTGCAATCCCAGACAACCATGTCTGCAGTATGTGTCTGCAGCTTGCATGACCTCAGCTCAGAAGTGCTGAGCTGGTGACTAAGTTGCAGACATTGCGGAGCATCAGGGAGGCGGAGAGTTACCTGGACACTTTGTTCCAGGAGGCAGTCACATCCCTTAGAGTAGGGAGACCATTAAAGATGGCCAATGGTCAGGGACAGGAGGGTGTGACTGCAAGTGAGGCAGGTAAGAAGAATCAGCATGTAGTGATGGAGGAGACTCAGACCTTGATCATATCCAACAGGTATGAGGTCCTTGCTACCTGTGTGGATGAAGAGAAGGACTGCAATGTGGATGAATGGAGTGATCAGGGCATCATGGTAAAAGATGCCATTCCAGTGCGAGGAGTGAAGAGGAATGTGGTAGTGATAAGAGACAATGTAGGCAGGGTGATTGATACTGGTCCCTGTAGCTGCGACCGGGAGCTCCAACGGCTGTGCTGCCTGTCCGGTGCCAGTGTTAAGGGCATCTCCTCATGGCTGGAGAGGAACCTGGAGTGGGAGGGGGAGGATCCAGTTGTCGTTGGCTATGTGAGAACCAATGACATAGGTAGAACCAGAAATGATGTTCAGCTTAGAAAATCTGAGGAGTTAGGGTCTAAACTAAAACACAGACATCAAAGGTAATCATCTCCGGATCGTTACCTGAGCCACGCGCAAATTGGTGCACGGTCAAGCAGATTAGAGAACTAAATGCGTGGCTGAACAAGTGGTGTGAGAAGAAGGGACTCAGGGAAGAGGGAGCTATTCCATTGGGATGGGTTTCACTTGAACCGGGCTGGGACCAGTGTCCTGGCCAATCGCATAACTAGCGCTGTGGACAGGGCTTTAAACTAACAGAGCCGGGGGGGGGGTTGGCGGGGAGGTTTGGGTAAAGGGAAATTTAGAAATCCAAAGAGAGAGGGCAGGGCATCAGAGCAGGATAGTGATAGAGATGCCAACAGAATGGGATAGGAAGGGACAGAGAGTTTAACAAAAATTGTACAGAGGCAAATAAGGTCATTGCAGGGAATAGAGGTAAAAAATGGAATTAAAGTTCCTTTATCTGAATGCATGAAGCATCTGTCATAAGATAGATGAGCTAGTGGCACGAATAGAGGTAAATGATCCATATCTAATTGTCATTACCGAGACAGGGTTACAAAGAGATCAAGGTTGGGAAACAAATCTTTCAGGGTACACAATATTTCAGAGACAGACAGAAAGGCAAATGAGGAGGGATAGCCCTGATAGTAAAGGATGACATAAGGACATTAATAAGAAGGGATTTGGCCTCAGACGATCATGAAGTAGAATCAGTTTGGGTGGAAATTAGGAATAGCACGAGTCAGAAAAACACTGGTGGGAGTAGTTTACAGGCCCCCTAACAGTAGTTATATTATTGGACAGAACATTATGTGGGAAATTATTGGAGCATGTTAAAAAGGTAATGTATTAATTGTGGGGGATTTTAATTTACATATAGACTGGGACAAACAAATTGGCAACAGTGGTCTAGAAGATGAGTTTCTAGAATGTCTGCATGACAGTTTCTCGGAGCAATACGTTGTAAATCCAACTAAGGATAAAGCTATCACAGATCTCATATTGTGTAATAAAGCCGGGTTAATAAGCAATGTCATAGTAAAAGACCCACTGGGCAATAGTGATCATGAATTTCATGTTAAGTTTGAAATTGACACATTTCAATCACAAACAAAAATCTTAAACTTAAACAAAGCCAGTTATGAAGGTATGCGGGGCGAACTGGCTAAGGTTAACTGGATAAATAGACTGGAAGGCGTGGTGGTAAATGAACAGTAGGAAACATTTTAAGAAACAATTAAAAGGGTTCAACAAAAGTGCATTCCATTCAAAAACAAAAACTCTTCAAGGAAGAGCCATCCGTGGCTCACTCAGAAAGTTAAGGAGAGTATTAGACTGAAAGAAGAGGCTTACAATGTTGCAAAAAAAAAGTAGCAAGCCTGAGGATTGGCAGTGTTTTAGAAACCAGCAAAGGGCCACCAAAAAGTTGATAAAAAGGGAAAAAATAGAATGAGTAAACTAGCCAGCAATATAAAAACAGATTTTAAGAGCTATTTAAAAAAGGAGGGACAGAAAAACAGGGAATTACAGACCAGTTAGCCTTACATAAATAGTGGGGAAAATGCTAGAGTCTATTATGAAGGATGTGATAGCAGAACACCTGGAAAGCATAAACGGGATTGGACAAAGTCAGCATGGGTTTACAAGAGGGAAATCATGCTTAACAAATCTACTGGAGCTTTTTGAGGATGTAACTAGCAGAATAGATAAGGCAGAACCAGTGGATGTGGTGTATTTGGATTTTCAGAAGGCTTTTGATAAGGTCCCACATAAGAGGTTAGTGTGCAAAATTAAAGCACATGGGATTGGGGGTAATATACTGACATGGATTGAGAATTGGTTAACGGGTAGGAAAGAGAGAGTAGGAATAAACGGGTCTTTTACCAGGTGGCAGGCAATGACTAGTGCGGTACCGCTGGGATCAGTGTTTGGGCCCCAGCTATTCACAATATATATTAATGACTTGGCTGAGGGAACTAAATGTATCATTTCCAAGTTTGCAGATGAGACAAAGCTGGGGGGGAATGTGAGCTGTGAGGAGGATGCAAAGAGGCTCCAATGGGATTTGGACAAGTTGGGTGAGTGGGCATGGCAGATGCAGTATAACATAGATAACTATGAGGTTATCCACTTTGGTTGTAAAAACAGAAAGGCAGATTATTATCTGAATGGTGATAGATTGGGAAAGGGGGAGGTGCACTGAGATCTGGCTGTCCTTGAATACCAGTCGCTGAAAGCAAGTATTCAAGTGCAGCAAGCAGTTAGGAAGGCAAATGGTATGTTGACCTTCATTGCAAGAGGATTTGAGTACAGGAGCAAGGATGTCTTACTGCAGTTATACAGGGCTTTGGTGAGTCAACATCTAGAGTATTGTGTGCAGTTTTGGTCTCCTTATCTGAGGAAGGATGTTCTTTCCATAGAGGGAGTGCAAAGAAGATTTACTAGGTTGATTCCTGGGAAGGCAGGATTGAATTATGAGGAGAGATTGGGTCGACGGCTTATATTCACTAGAGTTTAGAAGAATGAGAGGGGATCTCATAGAAACCTATAAAATTCTAACAGGACTAGACAGGCTAGATGCAGGGAGGATCTTCCTGATGGCTGGGGGTCCAGAATCGGGGGTCACAGTCTCAGGATACGGGGTATGTCATTTAGAACTGAGATTAGGAGAAATGTCTTCACTCAGAGGGTGGTGAACCTGTGGAATTCTCTACTGCAGAAGGCAGTGGAGGCCAAGTCATTAAATATATTCAAGAAGGCGATAGATATATTTCTTAATGCCAAAGGGATCAAGGGATATGGGGAGAAAGATGATTAGCCATGATATATTTTGAATGGCGGAGCAGGCCCCAAGGGCCAAATGGCCTACACCTGCTCCTATTTTCTATGTTTCTACGTTTCTATAAATATATAAAAAGGAAGAGAGTAGCTAAAGTAGACGTTGGTCCCTTAGAGGCAGAGAAAGGAGAAATCATCATGGGGAATGAGGAAATGGGAGAGGCAATGAGCAAATATTTTGTGTCTGTCTTCACGGTAGAAGACACAATTTCCATACCAGAAATAGGTAGTAACCTAGGGGCTAAAATGAATGAGGAAATTGATATCAGCTGAGAAAATGTATTGGAGAAATTTGAGGAACTAAAATCTGACAAGTTCCCAGGCGCAGAGGGCTTATATCCTAGGGTTCTAAAAGCGATAGCTGCAGAGATAGTAGATGCGCTGGCTATGATTTTCCAGAATTCCTTAGATTCAGGAATGATCCCATTGATTGGAAGTTGGCAAATGTTACACCACTTTTCAAGAAAGGAGGTAGAGAGAAAACAGGGAACTACAGGCCAGTTAGCCTAACATCAGTTGTCGGGAAGATGCTGGAAACTATTATTAAAGAAGTTTTAACATTGCACTTGTAAAATCATAGTATAATTAGAACAAGTCAGCATGGTTATACTAAAGACAGATCCCGTTTGACAAATTTATTCCAGTTTTTTGAGGATGTAACTTGTCGGGTAGATAAAGCAGAGGCAGTAGATGTAGTATACCTGGATTTCCAAAAGGCACCACATAAAAGATTAATAGGCAAGATAAGGGCTCATGGTGTTAGGGGTAATATATTACCGTGGATAGAGAATTGGTTAACAGACACGAAGCAGAGAGTGGGCATAAATGGGGCATTTTCAAGTTGGCAGGCAGTGAATAGTGGGGCGCCACAAGGATCAGTGCTGGAGCCTCAGCTATTGACACTCTATATTAATGACTTGTATGAAGAAACAGAGAGTAATGTATCTAAGTTTGCTGATGATACAAAGCTCTGTGGAAAGGCAAGCTGCAGGGAGGATGTAGAGAGGCTGAAAAAAGAGATATAGACACGTTAAGTGAGTGGGCAATAAGATGACAAATGGAGTTAATGGTTTTTTTTTATTCTTTCATGGGACATGGGCGTCGCAGGCCAGGCCAGCATTTATTGCCCATCCCTAATTGCCCTTGAACTGAGTTGCTTGCTAGGCCATTTCAAGGGCATGTAAGAGTCAACCACATTGCTGTGGATCTGGAGTCACATGTAGGCCAGACCAGGTCAGGACAGCAGATTTCCTTCCCTAAAGGACATTAGTGAACCAGATGGGTTTTTACAACAATCAACAATGGTTTCACAGCCATCATTAGACTAGCTTTTTAATTCCAGATTTATTAATTGAATTCAAATTCCACCTTCTGCTGTGGTGGGATTCGAACCCATGTCCCCAGAGCAATACCTGGGGCTCTGGGTTACTAGTCCAGTGACAATACCACTATGCCACCGCCTCCCCTGTAGGGAATGTAGGGAAGTGTGAAGTTGTTCACTTTGGTCATAAAAACTTGAAAAGCAGAATATTTTTTAAAAGGTGTGAAACTTGTAAGTGTTGATGTTCAGAGAGACTTGGGGATACTCGTACAAGGAACGCACAAAGTTAACATGCAGGTGCAGCAGGCTATTAGGAAGGCAAATGGCATGTTGGCCTTTATTGCAAGGGGATTGGAGTACAGGAATATAAAAGTCTTACTAAAATTGTACGGGGCTTTGGTGAGTCCGCACCTGGCTACTGTGTGCAGTTTTGGTCTCCAGATTTAAGAAAGCATATACTTGTACTGGAGGCGGTGCAGTGAAGATGTGCAAAATTGGTCCCTGGGATGAGGGGGTTGTCCTATGATGAGAGGCTGAGTAAAATGGGCCTATATTCTCTGGAGTTTAGAAGAATGAGAAGCGATCTCATTGAGACATCCAAGATTCTGAAAGGGCATGATAGGGTAGAAGCTGAGAGATGGTTTCCGCTGGTCAGGGAATCTAGAATGCGTGGGCACAGTCTCAGGATACAGGGCCGATCATTCATAACTGAGATGAGGAAAAATTACTACACTCGAAGCGTTGTGAATCTTTGGAATTCTGTACCCCAGAGGGTTGTGGATGCTCCATCATTGAATACAAACTCACATATCTTGGAAGATGTAAGTTGGAACATAATCAATGACAACAAAATGAGAACAATTCAGGTTCTGCCCCATCACAATTTTTTTAGTTTTACAGCTTGATGGCAGGTTCCATAAGCAGAACAAATCTTTATGAATTAAAACGTATGTCTGAAATTTCTGCCATGTAGAAGTTGGCATAGACCGGGAATGGCATTTAACACTGAATTGAGATGAGTCACGTGGTGGAGAATACCTGGGATTCACCTATAAGGCACAATTCAGGAGTGTGATGGAATACTCTCCACTTGCCTGGATGGGTGCAGATGCAACAACTCTTAACAAGCTCAACACCATCCAGGACAAAGCAGCATGTTTGATCAGCAACCCATCCACCACCTTAAACATTCACTCCCTCCACCACCAGTACACAGTGGCTGCATTGTATACTATCCACAGGATATGCTGCAGCAACTTGCCAAGGCTTCTTCGACAGCACCTCCAAAATCTGGGACCTCCATTGCCTCGAAGGACAAGAGTAACAGGTGCATAGAACACCGTCACCCCCAAGATCCTGTCCAAGTCATACACCATCCCAACTTAAAATCCTGGAACTACCTACCTAAAAGTGGGAGCGCCTTCATCCCATGGACTGCAGCAATTAAAGAAGAAAGCTCACTACCATCTTTACAAGGGCAGCCAGAGATGGGCAATAAATGCTGGCCATGTCAGCAACACCTACATCCTGTGAATGAAAAAATACCTACCACAGTTCTCTGGTTATTGCAAAAGGAAGAAAATACCACACTGCTAGATGATTGTGGACAGGCTAAAACATATACATACAGAGAAAATTGGATATAGATGTGGAAAGATTAACAAGGTACTATTCCATGGAAGTGATAAATTTACACTACATACAAATTGAATTGACTTTTTTTTTAAAAAGTCCATTATTCTAACAATGTTGTCAGCAAGTTCTTAGAAATACAGTTCATGGCAGCATGCATAGAAGTTTATTTTTATAGAGCACTAATCACCACTTTCACACAGAACAACACTGTCAACAGAAAACTGAAGACCATAAGTTACTTGGTGTATTATTAGGATGTGATTTCCCTTGCAGTCAGGCAGTCACATATTCTTAACATCTTACTCAACAATAGGAGAATGGGCTGTGAGCATACAAACATACGAATTAGGAGCAGGAGTAGGCCACTCGGCCCCTCGAGCGAGCTCCACCATTCAATAAGTTCATGGCTGAACTGATTTTGCCACATTACCACCTACCCCCAATAGCCTTTCACCACCTTGCTTATCAAGAATCTATCTACCTCTGACTTAAACATATTCAAAGACTCTGCTTCCACCACCTTTTGAGGAAGAGAATTCCAAAGACACACAACCCTCTGAGAGAAAAAATTTCTCCTCATCTCTGTCTTAAATGGGTGTCCCCTTACTTTTAAACAGTGACCCCTAGTTCTAGATTCTCACACAATGGAAAACATCCTCTCCACATCCACCCTGTCAAGACCCCTCAGGATCTTATATGGTTCAATCAAGTCACCTCTTACTCTTCTAAATTCCAGCGGATACAAGTCTAGCCTGTCCAATCTTTCCTCATAAGATAGCCCGCCCATTCCAGGTATTAGTCTAGTAAACCTTCTTCGAACTGCTTCCAAAGCATTTACATCCTTCCTTAAATAATGAGACCAATCCTGTACATAGTACTCCAGATGTGATCTCATCAATGCCCTGTATAACTGAAGCATAGCCTCCCTACTTTAATATTCAATTTCCCTTGCGATAAATGATAACATTCTATTAGTTTTCCTAATTACGTGCTGTACCTTTTGTGATTCATGCACTAGGACACCCAGATCCTTCTGCTTCTCAGAGCTTCGCAATCTCTCACACTGTCTTACATAGATAATATTCTTCTTTGTTATTCTTCCTGCCAAAATGGACAACTTCACATTTTCCTACATTATACCCCATTTGCCAGATTTTTGACCGCTCACTTAACCTATCTATATCCCTTTGTAGCCTCCTTATGTCCTCTTCACAACCCAATTTCCTACCTATCTTTGTGTCATCAGCAAATTTAACAACCATACCTTCAGTCCCTTCATCTAAATCATTCATATAAATTGTAAAAAGTTGAGGCCCCAGCACAGATCCCTGTGGCACACCACTCGTTACATCTTGCCCACCAGAAAATGACCCATTTATGCCTACTCTCTGTTTCCTGTTAGCTAGCCAATCTTCTATCCATGCCAATATGTTACCCCCTACACTATGAGCTTTTATTTTTTGCAATAACCTTTGATGTGGCACCTTATCAAATGCCTTCTGGAAATCTAAGTACAATACATCCACCAGTTTCCCTTTATCCACAGCACATGTAACTCTCTCAACGAACTCCAATAAATTGGTTAAACGTGATTTCCCTTTAACAAAACCATGTTGACTCTACCTGATAGCCTTCAATAACGTCTTTAATAACAGCTTCTAACATTTTCTCTAAGACAGATGTTAAGCTAACTGGCCTGTAATTTCCTGCTTTCTGTCTCCCTCCCTTTTTGAATAAAGGAGTTACATTCGCTATTTTCCAGTTTAGTGGAACCTTCCCAGAATCTAGGGAATTTTGGAAAATTAAAACTAATGCATCAACTATCTCACTAGCCATTTTTTTTAAGACCCTAGGATGAAGTCCATCAGGACCTGGGGACTTGTCCTGGATCTACATCACCTTTCAGTGTTCATATTCTCCCAGTTAGGGTGATTTTCAAACTCCCAAAACAGAAAATTACATTTTTAGATGACTATTACTATGATGAATTCATACAAAGTAGTCCAGCAGAGGGTGTCATGGAAACAAATAATGGGTTATGTTTGGGCAGCGCAACAGGGCTACAAAAAACATAAAGAAAGGCATTTACATTGAATAAGAGCTAATTGCTGGCAGCCAGATATTTGCATAAACTATCCACACCCTAACTTTGCCACAAAACAAGGGAGATTTCAAATATATATCCCAGAGACACAGCTGAGTGTTATATATTTGGTTCTTTATGCTGCCACTGTGTAGAGTCTGCTGTCATGCAGACCCCCACCTGCCAAGAATGAGGCATATTAGTTTTATCATATGAACATTGGTTTTAAACTGTTGCTGGAATGAAAAAATGACTTGTTTGAAGATCACCAGACACTGGGCTGGAAGGATATTTGCATACTAAGAGATGCTGCTTGTGGAGACAAAGGACTATTCCCTGCTCCAATTAACCCAAATGGATTTTGATCACCAGACATGAAGGTGTAAGGAAGTGCATTCCAGAGACTGTGAAGGCACAATCCACAAACCTTGCAGGAGAGACTATTCCAAATGAGGATCCAGTCACATGACTAACCTGCTAGGCACCCTGGGGTTTTTTGAATTGTACCACAGAGAAAGAATCAGAAGGTTGTTTGAACTGGAACCTGGAACAAGAATGCCTCTCTCTCCTGGCTAGCTCTCTCGCTTTCTCCCTGAGCACCTTACCCATGGAAGCCATGTAAACCTCAAGAGAGAAAAGATTCCAACATCGAAACAAGTTGAAGCGTGGGCCCCAATGAACAGCTGGTCTTACCAGCAACCAAAGACTCAACATCAAACTCAAAGGACTGTAACTACCAGATATTGCCTCAAACTTTTCCCTTTTATTTCTTCTACTTTTTCTGTCTCTATCTGCGTGTGTGTTTATTGCGTATGCATGCTAACGTGGTCACGTCATATATTCATAGTCGGTAACCGGATTAGAGTTTAAGATAAATAAACTTACACCTTTCTTCTTTAAATCTAAGGAAACCGGTCGGATTTCTTTGCTTTACAATTGGAGCAGTGAACAAGGATTCACTAAGGGGGGAGCTAAAAACACAGTGTTTTAAAAATTAAACCCTGTTACTGTTAAACCAGGCAAAGGCTGAGAGGGAACCCCCTAGACCCCTTCTCACCTGGTCATAACACTAGCCAGAGAGGTTCTTAGACTGTATTGTTTAAACATTAATCTTTATTGTATATATACATTCTGCACTAGCTTGTGTGTCTCCTTCAAAAGCCATGCTGTAACTGTTCTCGAGTCACTCCCACATGATCTGTTACCTCATCATGGTGGGCGGTAATCTTTACATTTTCTCAAGATTGGCCCTTTGATACCCTTATATTACATCTCCCCCCAAGTCTTTATCCCAATATATATTTATATATATTCGCCTTTTTATTTACATGCTCCCCAACCCCATCTCCCCCCATGTCTCTGACTTCGTAGATTCAACCTATCAGGAGGCTTCACAACTCTCCCTGATCTTATTGTCATCAGATGTGGAAGATTGCTAGTCTTTCATGTTTCTTGACTTGGACAGCCTTCATTGAGGTTTGTAGCATTCGGTGCTTTTTGAATTTTCGGTTCATCATCTGAGACGTCTAAATGTAATGACCGATTAACGTCTTTGATGTAAAGGAATAAGATTTCTTCTATTTCTCCATATAGAACCTTCATGAATTCGCAGCAAAGATCGTTGTTGAGTCTTGTCTTTCTGGAGAATTACCCCTTCTCTATTTTGGTCTCCTGCCCTTACATTTTGCCCTTCTGACAATTTGGTAGGTTTCTTGTATGGTATCTTCTGTTATAATTATGGGTCTGTTTGTTTTGATATGACTTTTCTTTGTCTTGTACTTTCGGATAATCTTTGCTTTGCAATCCTGGAAGTAATTTCTGGGGTAGAATTGGAAGTTGAGTATGACATTTTCTTCCCATTAAGAGTTCTGATGGCATTAATCCGCACAAAAATGGAGTAGCTTTTTTTAAGCTCTTCAAAAGTTTTTCTTTTTACTGGAATTTATCAGTTGTTGGCAAAATGACTCACCCAATCACTTGCTTTGCAGCTACACTTACGTTCTATGGAGCTTTTCTGTGGTCTGTAGTCTGTTTTTCCCTTTTCAGGTACTTGTTTTAAAGTTTCTTCTCTTCTGGGTATTGGACTTTGATCCCACCACTGCCACCATATTATATATTTGGTTCTTTATGCTGCCACCGTATAGAGTCTAGCTAGAGAAGTTCTTAGACTGTAGTATTTCAACATTAATCTTTATAGCATAAGTAACTACATACACCCCAAACTAGTCTGTGCATCTCTTTCAAAAGCCATTCTGTCACTGTTCTCGAGTCTCTCCCAAATGATCTCTTACCTCATCCCGGTGGCCGGTATTCTTTACATTCTCTCAAGATGAACCCTTTGATACCCTTATAGTACACAGAGTGCTGCCATTCTTAATAATTACCCTATTTATCATATACAAGAAATATAGAAATTCCTGTTTTTATCAGGTTCCCTCCCCCAACCCCTTCATAGTAGAGCTTCTGCATCCAATTGTAGGAGTTAGGAATCTGAGCTGGCATTGCAAGACTTAAATTTTAAGATACAAAACCAAAACTTGCCACTAAGCTATTTTTAGATGCCAATATAATCACAAGTCTGAAAGAAATCCCGAGTATTATGTGAGATGCATCACTTTGCAATTGTGGCCTCTGGGTATAGCTGTCTATTCATTCACTGATAGCCACTTAATTCAGTGAGACAAAGAATTGAACCGCAGAAGTAGAATGTAATGATGTTTCTCTCACAAATACTGAACTCTACTGTAATAAAAAAAGAAAGTGCTGGAAATATACAGAAGCCATTAACATTTCTTCGAGAAAAGATGCTTTAATAGCTTAGAAGTGTTCCCTAACACTGCTACTTGGCACTGTTGTTCCTATTCTCACATTTTATTTTTTGTTGCATTTCACTATTGATATCGCCAACAGCTTATAGAAACAGTTAACATGCAGGTGCCATACTGTAAATTGCATTGAAAAAGTATTAGTAAAATAGTTGCTAATTTACAACATTATTGCAATGTACTTTCATAGAATCATGGACATTTCAACATAGAAGAAGGTCATTCAGACCATCATGCATTTTCATTTTAATACTAAAGGAAAATACTTTATATGGTTGTGATGCTGGAAATCTGAAATAAAAGCAGACAATGTTGGAAATATTCAGCAGGTCAGGCAGCATCTGTGGGGATCTTATGAGTGCCGCGGCATTCTTTACGCCAGGGCCAGACACTGTCGTAAATTCCGCTCCTGCCACACATCCTGTTTCCCACGCAATTTTATATTTAAATTAGCTATGCGTCGATGGGCACGAGGAACATGTGGGATCATGCAGCAGGAGCGGACTTTCATTAGTGGAACCCACCATCAATGCCCCAAGCACCATGATCATCACAGATATAAATCACTCTGTGCTTGCAGAGTCAAGGAGCAGCAGCCATCCTTTCATTTAAGTATCTTCAGAATAACTTAGCTGAAGCTTTCACTTAAATCAAAATCTTTTTGCCTCCCTTATTTTGTGAAACTCACCACCAATTTCATATCATTTAATTTCCTTACAGCCAAAGTATATCAAATGGGAGACAGCAGGCAGCGTCCCGCTGCACAGTTCAGTGATGCCTCCCTGCAGGTTCTCCTCCAGGCCGTCAGGGAAAGGAAGGAGGTCCTCTTCCCTGCCGATGGAGTGCGAAGACTCTCCCGCCTCACAAAGGCAGCCTGGATGGCGGTAGCGGAGAAGGTCTTGAACTGTGGGGTAACTCTTAGAACATGGGTGCAGTGCTGCAAGTGCATCAATGACTTGCTCAGGTCAGCAAGGGTAAGTAGTCCTGGCGAGGCTGCTCCATTGATTTCTTCCAAGGCTCTCTGTCTTAAGGCAGGGAGGACAGAAGGAATGCAGTCGAATGCGTGAGTAGCTTTGCTGCCACCTACTAAATTATGAAAATTGGCATTATGTGATTGGATGTGTTGTGCGAAAGCCAATACAGAATGAGTGATGTTGATGCATGTATGTAATGGTTGTGATGCATCATTTGCCATGTCATTAAATCTTCACTGTCTGTTGCAAAGAAACAAAACCACAACTAGCGCGAACGTGCTAAGACAGGAGGAGGGGTTCAAGACATCAGGCTACTGGCCATGGCTGAGGAGGTGGCTTCGGAGATCGAGAGAGAGGAGGAGGCAGGGCGATTGGGGATGGTGAGGCAGGAGCCACAAGGAGTAAGGATGAAGTGTCATCTCTGCTCTTGCAGCCATATGTGGAAAATGAAGGAAATTGTGTGTACTCATATGAAGTACATGTTTAAAGTGCCTCTGTGTCTCCACTGTACAGTCACAGAACGCCATGTGGCCCAAGAATCCCCCTCTGGGGAGCAAGTAGAAGCCAATGCCCCAGAGGGTGCACCATCACCTGCCTCTTCTTTCACCTCCAACAGCGCAGATACATCCACACAGTCCGCGGGAGGTTTAAGATTAGAATCTGGATCACCATCGAGTGTGCACATCACAGACACGTCCCAGCAGCTGAGGGAGTATGTGCCAGCCAGGTCCCCTGACAATCAGAGGACTGCTGGGGACCAGGCCCCTGCTCACGCCACGCTCATGATGATTCTCTGTTTGATGGATGTGCAGCAAAACCATGTGGAAAAGATGTAAGAGATGCCTGAGGTCATGCCTGGCTTAGCGTGTGCCATGGAAGAGTCCATGCAAGCCATGACGTCTGCCATGTCCCCGAAATTTGAGCGTGTGACTTTCTGAGGAGAGAGTCTGGTGAGCTCCGTGGAGAGTCTGGTTGACCACTCGAGCCATATGCGATCTAACCTGCACTCTAATGCTGTTGCTGTTGGCTCCATGCAGCAGAGTCTAAGCAAGAGGAGGGAGGGGGGGAGGAATCTGGACCTGCCCCCAGGTCCTCTTTCCTCTCAGGGAGACAGGCAGGTGCCATTGTGCACACTGAAAGAGGAGGAGCGCATGTCAACTACCCTGAGGCCTTCCTCTCAGGACACGCCAGGGAAAGCGGCGTCTCATCTTCCCCCCGACATTGACCCCCTTAGCTCCAGCAGGCAAGCACATGGCGGATACTCAAGCGCCAGTGCTGCACACCCCCCATAGGGTGGAGCCATCAAGTCCCCGTTCCTCCAGAGGACGCCCGCCACGGTCATCCACGGTAACAGGGCAGCGCACTGAGCAGACTGCCTCCACCTCAGCTGCTAATGTTGGGGTAGCACCTAGACGTAGTGGGGGAAAGGAAATTGAAACAGTTTTGAGCACGACGATGACACGTGTGATGTAGAAATGTTAACAAATGCAAAGATGTATTAAAACATTTTTATTTCTTGCAAAATTTGATCCACTCTCAGTAATGTTTTGCTTGGTTGCAGATGGATACGAAGAAGTTTTTTGGAGGCCTATGGCAGGAACGCAATGATGCTTGCAAAGCATCTCAGGAAATGTCCAGTGTCTATATCTCATTGGAATTGAATCCTTCACTCTTCAATGATGGCTGTTTGCCTATTAATGACTAATAACTTTTTCCATACTCTCATGCCTTACTTCTGTTTCCTGCACTCATAACTTAATGCTGCTTTCAGTGATGTGTAGTCACATTCATCATAGCCATGGATGATTTCAACTTCCAATCACATGAAAGTGCAGCAACACTTTGTTAAGATTGCAGCGATGAGTAAGATCCCAGGCGTATGTGAATTTCTGTGGGGAATTGTTATGTTTCTCCTTCCAACATTCATTGATGATGTGGCTTATTGTTGCTGAAATGTCCATAAATGAGGTTCTCCCTGATGTCTCTTGCATGTCTCTCCATGGCCCTCATATTGATGATGGCATCATTGTCATTGTTGTCCTCCTCCTCACCCTCTTCATAGTCATCCTCATTTGAGGAGGACTGGTGTCCCTCCTGTTCTTCCACCTGCAGAATGTTGCCAAGTCTAATTGCAAGGTTGTGCAAGGCAGAGCAGACAACGATTATCCATGACACCCTCTGTGGTGCGTACTGAAGAGCCCCTCCAGACCGCTCAAGACAACAGAATCACATTTTAAGCATGCCAATGGAGTGCTCAGTGATGACTCTGGTGGATGTGTGAGTGATATTGTACCTCTCTTCAGCAGCACTTTGGGGATGACTTCCTGGTGTCATCAACCATGGATAAAGTGGGTAATCCTTGTCACCCAGGATGCATTGCCCACTTCGGCTGGTTCCTCAAAAACCGCTGGCAGCTGTGAGTTCCTCAAAATGTAAGAATCATTACAGCTCTCTGGGACACATGCACAAACATGCAGGATTCTTCTCCTGTAGTCACGAACCAGTTTCACGTTTAAAGAGTGGAAGCCTTTGCGATTCACAAATACAGCAGGCTGGTCCCAGGGAGCTCTAATGGCCACGTACAGTTGATCACCCCTTGCACTCTAGGGAAGCCAGTGATGGCACCGAAGGCCACACACCTTGCTGCCTGGCTGTCCTCGCCTACAGATTTTATTTTATTTATTTTATTTAGAGATACAGCACTGAAACAGGCCCTTCAGCCCATCGAGTCTGTGCCGACCATCAACCACCCATTTATACTAA
The DNA here is from genome assembly GCF_036365525.1 of Heterodontus francisci. Lineage (NCBI taxonomy): Eukaryota > Metazoa > Chordata > Chondrichthyes > Heterodontiformes > Heterodontidae > Heterodontus > Heterodontus francisci. The sequence continues at coordinate 89,729,655 of NC_090375.1, forward strand.
TCCTAAGATGGCTCCTGGGCTGTAAGCTCCCTAGGAAGCTCCCTTGCTGTTCAACTCTATCCATGGCCATCTGCTCCCATTCTTAGTGTTTTCTCCCCCAATCTACCCTCTTAAACTGTTTAAACTCCCCTGGCTCTTTAATCAGTTCATTTTAGCCCTAACTACAAGCTAACAGCTAGTTTATGTTACCTGGGCCCACTGCCCTCCCCCAGCCATACCTGCTCTTTGTTTTCTCAATGAAATTGATCGCAGTCCGGACGAAACTGCAAAGTACAGCTGGTGATACTTTGATCTCCGATCCTGCTGTCTTCACCGTCCAGAGTGTCTGCGGCCATGGCGTGCGGTAAGTCCATTGAAGAGAAGAAGGAGCAGCGGGACCCTAGGGAAGCCTTGCGAAATGGTGCCCCGAACACCCAAAAAGCCACGAACGGCTCCTCGGCCGCAACTTCAAAGCGCCCGCGGGAGATGGCTCGGAGAGCATCTGCAGCGCACAGTCGGCAATGCTGGTACCGGCGCACGAGGATGTCGCTCACCTCCCGAAGGACGCGGACGAGATTTCCAGGCATCGATGGTGGGAACTGAGGAAATGGCTTATTACCTGCACCCCCTTTCCCCCCCCTTCCCCCCCTTCCACCTACCTTCCCCTTCCCAGCTCCACTCTCTCAGCTCACCCCCCACCCCGCATCCCCCTCCCCCCTCACAACCCCTTCCCAGCCTCCCCCTCGCACCATCTTCCCCCTGCACCCCCCCCCCACCACCCTCTTACAGCCCCCTTCTCAGTGCTCTGCACTCCTTTGGACCCCACCAGAAAGGCCGAGAGGGGGGTTTTGACGCTTGGGCAACTCTCAACCTCCATACATTCGCCCAGGCATGCGCCATGGAGAGGTCACTCCATAGTTGCCTCACAGCGACTGAAACAACACGGAAGGCAGCAGTTACGGGTTATAAGTCCAGCTAAATTGGCGTAGAGATTGGGCGCCACGGGTTGCCTTTGTCGGTGGGAGATGTCATCGCACCTCACTGGACAGCTACCACCCGCCTCAAACCAGGCAGCCCCCGGTCAATAAGGTTCTGTCCCGCCACAGTCCACCTGTTTCAATGGGTGCTTGGAGCTCAGGGTCATTGCCCGAAAGGTGGACTGCAACACCGCACCAAACAACATGAAAAAAGGAAAGAAGGTACCAGCCCTTCGCTTTGCAAGCTGGAACGTCAGAACTATGTGTCCTGGCCTATCGGAAGACCTTACACAAATCAACGATTCTCAGAAGACAGCCATCATTAACAACGAGCTCAGTAGACTCAATGTAGACATTGCAGTACTTCAGGAGACATGTCTCCCCGCGAGTGGATCTCCAGTAGAGCAAGACTACACCTTCTTCTGGCAGGGCAGGGATCCTGAAGAAGCAAGACAGCATGGAGTGGACTTCGCCATCAGAAACACCTTGCTCAGCATGATAGAACCTCCCTCAAATGGCTCGGAACGCATACTGTCCATCCGACTGCTCATCACCTCTGGTCCAGTACACCTACTCAGCATCTATGCTCCAACACTCTGCTCCCCACCTGAGGCTTAAGACCAGTTCTACGAGAAACTCCATAACATCATTAGCAGCATCCCCAACACCAAACACCTGTTCCTGCTGGGGGACATTAATGCCAGGGTTGGGGCCGACCATGACTCATGGCCCTCCTGTCTTGGGCGCCATGGCGTTGGAAGGATGAATGAGAACGGGCAGAGACTGCTTGAGTTGTGTACCTATCATAACCTCTGCATCACCAACTCGTTCTTTCACACTAAACCCTGTCACCAGGTTTCATGGAGGCACCCAAGATCGCGTCGTTGGCACCAGCTAGACCTCATCGTCACAAGGCGAGCCTCCTTAAACAGTGTTCAAATCACACGCAGCTTCCACAGTGCGGACTGCGACACTGACCACTCCCTGGTGTGCAGCAAGGTTAGACTCAGATCAAAGAAGTTGCATCATTCCAAGCAGAAGGGCCACCCGCGCATCAACACGAGCAGAATTTCTCATCCACAGCTGTTACAAAAATTTCTAAATTCACTTCAAAACACTCCCACAGGGGATGCTGAGACCAAGAGAGCCCACATCAGAGACGCCATCTATGAGTCAGCTTTGACCATCTGCGGCAAACGTGCGAAGAGAAATGCAGACTGGTTTCAATCTCATAATGAAGAGCTGGAACCTGTCATAGCCGCTAAGCGCATTGCACTGTTGAACTACAAGAAAGCCCCCAGCGAGTTAACATCCGTAGCACTTAAAGCAGCCAGAAGCACTGCACAAATGACTACTGGCAACACCTATGCCGTCATATTCAGCTGGCCTCAGAAACCGGAAACATCAGAGGAATGTATGATGGCATTAAGAGAGCTTTTGGGCCAACCATCAAGAAGATCGCCCCACTCAAATCTAAATCAGGGGACATAATCACTGACCAACGCAAACAAATGGACCGCTGGGTTGAGCACTACCTAGAACTGTACTCCAGGGAGAATGTTGTCACTCAGACTGCCCTCAATGCAGCCCAGCCTCTACCAGTCAAAGATGAGCTGGACGTACAGCCAACAAAATCGGAACTCAGTGATGCCATTGATTCTCTAGCCAGCGGAAAAGCCCCTGGGAAGGACAGCATTACCCCTGAAATAATCAAGAGTGCCAAGCCTGCTATACTCTCAGCACTACATGAACTGCTATGCCTGTGCTGGGACGAGGGAGCAGTACCTCAGGACATGAGCGATGCCAATATCATCACCCTCTATAAAAACCAAAGGTGACCGCGGTGACTGCAACAACTACCGTGGAATCTCCCTGCTTAGCATAGTGGGGAAAGTCTTTGCTCGAGTCGCTCTAAACAGGCTCCAGAAGCTGGCCGAGCGCGTCTACCTTAAGGCACAGTGTGGCTTTAGTGCAGCGAGATCGACCGTTGACATGCTGTTCTCCCTTCGTCAGATACAGGAGAAATGCCGCAAACAACAGATGCCCATCTACATTGCTTTCATTGATCTCACCAAAGCCTTTGACCTCGTCAGCAGACGTGGTCTCTTCAGACTACTAGAAAAGATTGGATGTCCACCAAAGCTACTAAGTATCATCACCTCGTTCCATGACAATATGAAAGGCACAATTCAACATGGCGGCACCTCATCAGACCCCTTTCCTATCCTGAGTGGCGTGCAACAGGGCTGTGTTCTCGCACCCACACTTTTTGGGATTTTCTTCTCCCTGCTGCTTTCACATGCGTTCAAGTCTTCTGAAGAAGGGATTTTCCTCCACACAAGATCTGGGGGCAGGTTGTTCAACCTTGCACGTCTAACAGCGAAGGCCAAAGTACGGAAAGTCCTCATCAGGGAACTCCTCTTTGCTGACGATGCTGCTTTAACATCTCACACTGAAGAATGCCTGCAGAGTCTCATCGACAGGTTTGCGGCTGCCTGCAATGAATTTGGCCTAACCATCAGCCTCAAGAAACGAACGTCATGGGGCAGAACGTCAGAAATGCTCCATCCATCAATATTTGCGACCACGCTCTGGAAGTGGTTCAAGAGTTCACCTACCTAGGCTCAACTATCACCAGTAACCTGTCTCCAGATGCAGAAATCAACAAGCGCATGGGAAAGGCTTCCACTGCTATGTCCAGACTGGCCAAGAGAGTGTGGGAAAATGGCGCACTGACACGGAACACAAAAGTCCGAGTGTCTCAAGCCTGTGTCCTCAGTACCTTGCTCTATGGCAGCGAGGCCTGGACAACGTATGTCAGCCAAGAGCGACGTTTCAATTCATTCCATTTTCGCTGCCTCCGGAGAATACTTGGCATCAGATGGCAGGACCGTATCTCCAACACAGAAGTCCTCGAGGCGGCCAACATCCCCAGCTTATACACACTACTGAGTCAGCGGCGCTTGAGATGGCTTGGCCATGTGAGCCGCATGGAAGATGGCAGGATCCCCAAAGACACATTGTACAGCGAGCTCGCCACTGGTATCAGACCTGCCGACCGTCCATGTCTCCGCTTTAAAGACGTCTGCAAACGCGACATGAATTCCTGTGACATTGATCACAAGTCGTGGGAGTCAGTTGCCAGCATTCGCCAGAGCTGGCGGGCAGCCATAAAGGCGGGGCTAAAATGTGGCGAGTCGAAGAGACTTAGCAGTTGGCAGGAAAAAAGACAAAAGCGCAAGGGGAGAGCCAACTGTGTAATAGCCCCGACAAACAAATTTTTCTGCAGCACTTATGGAAGAGCCTGTCACTTTATGATTGGCCTTTATAGCCACTCCAGGCGCTGCTCCACACACCACTGACTACCTCCAGGCGCTTACCCATTGTCTCTCGAGATAAGGAGGCCAAAGAACATTAATCCCATATTCCTACCACATCCCCACCTTCCCTCAATTCCCCTACCACCTACCTATACTAGGGGCAATTTATAATGGCCAATTTACCTATCAACCTGCAAGTCTTTGGCTGTGGGAGGAAACCGGAGGACCCAGCGAAAACCCACGCGGTCACAGGGAGAACTTGCAAACTCCACACAGGCAGTACCCAGAATCAAACCCGGGTCGCTGGAGCTGTGAGGCTGCGGTGCTAACCAGTGCGCCACTATGCTGCCCATAATGGATGAAATCATTGGCACATTGAAAAAGGGCATTGGTCACCTCTTTGACATACCTGTCGCAGACTAGGAGATGTCGGCCATGGATCCCTGGAAGGAGCTGCTGGAAAAAAATTGAGTGCAGCAGTAACCTTGAGAGCAACTGTCATGGGATTCCCACCAAAGCCAAGCGGTTGCAGGTCATACTGCAGGATCCTACAAATTTCACTGACCATTTCACGTGACATCCTTAGTTGTCTCTGGCATTGCCTCTCTGACATTTGAAGGTAATTTGTCCTTTTTCTTAGGATGCGATGATGTGCCAGTGCTTGTTTTCGATCATGCCTTTCCTGGATGTTATCCTTCGGAGAATTCTCATCTTTCCGTTATGCCTGTTACTGATGTTCAGGCATCCTGAGTTGAGGGAAAAGAGCCCTCCTTAATTGCTCCCTTTGCTCTTCTTCCCATCTGTACTAGACAAATTGGGTGTATGAGACCCATGTCGCTGCAGCTTTTCTGAACAATGAATAAGCAGAGCAAGGCGATTCGGTCCTCTGTTGCTAGTGAGCTGAAACATCGAGGCAATGAACAGCTCCCTTATAGCTGCCTTCAAATTGCAGCCAGGCAGAAGACACACCCACTATCATTTGCCTCCTCCCACTCACCTTACTCTCCTTGAGTATCCACGTGGTTTCCATTATCATTGGAGAAGATGGTGCGCATGGAATTCAGGGCAAGTTTCCCCACCTTCCAACCTCCTCCTGCAACCTTCCAGCCTGAACCCATCACCCTTGACCCACCCAATGTTACTGTTACTCTTCCCTCCATTGCCATTGAGCCTCCCCCATTACCGTGCACAGTGTAATCATCAATTCATTCATGCAATCCCTCCCCCCATTCCTACTCCCGTTACTATCGGCATGCTGACGACTCTTACCTTTGACCCTCCACACATCAAACTAACCATTGTTGCCAAGTCCCTTTCCCCTCCATATGCAGTTGTCGATTTTCCACCCATGAATCTTGACCTTCCCCCCTACAGAATCCATTTGCTCCCATTGATTGTGACCATTCCCTCTGCTAGCCAGCATCCTCAATTTGCTCCACAGCTCCCCGACATCAACAGCACTCATCCCTCCCGTTAGACCATTGCCAAATATATTCACATAGTACTGATCTAATCCACTACCCCCGCAGCTGACAAAATGCATCTTCACCATCAACAACAACCATTGAGCAAACTGGACGCTCCATTCCACCCTCCCGTGCTCCTTGATGCACCTGATCAGCCCCACCCTTCCCTCCCCGACTACCCACTCCTGCTCCTCCATGTTGCCCCGCCCATGCCATCATCACCATCCCCTGAGATAATTCACCCTTACTGGTGCTGAGCTTGGAGCCAAACATCCATTCCAATGCTGGCGTTAGTTTAGCGGTTGAGTGAAAGAGAAGAGCATAGTCCTGAGACTCAACTGCACAAATCTGACTGTTGCAAACATTCGTGAACAGGATGGCATGGGAATATCGCTTCCCAGTTCAGTTAATCTGGCAGGTAGGACTAAATCCTAACTATGCATGTGGTAATGAGTATTCATGGCGTGTAAATGAATGCAAAGCTGCAATCTGCCACCGTGCTCGGGGAACCCAGGACCACCGCAAACCTGCCAACGACTTAATTCTTCTAAAATATCCCACCGTCAGAAATCCAAAAAAATATTTCCCGCCTAATTATATCACCCCGCACGCCACCAAATCCATCGTGGCGGACTGCATAAAATTCCCTCCAGAGTTAGCATTTCAAATCGATGATCTTCCATCAGAACTGATAAACCCTTCATCGGAACTTTCATCTGTTCTGATGAAAGGTCATCAACCTGAAATGTTAACTCTGTTTCTCTCTCCACAGATACTGCCTGACCTGCTGAATATTTCCACATTTTCTGTTTTTATTAGTGCCTTTTCTTCTGCTAGCTTTTCAACCCAAGTTATTGGCTCTAAGTACATTTCATTATCTTTCCCTATAATTATATTTTTATTTTTCAAGTATTTAATTACCTCTTCAATGGTGTGATTGACTCAACTTCAAGAGTCACTTGTGGCATTCTGTGAAAAAAATCTTTCTGCTCTCCATCTTTATAATTCTGGTTCTAATCCTAAATTCCTTGTAACTGATTGACTGATCAACCAATTCAATTAATCTTTCATTATTTATTTTCACAAACACTTTCAGAATTTCGATTAAATCTATCCTTCCCATCCTTCATTAGGGAATACTTTTGCAAATATAAAGGACTGGGACTAAATTTCATGGGACCATAATTCAGTAGCAACTTTCGGCAGTATGTTCCGGTCTTAGGTCCCACCCACTGGTTAAAAAGTCGGGGCGAGCCCACCTCCACCAGGCCCGGGGAGCCATGCCAGGATTTTCCACTTCCCAGGTCCTTAATTGGCCTTGGGCAGGACTTCCACCTCCTTGAGGCAGCAAGTCCCACCTAATGGAGTTGCAAACCTCATGAAAAATCAGCCGCGGCAGGCCATTGAGTATATGCTGGACCACACCAGTTGTGAATCTTCTACTTTCATTTCTACTGTGGGTGCTGGAATTATATCTTCAGCCCTATTACTCCCACCGTCCATATGTTGTTCTTGTTGCTCTCTGACAGAGTACAACTCTTGATCTCCCTGCTCGATATCATCAATCTCTGTTTCCATATCTATCATATACACATTCGAGGACTTCCAGGCTCGCAAACTAGCTGTTGATCTACCCCAACCCTGACCTGATGCTTGACCGAGACCTGATGCTTGACTGTGTCCTGGAGCATTATTGAATCATAGAATCATAAAATTGTTACAGCACAGAAGGAAGCCATTTGGCCCATTATGTCTGTGCTGGCTCTCTGAAGGAGCAATGCACCTAGTGCCACTCCCCTGCCTTCTCCCCATTGTCCTGCACATTCTTCCTTTTCAGACAACAATCTAATGCCCTCTTGAATGCCCCGATTGAACCTGCCTCCACCAGACTCTCAGGCAGTGCATTCCAGATCCTAATCACTTGCTGCATGAAAAAGTTTTTTCTCATGTTGTTATTGCTTCTTTTGCCAATCACCTTAAATCTAGCCCTCTGGTTCTTGATCCTTCCACCAATAGGAATAGTTTTCACTATCTATTCTGACCAGACCCCTGATGATTTTGAATAGCTGTATCTAATCTCCTCTCAACCTTCTCTTCTCGAAGGAAAACAGTCCCAACTTCTCCAATCTATCTTCGTAATTGAAGTTCCTCAACCCTGGAACCATCCTTGTGATCTTTTCTGCATCCTCTCTAACACTTTCATATCCTGCTGTTATGGATAGGTAGAAAGGTCTCGCATGGTAGGCTGGTCCAGAAGGTTCGAACACATGGGATCCAGGGTGAGCTAGCTAATTGGATACAAAATTGGCTTGGTGATAGGAGGCAGAGGGTGGTAGTGGAGGGTTGTTTTTCAGATTGGAGGCCGGTGACCAGTGGTGTGCCGCAGGGATCGGTGCTGGGCCCTCTGTTGTTTGTCATATATATTAATGACTTGGATGTGAATGTAGGGGGCATGATTAGTAAGTTTGCAGATGACACCAAAATTGGTGGTATAGTGGACAGTGAAGAAGTTTGTCTAAGGTTACAACAGGATATAGATCAACTGGGAAAGTGGGCAAGGGAGTGACAAATGGAATTTAACACAGACAAGTGTGAAGTGATGCATTTTGGGAAGTTAAACCAGGGCAGGACATATACAGTGAATGGCAGGGCCGTGGGGAGCGTTGTTGAGCAGAGAGACCTTGGGGTGCAAGTACATAGTTTCCTAAAAGTGGCAACACAGGTAGACAGGGTGGTGAAGAAGGCATATGGCATGCTTGCCTTCATCGGCCGAGGCATTGAGTACAAGAGTTGGGACGTCATGTTACTGTTGTACATAATGTTGGTTAGGCCGCATTTGGAGTAGTGTGTGCAGTTCTGGTCACCACACTACAGGAAAGATGTGATTAAGCTAGAGAGGGTGCAGAAAAGATTCACAAGGATGTTGCCTGGTTTGGAGGGCTTGAGTTATAAAGAGAGATTGGATAGGCTGGGTCTGTTTTCCCTGGAGCGAAGGAGGCTGAGAGGGGACATGATAGAGGTATGTAAAATTATGAGAGGCATAGATAGGGTAGATAGCCAGAGTCTGTTTCCCATGGTAGGTTTGACTAAAACTAGAGGGCATAGATTTAAGGTGAGAGGGAGGAGGTTTAAAGGGGATCAAATGGGTAAATTTTTCACACAAAGATTAGTGGGTATCTGGAATGAGCTGCCTGAGGAGGTGGTGGAGGCAGGAACAGTAGCAACATTTAAGAGGCATCTGGACAGGTACTTGAATGAGCAAGGCATAGAGGGATATGGAATTAATGCAGGCAGGTGGGATTAGAAAAAATAGGCATTATGGTCGGCATGGATGCAGTGGGCCGAAGGGCCTGTTTCTATACCGTACGACTCTATGACTCTATGACTCTATGAGAAAGGGATGTGGGTGGTTCCCACTTCTCACCTCCCAACAAACCACAATCGTGTTTTGTTAAAAATGATGATTTAGTCCCTGCATGTTTTTACAATAAAATAAAAAGACAAATGATAGGTTTTCTCATATTTGGTTGCAAGTTCACTCACACACACATTCGCTCACGCACACATATACACGAGAATAGATATATAGAGAGAAAAGGGTAAGATGCAATTCAAAGTGAGGTAGGCATTCATGGTTACGTTAAATCTGTTGAAACTTCTCAAGAGTACAGTCTCTTTTAAAGGTTCAGGCCTGGGTGTTTGTAGTCTTGAACTTGAGGTGTTGCAGATTTTCTGGTGGTTAAGACTTCAGACTGGAGGTGATGGTCACTTTCTGTTCTCTGCTGCAGCACGTTGAAGTGTAGAATTAGCAGCAGGGCTTCTTCTTGCTTGGCTGGATCTCTTTTCACAGCCTCTGGCTGGACTGCTTTCTGTGATGTAGGCTTGATCTCTCTCCCTCTCTCTCCACAGGGCTACGTTTTAAGGTAGAAATCTCTCACAATGGACTTTCGGTAAGGAGGTGCATGGCCCTCTCCCCTGTTTGACCACACAATGGGCCAGGATATGATAAACATGGTGATCGATTACTGTTTGAATGGGTACTATTCTGTTATGATGTTGCTACTTCACATGCATTCATCCTGGTTTTGGCTGAGTCAGACTGGGCTGGATTTTATAAGCTCACTGCTGATCTCGGCAGCGAGCTGCAAAAATGGAATTTTCGCCTGTGTGGACCACACATCACAGAGCCACCATGATTTTCAGCATGACGGCTCATTTAAATGGCCGGGCGGGCTGTCCACCCCAATGACTTGGAGGGACAGTCTGTCTGTCCCTGGCAATGGCGTCAGGTGCCATTGCGCAGGCACCAGGCCATTTTTAAAGGGCTTCGAGCCCTTCCATTTAACTTAAATATTTAAAGATATAGTAATTTTAAATTGATTCAAAAAAATGAAATAAATGTTTCTAGCCCTTCTCCCACCCACCCCCACCCCCAATAACCATGCAATTCAAAGAACAAAGAACAGTACAGCACAGGAACAGGCCATTTGGCCCTCCAAGCCTGCGCCGATCTTGATGCCTGCCTAAACTAAAACCTTCTGCACTTCCGGGGACCATATCCCTCTATTCCAATTCTATTCATGTATTTGTCAAGATGCCTCTTAAATGTCATTATCGTACCTGCTTCCACCATCTCCCACGGCAGCAAGTTCCAGGCACTCACCACCCTCTGTGTAAAGAACTTGCCTCACACATCCCCTCTAAACTTTGCCCCTCTCACCTTAAGCCCATGTCCCCTAGTAACTGACTATTCCACCCTGGGAAAAAGCTTCTGACTATCCACTCTGTCCATGCCGCTCATAACTTTGTAAACCTCTATCATGTCGCCCCTCCACCTCTGTCGTTCCAGTGAAAACAATCCGAGTTTATCCAACCTCTCCTCATAGCTAATGCCCTCCAGACCAGGCAACATCCTGGTAAACCTCTTCTGTACCCTCTCCAAAGCCTCCACGTCCTTCTGGTAGTGTGGTGACCAGAATTGCACGCAATATTCTAAGTGTGGCCTAACTAAAGTTCTGTACAGCTGCAGCATGACTTGCCAATTTTTATACTCTATGCCCTGACCGATGAAGGCAAGCATGCCGTATGCCTTCTTGACTACCTTATCCACGTGCGTTGCCAATTTCAGTGATCTGTGGACCTGTACGCCCAGATCTCTCTGCCTGTCAATACACCTAAGGGTTCTGCCATTTACTGTATACTTCCCACCTGCATTAGACCTTCCAAAATGCATTACCTCACATTTGTCCGGATTTAACTCCATCTGCCATTTCTCCGCCCCCAAAGTACTTACCTTGTGCACCTGACATTCTCCTCCGACCCCACCACAGTTCATAAACTGTGAACTTTACCCCTTCCCCCCATCCTCTACACCAATCAGATGAGTTTGACCCCACTCTCCCCCTCGCCCACTGCCTGCACTGAAACACTTAACTGCACCCCACCCCCCTCCCCACCCCACCCCGGACAGGGTTCCAAAGGCGCCACCAGCAGCAATATCGCTCTGGGATGGACAAGCGGAGTGGATAAATAATGAATTCATGTATTTAAATAAATTTACCTATGCAAATTTGGATCTCGTTGCTGAGCGGCGGGGGGCTGCCACGAGGCCTTGCCGTTGCCGGCAACATTGGGCTGGGCATCAAAGCCTGTGGCGGGCCTCTGCCGAAGGCATTTTCCATCCGTTCCCCCCACCCACCACTGCGACCTCCAACAACGGGGGTGGGGGGGGAGCTGTAAAATCCAACCCACTGTCTCTAGCATCCTTTGTTAATTCATTCATGTCGATTATTTCAAAGAGGTTTGCCCCAGCACTATTTCAGATGAGGAAAATCTGTTCCATCTTTGCAGCCAAGTTGGTTCTTTTCCAGTACTGGAGGGGTCACGACTCTCCATTTTGACTGTGGTTACAGTGTCCATATTCTTGTGGTTTTGTTTAACAGTTGACTTTTTAATTCAAAGTTCTTCCATTTCATTGTTTATTTCACCACAGCTCCTTCCCTGCGTGACACTTCCTAAAGTGCGGTGCCCAGAACTGGATGTATACAAGTTTAGCATAACTCCCTTGCTTTTGTACTCTATGCCCCTATTAATAAAACCCAGGATACTGTATGCTTTATCAACTGCTCTCTCAACCTGTCCTGCCACCTTCAATGATGTATACACATATACACCCAGGTCCCTCTGCCCCTGAACCCCCTTTAGAGTTGTACCCATTATTTTATATTGTCTCTCTGCATTCTTTCTACCAACATGAATCACTTCACACTTCTCTGCATTAATTTTCATCTGCCACTTGTCAGCCTATTCCACCAACCTGTCTATATCCTTTTGAAGTTCTACACTATCCTCCTCTTGGTTCACATGACTTCCAAGTTTTGTATCGTCCACAGATTTTGAAATTGTGCCCTGTACACCAATGGCCAGTTCATTAATATATATCAGGAAGAACAGGGGTCCCAACACCAACCCCTGGGGAACTTCACTACAAACCTTCCTCCAGTTCTAAACACAACTGTTAACCATTATTCTGTTTCCTGTCACTCAGCCAATTTTGTATCCATGTTGCTACTGTCCCTTTTATTCCATGGGCTGTAATTTTGCTGACAAGCTTTTATGTGGCACTGTATCAATGCCTTTTGGAAGTCCATGTACACCACATCAACAGCATTACTTTCATCAATCCTCTTTGTCAACTCATCAAAAAACTCAAGCACGTTAGTTAAACACGATTTGATCTTAACAAAATGTATGCTGGTTTTCCTTAATAAACCCACATTTGTCCATATGACTATTAATTTTGTCCCAGATTATCTTTTCTAGAAGCTTCCCAACCACTGAGGTTAAACTAACAGGCCTCTAGTTTTTGGGCTTATTTTTACATCCTTTTTTGAACAAGGTTATAACATTTGCAATTCTCTAGTCCTCTGGTACCACCCCGAGTCTAAGCAAGATTGGAAAATTATGGCCAGTGACTGTGCAATTTCCGCTCTCACTTCTCTCAGTATCCTTGGATGCATCTCATCCGGTCCTGGTGTTTTATCCACAGCCGATCTAATATGTCCTCCTTATCAATTTTAAACCCTTCTAGTGTCTGAATTACCTCCTGTTTCACCATTGCCTAGGTTGTATCTTCTTTCTTGGTGAAGACAGATGTGTAAATCCCCTTTTTGGTCCCTATTCAACTCCACTCTTTCTTTTAGCACTTTTTTACTATTTATATGCCTAGAGAAGACGTTTGGATTCACTTGATGTTAGCCATGAGTCTCTTCTCATACTCTCTCTTTGTTTCTCTTATTTGCTTTTTCACTTCCCCTCTGAATCTTTTATATTCAGCCTGCCTCTCAGTTTTATTATCCACCTAACATCTGTCATAAGCACACTTTTTCTTCTTCATCTTGATCTCTATCTCTATTGTTTCCTCTACTCCTACATGCTTTCTAGATATGACTGACTTTCTCACCGGCAGAGCACTTTGACTAGAAATGGAGACATTGAGGTAGTTTATGGCAATCCTGACAATGGTAACATCTGAACTTCTAACTTTGAGACTGTGGACTTGTCAGCAATGGCCTGGATCCCACTGAAATCCTGTGGACCTCACCTGCCGGCTTGGAAAAAGAATTCCCTTGCAGTTTGCAACGATCTCTTTCTGCCATTTCCTTGGCGGAGGCCTCATTGCAGGCCTCCCTCCACGTCAGTTTATTTTCTTTACTCGACAGCTTGTCCTGTATTTTATTGTTCTTCAGGCCTCCTACCTGTCTGTAAGGTTTTTCTCTAAGTTTGTGCCATACTGACAGTGGTGGGAGAGTCTCTTTAACTCAAGAATGTAATCCTCTACAGACTCACTTGGCAACTGGTTCCTTTGGTGGAATGCAACTGTCATGGCAATTTCATTCTTAGTCGTGTCATAATAGGAGGCAGAATCTCATTTATTTCAGTGTATCTCATACTGTTGGAGTCTGTCGGCCAACACTGGTTAGACAATCCATCAAAGGCATCTGGCCGCATCATGGTGAGGAAGACAGTAACTTTATCTTCATCACCTATTTTATTTGCTTTCATCCAAAATGTTAAGCCTGCATTCATAATTATTCCATGGATGGACCTGATCGGCTGAATGGCCTCCTTCTGTGCCGCAAATGAGTCTATGACTCTTTGTCAGGGCTGAATTCCCCTGTTAACCTCAAATAAGCTTTCAGTGCTATTTTTTTTTATGTAACTATATACACCACTCAGTCTAAATTCACATCTGCTCACAGTTCATACCTGACTCACTCAGCTGTGCAGGAACACAGCATGTGCACATGGAACAATCCTTCTAAACCACTCTAATATCCTCAAACTTAACTTCAGGGTTTCCAAAAAGTATCACAATGTTCTCCAGTCCTTGATTATTCCAATGAAATGTAAAAAAAATCTATCCCTTCTTTATCGCCATCTTTCAGTTGTGTTTGGACTGGAAATAACTCACACAGATATTCCACTTAATTGCCCATGTTGTCTCGCTCCTTTATTCAAAATTACCTTCTGACAGATTTAGCAGTGTTACAAAATGATCAGCTTTTTATATACACCTTAAGGAACACACTCAGAAGGAAATGTGAGCAGGTAGACAGGGAGGTCAATTCCCAGAGTCTGCCCCTGAGGGCCTGGCGGCAGTGCTGCAAAAAGTCTAATAACCTCAGAGGGGTGGTTAATGTCGATGAATGCATCTTTACATGACAGCTCATACCCAATGCACCGCAGCCCAATTACTCACCCAGCACCAGTCTCTGTCTCTCAGGACTCACACAAAACATCCAAATTTTCCACCTCACTCTCACACGCATTCCAACAATGCCAGCCTCACACCCACCTCTCATTGCCTCCACATATTTCCAGCTATTCAGCTTTGGCAGACACATCACCCAAACACAGTGCTACACAATCACTAACATTCTGCCCTCTCTCTTGCAGGTCAAGGTGGCACACAATAGAAGGGTGCAGAGCAGCTGGGGATCAAGGACGCCTGTATCGCTTTAATCCTACAGAGGAGGTGCCTCTCCGCATCATGGGACTGTCTGTGAAGAGTCCATGCCATCCAGCAGGAGAACATTGAGGATGACGGTATGTTCTTGTCTTATGCCCCTTCTCAACTCTCAGCTTACCCTCCAACTATCTGTCATAATGAGCAAGATGTAGATGGTGTGACCATGGACCTCTTGCTTTCCTTCCTAACTCACTTCACTTACCCCAACCTTTCTGATTTCCAGATTTCAGATACCCAAGAACTGTTGCCTGCCCAACCACAACAGCCCCAGGAGAAGGAGGAGAGAAAGCAACAATGCAGCCCTATAAAGTGGCCCCGTCACTTGCAGCCACTAGCTCAGATGCTGGCACTGCACTTACCTTAGAAGCAAGTATAGAGGTGGAATCAGCACATGGTGTGACATGAGGGAGCTGAAGTCTGGACAGGGGGAAAAGGTAGTTTATTTGCTAGCTCGCCAGAGGGCAAGGGCGCTACAGGGGACTCAGGTGATGGCTTCAATGGGGCAGCATACAGGAGAACGGTGATGGGCATGTACACCAAGATGCTGGGTGCATTGGCTGGCCTGCCAGACTGCCTCCTGTGAATGTCACGGAGCAGGGAGGAGTCCAGTTCCACACTGACAGAGGGCATTGCCCAGAGCTTTCCCTCTCTGAAGCCCCTACTCCATCTCCTTGTCACGCTGCAGACCCAGAGGCACTGTCACTGCTAACCCCACACCTGTTGCTGCCTTTGCATACAAGTCTCCAAATCCTCTGCCCCTCTGTGAGGATGCAGCAACACTCGCTTCCAAATCCAGGAACTCAGCATAACACATGAAAATACACTCCAGAATACTTCCAGAGACTTTGTAATAGCAGAAATTATTCTAAATTGTCTTACCTGCAAGTTGGGTACCTGTCCATTTAAATAACACTAGTGCCGAACCTCTCTTGCAGCTGAATGATTGTTCTTTAGTGAGTGCAAAGCAAAAACATTGAGCGGACCTGTATGGCCCAAGTTTGCAAATACAATATCAAATCAGCCAGTATGGCTAAGTGACATTGTGACAGCACCAGTTCAGGTCTCCAGTACTTGCAAGGGACACCATGCGATTGCCCTTCCAAGCATGGAGCGTCATGTGGACCACGCTGGAAGCTCAGCATCCCCCTCTCCCCCAAATCACAGGGCCTCCGGCTTCCACAGCACTGTCTCCAGCAGTGCTACGGATCCAAATTTCACGCCCAATAAGTTTGCTACCAGAAACTACTCGTGGCAGCACACAAATGCAGAAGTTACATAACATTATTAAAAGCTCTGTCTGTGTCTGTTTCATTATCATTGATTTTTCCAGTTGCACACTCTGATTTATTAATAACCAATGAAAATACATCAGTATTATGCTGCATAATATCAATACTGCATAATATAATTGTAAAGCAATCACAAAATGAATGGCATAATCTACCTAAAATCATTGATGGAAGTAGTTTTTCATAGATTTTGTAACTAGCCAATCTAACTGAGCTGAAAGTAAAAAGTGCATTATGATGCAATATTAATCAACACTTGACAACATAACACAGACTGCAGTACGGCAGATTACTTCTCCCTGTGGGAAAACTTGCTGTGAGCTTTTGTCAAACCATCTTTTCAATTAAAGTTTCAAGCATGTACAACAAGAAGAACTTGTATTTATAGAGTGCCTTTCACAGAGTAAATTGTCCCAAGGTGCTTTGCAGGAGTGATATCAATCAAAATTTGACAGCGAGCCTCATAAAGAGATATTAGGGCAGATGCTTGGTCAAGGAAGTAGGTTTTAGGGAGTGTCTTAAAGGAAGACAGAGAATTAGAAAGGCAGAGCGATTTAGGGAGTGAATTCCAGAGTTCAAGGCCGAGACAGCTGGAGACACGGCCACCAATGGCAGGACAATTAAAATCAGGAATACTTAAAAGGCCAGAGTTAGAGGAGCACAGATATCTCAAAGGGATGAGGGATGGAGAAGGTTACAGAGATAGGATGGGCAAGGCCTTGGAGGAATTTGAAAACAAGGATGAGAATTTTCAAGACTTAGCTTGATCAGGAGTCAATGTAGGTCAGTGAACATAGGGGTGATAGGGGAGTGGGACCTGGTGAGAGTTAGGATATGGGCAATCAAGTTTTGGATGACCTCAAATTTACGGAGGGGAGACCAGCCAGAAGCGCATTGGAATAATCAAATCTCAAGTTAGCAAAAGCATGGATAAGGGTTTCAGCAGCAGATGAGCTGAGGCAGGGGGACAGGGAGTCAGGGAAATATTTGGCTAAGACAAATGTGGGTCCATTATAGGCAGAGTCAGGAGAATTCACAATGGGGAATAGAGAAATGGCAGAGAAGCTAAATGATTACTTTGTGTCTGTCTTAACAGAGGAAGATACAAGAAATCTCCCAGAATTAGAGATCCAAGGGACTAGGAAGAATGAGGAATTGAAGGAAATTAATCTTAGTAAGAAGGTTGTATCGGAGAAATTAATGGGGCTGAAGGTTGATAAATCCCTGGGACCTGATATTCTACACCTCAGAGTGTTGAAAGAGATAGCTATGGAGATAGTAGATGCATTGGTGAGCATCTTCCAAAATTCTACAGATTCTGGAATGGTTCCTGCAGATTGGAAGGTCGAAAATGTCACTCCACTATTTAAGAAGGGAGGGAGAAAGGAAACAGGGAATTACAGACCTGTTAGCCTGACCTCAGTAGTGGGGAAAATACTAGAATCTATTCTAAAGGATGTGATAAATGGACACTTGGATAATAATGATCTGATTGGGCATAGTCAACATGGATTTATGAATGGGAAATCATGTCTGACAAACCTGTTGGATTTTTTTGAGGATGTTACTAACAGGATTGATAAAGGGGAGTAGGTGGACGTAGTATATGTGAATTTTCAGAAGGCTTTTGATTGAAGTCCCCCAATGGAGGTTGGTTAGCAAAATTAACAACATGGAACAACAACAAGAACAAAGAACAGTACAGCACAGGAACAGGCCATTCGGCCCTCCAGGCCAGCGCCGGAATAGGAGGTAATATACTGGCATGGATTAAGGATTGGTTAAGAGGCAGAAAACAGAGAGTAGGAATAAACAGGTCATTCTCACGTTGGTAGGCTGTGACTAATGGGGTACTGCAAGGATCAGTACTTGGGCCCCAGCTGTTCACAATATATTGCCATGCAGGCCCCCAACTGCCAAGAATGAGGCATATTAATTTTTTTATACGAACATTGATTTTAAACTTGCTGGGACGCTTAGCTGAAAAACATTTGCATACTAACAGACAGTGCTTGTGGAGACAAAAGGACCATTCCCTGACACATTCAACCCACAATGGATTTTGATCACGAGACATTGAAGGTGTAAGGAAGAACATTCCAGAGACTGCTAAAGTGATACAATCCACAAAATCCAGAACTGGTTAAACCAGCTGGTCACATGACTAACTGGCTGGTCCAGGGTTTTTTGAACTAGCTACAGAGCTTTTGAACTCGGAAAGACTGTCTGCTCCTGGAGTGAGAAGACCTCTCCTGTCTGTTCCCATATCTTTCTCACAAGCCTCTAGACCCACTGAGGACACATGAACTTCAAGAGAGAAAAGTCTCCTCCATTGAACAAGGTTTAAGAAGAATAATGGGCCCCAACGAAAAGCAAGACTTACCTGCAATCAAGGACTTTACAGCGAGCTCGAAGGGCAGTAACCAAAACCATCTTCAGATATTGCTTCAAACTTTTTCACTTTATTTCTTCTGCTCTTTTCTGTCTCTATCTGCATGTGTGTATCAGATAAGCAGCTAGCATGGGCAAGTCTAGTATCCGTCGGCGTTAACCGAACTAGAGTTTAAGTTTAATAAATTTCAACTTTTCTTCTTTAAACCTAAGAAAACCTATTTGGCTGGTTTCTTTGCCGTATAATTGAAAAGCGGTGAACAAAGATTCACCAAGGGGGAGCTAAAAACACACTGTTTAAAATTAAACCCTGTTACAGTAGGACCAGGTGAAGGCTGAGAAGGACCCCTAGACCCATTTCTCACCTGGCCATAACAATATATAAATGATTGGATGTGGGGACCAAATGTAATATTTCTAAATTCGTGGATGACACAACACTACGTGGGAATGTATGTTGTGAAAGAAGATGCAAAGCGGCTTCAAGGGGATTTGGACAGACTTAGTGAGTGGGCAAAAACATGGCAGATGGAATATAATGTGGAAAAATATGAGGTTATCCGCTTTGATAGGAGGAATAAATGTGCAGTGTATTTCTCAAATTGTAAGAGATTAGAAAGTGTAGATGTACAAAGGGACCTGAGCGTCCTTGTCAATAAGTCACTGAAAGCTAACATGCACGTGCAGCAAGCAATTAGGAAGGCTAATGGTATGGTAGCCTTTATCACAAGAGGATTTGAGTACAGGAATAGTGAAGTCTTACTTCAATTGTATAGAACCTTGGTTAGACTACACCTGGAGTATTGTGTACAGTTTTGGTCCCCTTACTTTAGGAAGGATATTACTGTCATAGAGGGAGTGCAACGAAGGTTCATCAGACTTGCTCCCAGGATGGCAGGACAGTCCTATGAAGAGAGATTAGGGAAACTGGGCCTGTGTTCTCTAGAGTTTTGAAGAATGAGAGGTGATCTCATTGAAACCTACAAAATACTTAAAGGGATAGACAGGATAGATGCAGGTAAGATGTTTCCCCTGGTTGGGGAGTCTAGAACTAGGGGACACAATTTCAAATAAAGGGAAGTCACTTAGGACCAAGATGAGGAGAAATTTCTTCAATCTGTTCTGCTACCTTCAGAGATCTGTGGACATATACTCCAAGGTCCCTCATTTCTACACCTCTCTGTATCCTCCCTTTATTGTGTATTTCTTTGCCTTGCTTGACCTCCCCAAATGCATCACCTCACTTTTCTGCGTTAAATTCCATTTGTCACTTTTCTACCCCCCTGACTAGTCCATTGATATCTTCCTGCAGTCTACAGCTATCCCCCTCTTTATCAACCATGCGGCCAATTTTGTGTCATCTGCAAACTTCTTGATCATTCCCCTTACATTTATGTCCAAGTTGTTAATATATACCACAAAAAGCAGGGGACCTAGTACTGAGCTCTGCGCAACGCCACTGGAAACAGCCTTCCAGTCGCAAAAACACCTGTCAACAATTACCTTTTGTTTCCTGTCACTGAGCCAATTTTGTATCCACCTTGCTACATTCCCCTGGATCCCATGGTTTTTTTTTTAACCAGTCTGCCATGTGGGACCTTGTCAAAAGCCTTGCTAAAACCCATGTAGACCACATCAACTGCACTATCCTCATCAATCCTCCTTGTTGCTTCCTCAAAAAATTCAATCAAGTTAGTCAGACAAGGCCTTCCCTAAACAAATCCATGCTAACTATCCTTGATTAATCTGTGCCTTTCTAAGTGACAGTTTATCTTATCTCTCAGAATTGATTCCAATAATTTGTCCAGTACCTAAGTTAGACTGACTGGTCTGTAATTATTCGGTTTATCCCTCGCTCTCTTTTTAAACAAGGGTACAACGTTTGCAGACCTCCAATCCTCTGGCACCACACCTGTATCCAGTGAGGATTGGAAAATGATGTTCTGACTTTCCGCTATTTCCTCCCTAGTTTCTTTTAACAGCCTGGGGTACATTTCATCCAGCCCTGGTGATTTAACCACTTTAAAGGATGCTAATCCCATCACTACTTCCTCTCTCCCTATGTTTATCATATCCAATACTTCACACTCTTCCACCATAACTACAATGTCTGCATTGTCCCCCTCTTTTATGAAGATAGATGCGAAGTATTCATTAAGAACCATACCCACATCGTTGACCTCCACACATAAGTTACATTTTTGGTCTTTTATGGGTCTTACTCCTTCATTAGTTATCCTCTTACTCTTCATGTATTGATAAAACATCTTTGGGTTCTCCTTGCATTTTACTTTCCAATATTCTTTCATGCCCTCTCCTTGCTTTCCTAATTTCCTTTTCGATTTTACTCTCCACTTTTTATACTCCTCTCGGCTTTCTGTAGTATTGAGGTCTCGGTGTCGAACATCAGCTTTCCTTTTCTGCCTTATCATACCCTGTAAGCTCCTTGACGTACATGGGCCTCTAGATTTGGCCGTCCCACCCTTTCTCTTTGTGGGAGTATGTTTACTCTGAAACATCTGAAGCTCCCCTTTGAATGCCTCCCACTGTTCTGACACTGATTTTCCTTAAATAGCTGTTTCCAGTCCACTTTCGCTAAATCACTCCTCAGTAAAATTGGTCTTACTCCAATTTATAACTTTAACTCCTGTTCTAAATCTGTCTTTTTTCCATAATTACATTAAAACTGACTGAATTATGATCACTACCACAAAAATGCTCTCCCACTGCCAATCCTTCCACCTGCCCAGCTTCATTACCTCAAACCAAGTCCAGAACTGTACTCTGTCTTGTTGGACTTGCTGCATACTGGCCAAAAATGTTCTCCTGAATGCACCTTAAGAAATCTGTTCCCACCATTCCTTTCGCACGAAAACTATCCCAGTTAATATTGGGATAGTTAAAATCCCTACTATTAGCGCCCTATTGTTTTTGCACTTCTCAGAGATTTCCCTACATATTTGCTCTTCTATCTCCCTCTAACTGTTTGGGGGTCTATAGTACACTTCCAGTAGTGTGATTGCCCCTTTTTTGTTCCTAAGCTCAATCTATATGGCCTCAATTGATGATCCTTCTAACATTTCACCCCCCCCCCCCCCCCCACTCACAGCTGTAATTGCTTCTCTAATCAAAATTGCCACACCTACCCCTCCATTTTCATCCCCCTCTCTATCTTGTCTGAAAACCCTGTAAACAGGAACAATGAACTGCCATTCCTGTCCCTTTTTGAGCCATGTTTCTGTAATAGCTATATCATACTGCCACGTTCTTATCTGTACCTCAGCTCATCTGCTTTATTTGCTAAACTCCTTGCATTGAAGTATTTACCCTTGAGCACTGACAAACTCTTTTTTTTTATTTTCTATCCTTTGTTTCCTCTGTCTTAAATGATGGTGTCCCTGACAGCAGGCAGTTAATTGCCTGCCTGCTGTGAAATGGCTTTGGGTGTCCAATGGAGGGCTAAGGCAGGGTCTTCCCTGCCTTCTGGCTCTCCGCCGGGACCCTCTTTGCCAGAATAAAATGCAATCCTTCGTCACACTCTAGAAAGGCCTGGGGCCAGAGTTTCAAAGCCTGCTGATAGCAGGTACTGAGGTGAATGTGCTTTGAAGATCGCATTCACGGAGGTTGGCAATTGGACCAACTGCCTCTGGAATGTGACAACATTTTTAAAGAGACGCTGGTGGGGTGGGGGTGTGGGGGGAATGGGTCAGACGTATGCATCCATCTAACTGCTTGTTGAGCTCATTAACAGGCTTGTCAGTATCAGTAACCAATTTTTAAAGGTTGGGAATGGGGAAGACGCCATGGGAAACACGACAGGATGTGAAGGGGTGAACAGTGTTGAAGACCATGAGGGCTATGAAAAGGGCTGATTGAAATCAAACAGAGGCAGCAAATAAAGCTCAGCTGCTTCAGATGTACCTCAGTGTAGCTAATGCTGCAGCTGGAAGAGTTGAATTTCTCATTGATAAGAGGTAGGAAACCGGAGAGGGAGATTAGCCGCTGGCATCACAGGGGCACCTGGAGTTGGCAGGGGAAGGCCTGGTGAATGTTGTCATAAGAGTTTTGTTTTTTAAAAACTAAGAGGTCGGTGTGCCTTTAAGACTAAGGGAAAAAAGGGACTTTCTGGGAATAGTGACTGAATGTTTACTTTGCATTTGAAGTGCAGGCTGTAAAATTCGTATCCAAGCAACAGAAAGATTTACGATTGTCTTGTGACTTCGCTGTTGAAAGCTTTCAATTTTAGCTCTGCAGTGTGAAGGAGACCAAGGAGCTGTGAGCAGCTAAAAGCCAGTTGCTGTTGGAGACCTGGGTCTGTAGACCAGAAAAAGAACTCTCCCGGAAAGGAATGCTTGTCTCTCTGGTACAAAAAGGAATCTTATATTTGAGTTGAGGCTGTGCTCTGCCTGGAGAGAGAAAAGACCCCTGGAGAGGAAAAGACACAGAGAGAAAGGAGATGCTGCTCTCTGTAGAGAATGGCTCCTTTGCTGGGAGGAAACCTACATTGTTGAAGGTTACAAAATTCCTATTGCCTCCAGTCTCTGGAAAATCTGCCTCAAGAGTGAGTCCTGTTGCCTTTTGTTTTTTTTTGGAAGATCTTGAAATCTCAAGAAAGTTTCTATTGTTAAGACTGCTACTTTAAAATTTAAGTAGACTTGTTGCTACACTTTTGCTGAAAGATCTGTGTGACGTCCACTGCAGACAGATCACAAATTGTTTATCATATTCACCTGGAGAGACATCAACTGGCATCCGACTATTCGACTCTGGGACACCTCACCAATCTGGAAATATCCTACCAGAAGTTACCCAGTTATTTTATTATTTCTAAGAAATAGTTCTAATTTAAAACAGTATTTTAAAACCGGTTAACCATTGGTTTTTGAATGTATGTGTGTGAATGAGTTGTAAAATCTTTTTATACATGTAGATTTATTTCATTATCATTTAAAACATGGTTTATTAATAAATAGATAATTTTGTTATTGTTTAAAGAAACCTGGTATGGTGTGCTTTATTCTGGGGATTATTACGACCAGGTGAGAAAGAGGTCTAAGGGTCCCTT
Source organism: Heterodontus francisci (assembly GCF_036365525.1). Taxonomy (NCBI): domain Eukaryota; kingdom Metazoa; phylum Chordata; class Chondrichthyes; order Heterodontiformes; family Heterodontidae; genus Heterodontus; species Heterodontus francisci. The sequence goes on from NC_090375.1 coordinate 89,753,173, forward strand.
GCAGCCTTCACCTGGTCTTACTGTAACAGGGTTTAATTTTAAACACACAGTGTTTTTAGCTCCCCCTTGGTGAATCCTTGTTGACTACTTTCCAATTGTAAGGCAAAAAAATGAGCATAAACAAGCTTTCTTAGGGTTAAAGAAGAAAAGTTGAAATTTATTAAACTTAAACTCTAATTCGGTTAGCGTCTACGGATACATGACGTGTCCATGCTAGCATGCATACACAATATACACATGCAAACAGAGACAGAAAAGAGCAGAAGAAAAAGAAAGTGGAAAAGTTCGAGGCAGTATCTGAAGAGTTTTTGTTACAGTTCTTTAAGCTCACTGTAGAGTCCTTGATTGTAGGAGCCTAGTATTCTTCTTAAACCTTGTTCACTGTAGGAGACGTTTCTGTCTTGGGGTTCATGTGTCTTCAGTGGATTCAGAGGCTTGTGAGAAAGATATGGGAGCAGGCAGACAGGAGAGGCTGTGGCAAGCCAGCCAGGAGAGATCTTCTCAGTCCAGGAGCATTCTGCTTTCTGCCCAAACTGTTTGTACAAATTCAAAAACCTCAGGTTTCCCAGCAAGTTAGTCATGTGACTAGCTGGTTTGAGCATGTCCGTTAGTGTATTCAGCCATCTTAGCAGTCAACCTGGAATGCGAGCTCCCCCATCTTCAACGTCCGGTGATCAAAAGTCCATTGTGGGTTGAATGTGTCAGGGAATGGTCCTTTATCCTTTTCAAGCACTGTCTGTTAATATGCAAATGTCTTTCCAGCCAATATCTGGCAATTTTTTAAAGGAAGTCCTTTCTTCACTTCAACAAAAGTTTGAAATTTAATGTGGTGAAATTAATATGCCTCATGCTTGGCAAGTGGGGGCCTGCAAGACAGAATAAATAAAGTGTTTAATTTGGCTAATTTCCAGTAGTTGGAAACTTTACTAATATGCTGTGACCTGTGGAGTAGTTGGAATGAATTAACAGTGCATTACTCCCACCTTGGTCATAACAATGTACAAAGTCCAGCTAAGGGAGCTCAGATTGGAACAGGGAAATCTGACATCGGACAAAGCAACCAGGATGAGCTGCACCAGATGCAACCTCGTGGACAGCAGGAAGCCAGAGGAGTACAGTGGTGGGGGGGGGGAGCACCGTGAGACAAAGGTGCTACCCAAGACATCAGGTGTACAGCCCAAACCTGCAAATGACAGAGTACCATAGGAAGGTGCACCTATCCAGGCAGATAGTCTCGCTCCTGTGTGACCTGAGGCTGAACAGCCCCCGTGGCAGTCCCCTATCTGCAGCCATCAAGGTCTCTGTCGCCCTGAATCTGTATGGAACCAGGTTGTTCCAGGGACCAGCTTTGGACCTAGGTGGCATCTCGCAGTTGGCATTCTCATTAGGCCATCAGGCAGGTCACAGTTGCCCTTTTCACGAGGGCAGGGATTATTACACCCACTATGACACAGATGGACCTGCACTGTCACAAAGGGCATTAGGTTCAGCCTCTATCACAGGATTCCCCAGGTGCAGGCATCATCGCTTTTGCCCATGTGACCATCAAGACACCTTGCAAACAGCCAATTAGATCCATCAACAGGAAGGGCTTCCATTCCCTCAACATCCAACTGGTCCACAAACACAACAAGAGCTTCCTCCATGTGTGCACTCACTTCCCTGACAGCTTCCTTCATCCTCCGCCAGTCAGGGCAAACTCGGTCCTTTACTCCATTCCCCAAACTGCATGGCCAGCTCCAAGGGGACAAGGGAATTCCCTTAAAGATATGGCTTGTGACCCTTCTACAAGAGCCCCAGACAGAGGCACAGAGGCTAAAGATAAAAATGCCACCTGCTCAGCAGGCCAACCATTGAGCAGGCCATCAGGTTTCTGATGCGATTTTATTTTATTTTTATTTAGAGATACAGCACTGAAACAGGCCCTTCGGCCCACCGAGTCTGTGCCGACCAACAACCACCCATTTATACTAACCCTAGAGTAATCCCATATTCCCTACCAACACTAGGGGCAATTTACAATGGCCAATTTACCTATCACCTGCAAGTCTTTGGCAGTGGGAGGAAACCGAAGCACCCGGCGAAAACCCACGCGGTCACAAGGAGAACTTGCAAACTCCGCACAGGCAGTACCCAGAATTGAACCCGGGTCCCTGGAGCTGTGAGGCTGCGGTGCTAACCACTGCGCCACTGTGCCGCCCCAGTGCCTGGATCAGTCAGGTGGCACCCTCCAATACCCTCCTGCAAGGGTCTCAGTCATTGTGGTGGTTTGCTGCATTCTCCATAACATGGCCCTGCAGAGAGGTGTGGACCTTGAGGACAATGAGGCCCTAGAAGGAGACAGCTCATCAGCGGAGGATCAGGAGGTAAGATAGGAGGAGGAAGAGAGAGTGGAGGGGGATGGCACTAAACAGAGAGGTGCTCCTGCTGCATGATGATATGGCCTCCTCCTGCCATCCTCTGGGAAGAGGACTTCCCTCCTCTCTCACGGCCTCCAGCATTAGATCAAGGTGGGCATCGATGAAGCGAGAGTCTGCCCTGCCCCTCCTACCGGACTTCCAGCTTCCCTGTGACATCTTGCTTCCCATTGTTGCTGTGGGAGGCAGATCTCTCCCTCAGGACAACCAGTGACCTCAGTGATGGATGCTGTGGGAATTTACATGAGCCCCACACTTGATGTGACCCACTGCCATTTTCAATCCCATTGACTCTGAGGATAGGAAACCCATCTTCATACCAGTTAAGGGCTTTCGCACTTGAAAACTGCAATTTGAATCAGCTTCCCACAGGAGGCAGATTTCAGACCTGTTTCCCACCTCCAAAATGAAAATCCAGCCCATGGTATTTTTCCTTTACATGGAAATTGCCATCAGCTAAATAAAAGAAGAAAAATAATTTGGAGATGTCTGGACTAGTTTGCTTCTTGGTGGGAAGAAACTTTGGTGCTTAATTTTGTATATATCTGTGACATTAATACATCAGACAGTGAGTGCATGCACACGATGCAGCACATTAATCGCTCAAGACCTGCATTAGTTGGGGAGTGGAAATAGCTCTCCAATCTGTCTGAGGTGAGTAAACAAGAGAGAACAACAAAAAGAACTTGCTACCAGAGGGAAAAGAACAGCAGGTGCAGGTCAATTGATTTTTTTAAGCTGCAACGTTATTAGCGAAGAAACCAAATAACAGTAGATAAAAGGATAGTCTCTAGTAATGTCCCTGTAGAAGATGCTTAAAAGCTGTTTACTGGAAAGATAATTGTTTCATTCTCCTTTCTAAACCTGTGACCTCCACAACCTAGAACAAGGGCAGCAAGTGCATGGCTATATCATCACTTTCAAGGTCCCCTCCAAGTCATATATGAGTTTAATTTAGACATAGATCATCATTCCTTCACCTTCGCTGATCCAAACTTCTGGAGCTCCCTACCTAACAACATTATGGGAATACCTTCACCACATAGACTGGAGTGATTCAAGGATGTTCACAACTAACTTTTCAGGGCAACTAGAGAGGGTAATAAAAACAGTTCTCACCAACGACACCAATATCTCAAAAATCAATTAAAAAAGGAACGTAGACATTTTAATATATCCTATTTATTTTATCATTAAAATATGCAGTAGGTGACTTCCTAATAATGTAGGCCCGGAACTCCATGGGGTTTCTCCCTGTCTCCCTCTGTAAGTCTGCTGGGAGACAAACATAATCTGCAGGGAAACAGCCTAAATTTTTGAAAAAGACCATTTCACATGGGTCACAGTGGAAGTCTCAGAGAATCCCTGCAGGATTACAGCCATAATAAGTGTGCTTATGACAGATGTCAGGTGCATTACATAACTGAGCAGCAGGTGGAATATGGAAGGTTCAGAGGGGAGGTGAAAAAGCAAATAAGAGAAGCAACGAGAGAGTACGAAAAGAGACTGGCAGCTAATATAAAAGGGAATCCAAAAGACTTCTATGACTATATTAATATTAAAAGGGTGATGAAAGGAGGAGTGAGGCTGATTCTGGACCAAAAAGGAGATTTACACATGGAGGCAAGGGGCATGGCTGAGGTATTAAAGGAATACTCGGCATCTGTCATTCCCAAGGAAGAAGATGCTGTGCAGGTCAATGTGAAAGAGGAGGTATTCATATACTTGTGTCCTGTACATCATATTCAAGTCATTTATATATATCATGAAAAACAATGGTCCTAGTACCAACCCTAGGGAACTCCACTGTATATCTTCCTCCAGTCCAATAAACAACCATTCACGACTACCCTCTATTTCTGCCACTTAGCCAATTTCATATCCATGCTGCCACTGTCCCTTTTATTTCATGCACTTTAACTTTTCTGACAAGCACTTTATCAAATGCCTTTTGGAAGTCCATGTACATCTCATTAAACACATCAATCCTTGCTGTTTTCTCATCAAACAACTGAAAGCAAGTTAGTAAAGCATGATTTACCTTTAACAAATCCATGCTGGCTTTCCTTAATTATTCCATACTTGCCCAAGTGACAGTTAATTTTGTCCCGGGCTATCATTTCTAAAAGCTTTCCCATCACTGAGGTTAAACTGCCTGGCCTGTAGTTGCTGGGTTTATCCTTACAGTCAGTCCTCTGGCACCACCCCTGTATCTAAGCAGGGTTTAAGGTAATAGACAGAATCTCCACAATTTCCACCCTCACTTCCCTCAGCATCCTGGTCCTAGTGACAAATCGACTACATTCAGTCCATATTATCAACCTGGCATCTGTCTTTCAATTCAAATGCCTCCCAAAATCTGAGGAACTGAGCTTCATTTGAATATTATGATCACAGACTCGCTCTCCAGAGCGGTTTACTCGAACACGCCCAAACCTGCCCTGACGAAACTGGTCAGAGGGTGTGCCTGTGACAGGTTGGGGTTCAGTTTTGCGTATGTGCTGATAGGTAAAGGTCTGAAATTTGATTTTTCCACACATTTTTTCAAGAACATCTGGCATAAATTAATCATTTTACTCTATCAACCCTTGACTCCCACCACCCTTGGAAATTACCATCCCATCTCCAACCTCCCTTTCCTCTCCAAAGTCCTTGAACTTGTTGTCACCTCCCAAATTCGTTCCCATCTTTCCCCGGAACTCCATGTTTGAATCCTTCCAATCAGGTTTCCACTGCTGCCACAGCACCAAAATAGCTTTTATCAAAATCATAAATGACACCTTTTGTGACTGTAACAAAGGTAAACATTCCCTCCTCGCCCTTCTTGATCTGCCTGCAGCCTTTGTCACAATTGACCACACCATCATCCTCCAACACCTCTCACCTGTCATCCGGCTGTTTGGGACTGCTCTCACCTGGCTCCATTCTTACCTATTTAATTGGAGCCAGAGAATGACTATTAATGGCTTCTCTTCCCACTCCTGGACCATTACCTCTGGGGTCCCCAAACGAGCTATCCTTGGATCCCTCCTATTTCTCTTTTACATGCTGCCCCTCAGCGCATCATCTGAAAACACAGCGTTAGTTTTCACATCTATGCTGATGATACTCAACTCTACCTCACCATCATTTCTCTTGACTTCTCTACTTCTGATAAATTATCAAACTGCTTATCCGACATTCAGTACTGGATGAGCAGACATTTCCTCCAAATATTGGGAAGACTGAAGCCATTGTTTTCGGTCCCCGCTCCAAACTCCAGTCCCTTACTAGTGACTCCATTCCTTTCCCTAACAATAGTCTGAGATTAAGCCAGTCTGTTTGCAACCTTGGTGTCACATTTGAACCCGACATGAGCTTCTGATCTCATATTTGTGCAACCACTAAGGACTGCCGATTTCCACTTCCATAACATTGCCCAACTTCGCCCTGTCTCAGCTCATCTGCTCCTGAAACCCTCATTCATGCTTTTGTTACCTCTAGACTTGACTATTCCAATGCACCCCTGGCTGTCTTCCACACCCTACCCTCTGTAAACTTGAGGTCATCCAAAACTCTGCTGTCTGTGTCTTAACTCTCACCAAGTCCCATTCTCCTTTCACCCCTGTGCTCGCCGACCTACATTGGCTCCTGGTCAAGCAACATCTTGATTTTAAAATTCTCATCCTTGTTTTCAAATCCCTCCACGGCCTCGCCCTTCCCTATCTCTGTAATCTCTTCCAGCCCCAGACCCTGCAAGATATCGGCGCTCCTCTAATTCTGGCCTCTTATGCTCCCTAAGTTTAATTGCTCTACCATTGGTGGCCGTGCCTTCATATACCTAGGCCCCAAGCTCTGAAATATCCTCCATACACATCTCTGCCTCTCCATCTCACTTTCATCCTTTAAGACTCTCCTTCAAACCTACCTTTTTGACCAAGCTTTTGGTTATCAGACCTAATATCTCCTTATGTGGCTCAATGCCATATTTTTTCATTAATGCTCCTGTAAAACATCTTGGAATGTTTTATTACGTTAAAGGCGTTGTATAAATATAAGTTGTTATCAAAATAGAGTTTAGTTCTTCATCATACTAATCTCTGCTGTGTGTTTTTTAATTAATAAGCTATTTAAGCCTGAAAATTACTGCGAGCAATGTCATCATTCCAACACTAAAACATTCATATTGAATTCCTCTTGTCAGTATTTTAAGCAAGATGCTATTTTACTTGGGTTAGCACCTCTATTAAAATAACAGAGAAGAATTTGATGCAAATCCATTGGGGTAGATTGCCGATCTGCAAAGCGGATCAGCTGCCTGACTTTTCCTGTCAGCTTCAGGCTGAGTCATTACCATGCCTCCGGCAAACTACATACTCTGAATGGTCATCCCGCTGCTGCTTTCTGGTTCACAGCCATTCCAATATTGGGCAGCTCACAGGCAGCAGGCAGCAGGCAGGTAGATATGGTGAGTGGGGGAGTGGGGGGGGTGGTGGGGTCTGCAGCCCACAGTATTCTTATAGAGCCAGAGGGACACTCCTGCTCTTCTTAACCCCACAAAAATATTTCTCTCCTTACCTTTTGGAACCTTTTACTGCTTTACCCACCCCGCCACCACCAGCCCCCCCATCCCACCCAATACAACAGGACAGAGCATACATACTGTAGATAGCCCTCCAAATTGCATCAGGGTCTTACATATGTCCTCAGACCCCAATTTTCACAGTAATCACCTTGACCACCCAACGCAACACCCAATAAATATGAGGAGCAGTAGTGATGAGCATTTCTGCCAGGCGGGCCTCGATAAAATCAGCCAAATGAGCATCAGGACAATTACATCACTCATAGTGTTTTCCAGGCTTTAGTAATGATATTGTTATTTTCTCTAGAATGGTGTCCTCTGGCCAAGTCTTCTCCTGCTCCAATTCTGTCTGCCATTGCTGCTGTACTATTTAATGATGAATTAAATTCCGATTTTAACTGTCAGAATTAACTGAGAAGCTTCAAACTAACACAACTGTTTTAATGTTATGATGAAAGGTCATTAACTTGAAATCTTAACTCTGCTTTTCTCTCTCCACAGACACTGCTGACCTGCTGAGCGTTACCAGCATTTTCTGTTTTTATTTCATGTTGCCATTTTTTAATAATGTTGCATTACCTGTACTTTGATAAGCTTTCAAGTAATTCAACACACAAATTATTTGAATATCAGCATGCTGATAGTACAAGGATAGCTTTATAGAGAATTCATACAAGGTTCATTCAAAAAAATGTAACTACAATATGGCCAAAGAGCTACTTACTGACAAATGGGATGCTAGCCACAATATCACACACTGTGCTACTATAGATGGGGCAGCTGCTGATGCCTTGAGACACAGAAGAAAATTAGACTGACTGAAACAAGCTGACAAACACAGAAATACTGGCAATAATTTACCATGTGCAGTTAACCTTTCCGATATACCGGTATGAAACAAAGCCTCTCCGCCGATTCATATCTGTTTTTCTTGACTTAACTGCAGCTGTGTCCGAGAGCCTGTGCGCTCTAACATTTTGCAGCTTCACAGTCCAACTTCATACAAAGCCAGCCAGATATTTTAGTAACCTCCCTTTAAGAGGTGCATACAGGCTTTAAACAGTGAGCGGGTGGCCTGCAAGATGTCCCACCCTCAAAATCTGTCACTGCCACAATCTGGTCGGTATCCCGCCAATTATATTCGAATGAACCCCACCAGGCTTCATACTGACGACGTTGGACAGGTGGGTTGCCGGTGCCATCTGTTCCGTTCACCTGTCGTCCAAAAACTGTAGCCAGTTAAAATCCCCTGAAGTGTTTGGCACAGCTATCAGATCATTGGTTTTGACAGTTGTAAAAATGTTAGTTACAAAAGAATTTAAGGCACAAGAACTTTCAGTGATAAACCTATGTGGTGTATTAAAAATTTTGCATCGGCACATACTTCCTGTGTCAACAATTTTCCATTATAAATTTCTGGGTCCACCATTATGGTGGAAACTGCATATGTATGTTAGTATGTATGAACATCATGGGGCAGGACGTCAGAAATGCTCCATCCATCAATATTGGCGACCACGCTCTGGAAGTGGTTCAAGAGTTCACCTACCTAGGCTCAACTATCACCAGTAACCTGTCTCTAGATGCAGAAATCAACAAGCGCATGGGAAAGGCTTCCACTGCTATGTCCAGACTGGCCAAGAGAGTGTGGGAAAATGGCGCACTGACACGGAACACAAAAGTCCGAGTGTATCAGGCCTGTGTCCTCAGTACCTTGCTCTACGGCAGCAAGGCCTGGACAACGTATGCCAGCCAAGAGCGACGTCTCAATTCATTCCATCTTCGCTGCCTTCGGAGAATACTTGGCATCAGGTGGCAGGACTATATCTCCAACACAGAAGTCCTTGAAGTGGCCAACACCCCCAGCCTATACACACTACTGAGTCAGCGGCGCTTGAGATGGCTTGGCCATGTGAGCCGCATGGAAGATGGCAGGATCCCCAAAGACACATTGTACAGCGAGCTCGCCACTGGTATCAGACCCACCGGCCGTCCATGTCTCCACTATAAAGACGTCTGCAAACTCGACATGAAATCGTGTGACATTGATCACAAGTCGTGGGAGTCAGTTGCCAGCATTCGCCAGAGCTGGCGGGCAGCCATAAAGACAGGGCTAAATTGTGGCGAGTCGAAGAGACTTAGTAGTTGGCAGGAAAAAAGACAGAGGCGCAAGGGGAGAGCCAACTGTGCAACAGCCCCAACAAACAAATTTCTCTGCAGCACCTGTGGAAGAGCCTGTCACTCCAGAATTGGCCTTTATAGCCACTCCAGGCGCTGCTTCACAAACCACTGACCACCTCCAGGCGCGTATCCATTGTCTCTCGAGATAAGGAGGCCCAAAAGAAATGTTAGTTGTGCTGTAACCGTGACACTCTTGACACAAATACATGGTCTCATTTCCCTCATCTGGAAGGAGGAGAGCATGCTAGGGGATCTCCTCGTAATTATGATCATCTTTAAAAAAGGTGACAAGAGCGAATGTGGTAACGAGAGGTATCCCTGCTGTCCGCCACAGGGAAGGTCATCGCAAGAGTCCTTCTCAACCGCCTCCTCCCCATGATTGAAGAGCTCCTACCGGAATCACAATGTGGATTCCGTTCATCAAGAGGCACAGTGGACATAATCTTCACAGCAAGACAACTCCAAGAAAAGTGTAGCAAGCAGCAGCAACCTTTATACATGGCCTTCTTTGACCTCACAAATGCCTTTGACTCTATCAACCGGGAGGGATTATGAAACATCCTCCTCAAATTTGGCTGCCTGGGGAAATTCGTCTCCATCCTCTGCCTGCTGCATGACAACATGCAAGCTATAATCTTTGCCAACAGATCAGCCACTGACCCAATCTGAGCACAAACTGGGGTCAAGCAAGGCTGTGTCATCGCACCAACGCTCTTTTCCATCTTTCTCACCACAACACTCCACCTCAACTCCTTGAAGCTCCCTGTTCTGCTCCACAGGACGAGCGGGAAACTATTTAACCTACGTCGCCTCCAGTCCAGAACCAAGGCCACTCCAACCTCTGCCATCGAGCTGCAGTATGCTGACAACACTTGCATATGCGCACACACAGAGGCAGAGCTTCAAACCTCGTCAATGCATTCACGGAGGCGTATGAAAGAATGGGCCTTCAGCTAAACGTCCGGAAGACAAAGATCCTCTACCAGCCTACTCCCACAGTGCAGCACTGCCCCCTGACTATTGTTACGACCTGGTGAGAAAGAGGTCTAGGGTTCCCTTTCAGCCTTCACCTGGTCTTACTGTAATAGGGTTTAATTTTAAACACTGTGTATTTAGCTCCCCCTTGGTGATTCCTTGTTCACCGCTTTCCAATTATAAGGCAAAGCAACCAGCATAAACAGGCTTTCTTAGGTTTAAAGAAGAAAAGTTGAAATTTATTAAACTTAAACTCTAATTCGGTTAACGCCTACGGATACACGCTGTGCCCCACGCTAGTATGCAGACGCAATACACACATGCAAATAGAGGCAGAAAAGAGCAAAAGAAAAATAAAGTGGAAAGGTTTGAAGCAATATCTGAAGAGTTGTTGTTACGGTTCTTCGAGCTCACTGTAGAGTCCTTAATTGTAGGTAGGTCTTGCTTTTCATTGGTGCCCATTATTCTTCTTAAACCTTGTTCACTGTAGGAGACTTTTCTCTCCTGGGATTCATGTGTCTTCAGTGGATTCAGAGGCTTGTGAGAAAGAGTTGGGAGCAGACAGGAGAGATCTTCTCAGTCCAGGAGCAAACGGCTTTCTGCCCAAACTGTTTGTACAAATTCAAAAAACTCAGGTTGCCCAGCAGGTTAGTCATGTGACTAGCTGGTTTGACCATGTCCGTTTGTGTATTCAGCCATCTTAGCAGTCAACCTGGAATGCAAGCTCCCCCACCTTCAACGTCTGCTGATCAAAAGTCCATTGTGAATTGAATGCCAGGGAATGGCTGCTTTGTCCTTCCAAACACCGTCTGTTAATATGCAAATGTCTTTTCCAGCCACGGCTGATCTGTTCAACGAGTCCTTTCTTAACTCCAGTAACAGTTTAAAATCAATGTTCATGACAAAATTAATGTGCCTTGTGGGGGCAAATGGGGGCGTAACATGACACTATCAAAATCCACAGTGAACCACGGGACAATGTGGATCACTTTCCATACCTTGGGAGCCTCTTCTCAGCAAGGGCAGACATTGACGATGAAACTCAACATTGCGTCCAGTGTGTCAGCACAGCCTTCAGTCATCTGAAGAAAAGAGTGTTCGACGACAAAGGCCTTAAACCTTGCACCAAGCTCATGGCCTAGAGGGCCGCAGTGTTACCTGCCCTCCTGTATACATCGGAAACAGGGACACTGTACAGCAGACAGCTCAAAGCCCTGGAGAGATATCACCAGTGGTGCCTCCGCAAGATCCTGAAAATTCAGTGGCAGGTCAGGCACTCCAATATCAGTGACCTCTCTCGGGCCAACATCCCCAGTATCAAGACACTGGTCATGGCTAGTCAGTTACCTTGGGCGGGCCACATTGTCTGCATGCCTGATACAAGACTCCCAATACAAGCTTTCTACTCGGAGCTCCGTCATGGCAAGAGGCTACCAGGCAGGCAGAGGAGTTGCTACAAGAATGTCCTTAAAGTCTCCCTGAAAAAAATGTGACCTCTCCATCAATTCGTGGGAATCTTTTGCCCGAGACCGCCCAAAATGGAGAAGAAGCATCTGCAACTGTGCCAGCCAGTTCGAACAACATCGACATGCCCAGGCAGCGACCAAGTTCAAAAAGCGGAAGGAGCGTTCGGAAACTCGAGCATCCCATTCACTCGCCTCATCAAACACCACCTGCCCCACCTATGGCAGAGTGTACGGATCCAGAATTGGACTATTTAGTCACCTAAGGACCCACAACCCTGGAGTGGAAGAAAGTCATCCTCGTTCCCGAGGGGCTGCCTAAGAAGAAGAAAAAGAAGATTCCCGCTCAATAGTCGTGGTGTTGCAGTATCTCAGTTTTACATCACTCAACTTCTCAGCTAATTCTGCAGAAAAATGCCTCTGCAACAACCAACTGTACTTCTCTGCTATCCAAATTGCAATAAAAATGGACAGAAAAATTCAATTGCGCCATTATTCAGGCTTGAGGGTCACGATTAGCAACCTGCCTGTACTGGTCCCAGTGGACATAGGCAGCACCAAAATTTGGCACTGCCTCCTCATTTACATGCTTGTGGTGTGCAGCTGAGCATGGCCTGCACTGCTGACTGGTTGAACATACAATGCGGGAGGTTAGCATTTGTTCAAGCTAGCCTCTAACTCTTAAAGTGAGTCTGTTCCTCTTAAAGAGGGTGGTGGACGACTAGGAGGCACTCACACCAGACCGTTTGAAGCGAGTGGAAGAAGGTGTTTGCGGCTGGAAGAGCTCCGGCTCAGATTCATTGAACTGCAAACTGTAGACACTGTGACACATCAGGGAGGGGGAAGGTTACCTGGACACTTTGTACCAGGAGGCAGTCATACCCCTTAGAATAGGGACTTCTGCTTTGGTCAGTAGTCAGTGAGAGGAGAGTGTGGCTGAAGCTGAGGCAGGTAAAGGGACTCAGAGGGCAGGAGTGCTGGAGCCTCAGACTTTGAGATTGTCCAACAGGTTTGAGGTTCTTTCAGCTTGTTTGGATGAGAGTGAGGGCTGCAGGGTGGATGAGCGACCTGACCATGGCACCATGGTACAGGAAGCCATTCAAGTGGAGGGGGAGAAAAGGAATGTAGTGATAGTAGGGGACAGTATAGTTAGGGGGATTGACACTGTTCTCTGCAGCAAAGAGCGAGAGTCCAGACAGCTGTGTTGCCAGCCCGGTGCCAGGATTTGGGACATCTGCTCAGGGCTGGAGAGGAACCTACAGTGGGAGGGGGAGGATCCAGTCGTCGTGGTTCATGTAGGTACCAATGACATAGGCAGGACAAGGAAAGAGGTTCTACATAGTCAGTATGAGAACTAGGCACCAAATTAAGAAGCAGAACCTCTCTGGATTATTACCTGAGCCACGTGCAAATTGGCATAGGGCAAATAAAATTAGAGAAATTAATGTGTGGCTCAAAGACCGGTGTGGTAGAAGTGGGTTCTGGTTCATGAGGCACCGGCACCAGTACAGGGAAAGTGGTGGCTGTACCGTTGGGATGGGTTTACACCTGAACCGTGCTGGGGCCGGTGTTCTAACGAGCCGCATAACTAGGGAAGTAGAGAGGGTTTTAAACTGAATAGTCGGGGCAAGGGATCAAATTTGGGAAGATATGGTAAATCAAGGAGTAGAGACAAGGCAAGAGAGAAAGGTATTAATATGGAAAATGATAAACAGACTGTGACAGGAAGGGACAGAGCAAACAAATCTAAGAGTAAATCAACAGATAAGGTTAGAGGTTACAAAAATAATAAAAGGACAAAACTAAAGGCTCTGTATCTGAATGCTCGTAGCATTCACAGATGAACTGAAAGTGCAAGTAGAAATAAATAAGTACGATCTGATGGCCATTACAGAGACATGGCTGCAGGATGGCATGGATTGGGACCTGAATATTGAAGGGTACAAGACATTTAGGAAGGACAAGAATCTTAGAAAATGTGGAGGGGTAGCTCTGTTAATTAACGATGGTATTAGCGCAATAGAGAGGGTTGACCTAAGTTCAGGAAACCAGGATGTAGAAGCAGTTTGGGTAGAGATGAGGAATCATAAAGGCAAGAAGTCACTTGTGGGGGTGGTGTACAGGCCACCTAAAGTTAACCACATTGTAGAATGGGGTATAAAGGAAGAAATAATGACGCCTGTCAGAAAGGTACAACACTAATCACCCCTCCCATTCTGCTTTTATGCTTTCAGATACCCAGGATTTGTAATCAGGAGGATGAGAGAGAAACCCACAACAGTTATGAAGAAGCCACCATCACTTGATGTGCCACGAACCCAGATACTGACACTGTGCGTAACTTAGAGAGGCTAGTGTAGAGTTGGAATCTGCATGTAGTTCATGTGCCAGCTCACCAGAGGGTGAGGTCACACATGAGTTCCATTACAACGGATTCGGATGAGGAGTTTGATCGGGCAGTGTACAGGAGAATGCTAAATGAGGTGGTACAACAAGATACTTGGTGAATTGGCAGGCCTGCCACAGAGCCTCCTTTCACCGTCAAGAAGCATGGAGGAGTCCAGCTCCAATGTGGCACAGGGCATCATACAGAGCTTGGAGTCCATCCTTTCCAATGTGGAAGTGGTGGCCAATTCCAGGACAGCACAAGCAGACCCAGCCATGATGGAGTCTCTCATACCCGCTGTCTCCACTTCCATTGCAGCACAGGCGGAAGCCTCCCAATGTCTCAGTGCTGCAGTGGAAACTCAAATGGAGGTCATGAGATCCATGCTTGTTGCAATGCAGGCTCACACTGCTGCCTTCATAGCTTTGGATCTCAGTGTTCAACAAGGCAAGCAGTTTCTCATAGCAGTCCAGCAATCTCTCCTCCAACAGATTACTAGGATTGGTAAGGTGTCACCCCAGGGGAGTGACAGTGGCACTGTGCAGCACAAATCTGCTGTCCTCTCTCAGGATGGCAGCATTTGTGCTCCCATCACTGCCACTCCACCAGTGCCCCTGAAGTTACTGATCAGCCTGCCAGCCCAGGCTGCTGCCACCTATGCTGAAGTTGTGCATAAGGAATTTGGGTCCTCAAGGCCGACAGCAGATCAAGGTCATCCTGCAAGGCCATCTGCATGCCTGCCCAGTGAAAGTCAATCACCTTCTACCAGCTATGCTGCAGCCACTGGGGTAGCACAGCATAGGAACACTAGGCCAGGCAAAGACACCAACAAGATAGGCACTGACAGATTGCACAAGGTAGATTAGTTCATTGCGGTTTGAATAATTGGATATGTTATTAGATAAAAATGTTATGGAAATGTTTGTGTTGGTGATTTTATTGTTGGATGCTGCAAGAGGGGATTCTGTGATGGGGTGTCTGATGTGGATGTTACAGTGGACAACGGTAGGTGCATGTCAGTATGTGGAAGCTGTTTCATTGAAATTAGAGCCGCATGATCCACTCTCTCACAGCCCATCTGGTTACAAGGGGTCCAGGATGCCTCCTCCCTACTTCCTCCTGCTCTTCCTGTTCTTCCTATTCCTCCTGTTCCTCCTGCTCCTCCTGTTCCTCCTGTTGCTCCTGTTCCTCCTGTTGCTCCTGCTCCTCCTGTTCCTCCTGTTCTTCCTGTTGCTCCTATTCTTCCTGTTGCTCCTGTTCCTCCTGTTGCTCCTATTCATCCTGTTGCTCCTGTTGCTCCTGTTCCTCCTATTGCTCCTGCTCCTCCTGTTCCTCCTGTTCCTCCTGTTGCTCCTGCTCCTCCTGTTCCTCCTGTTCTTCCTGTTGCTCCTGTTCCTCCTATTGCTCCTGCTCCTCCTGTTCCTCCTGTTGCTCCTATTCCTCCTGTTGCTCCTGCTCCTCCTGTTCCTCCTGTTACTCCTGCTCCTCCTGTTCCTCCTGTTGCTCCTGTTGCTCCTGTTCCTCCTATTGCTCCTGTTCCTCCTGTTGCTCCTGCTCCTCCTGTTCCTCCTGTTGCTCCTATTCATCCTGTTGCTCCTGTTGCTCCTGTTCCTCCTATTGCTCCTGCTCCTCCTGTTCCTCCTGCTCCTCCTGTTCCTCCTGTTGCTCCTGTTCCTTCTGTTGCTCCTGTTCCTCCTATTGCTCCTGCTCCTCCTGTTCCTCCTGTTCTTCCTGTTGCTCCTGCTCCTCCTGCTCCTCCTGTTCCTCCTGTTCCTCCTGTTGCTCCTATTCTTCCTGTTGCTCCTGTTCCTCCTGTTGCTCCTATTCATCCTGTTCCTCCTATTGCTCCTGCTCCTCCTGTTCCTCCTGTTCCTTCTGTTGCTCCTGCTCCTCCTGTTCCTCCTGTTCTTCCTGTTGCTCCTGTTCCTCCTATTGCTCCTGCTCCTCCTGTTCCTCCTGTTGCTCCTATTCCTCCTGTTGCTCCTGCTCCTCCTGTTCCTCCTGTTGCTCCTGCTCCTCCTGTTCCTCCTGTTGCTCCTGTTGCTCCTGTTCCTCCTGTTGCTCCTGCTCCTCCTGTTGCTCCTATTCTTCCTGTTGCTCCTGTTCCTCCTGTTGCTCCTGTTCCTCCTATTGCTCCTGCTCCTCCTGTTCCTCCTGTTCCTCCTGCTCCTCCTGTTGCTCCTGTTGCTCTTGTTCCTCCTATTGCTCCTGCTCCTCCTGTTCCTCCTATTGCTCCTGCTCCTCCTGTTCCTCCTGTTCCTCCTGTTGCTCCTGTTCCTCCTATTGCTCCTGCTCCTCCTGTTCCTCCTGTTCCTCCTGCTCCTCCTGTTGCTCCTGTTGCTCTTGTTCCTCCTATTGCTCCTGCTCCTCCTGTTCCTCCTGTTCCTCCTGCTCCTCCTGTTGCTCCTGTTGCTCTTGTTCCTCCTATTGCTCCTGCTCCTCCTGTTGCTCCTGTTGCTCTTGTTCCTCCTATTGCTCCTGTTCCTCCTATTGCTCCTGTTCCTCCTGTTGCTCCTGCTCCTCCTGTTCCTCCTGTTGCTCCTGTTCCTCCTGTTGCTCCTGTTCCTCCTATTGCTCCTGTTCCTCCTGTTGCTCCTGCTCCTCCTGTTCCTCCTGTTCCTCCTGTTCCTCCTATTGCTCCTGCTCCTCCTGTTCCTCCTGTTCCTCCTGCTCCTCCTGTTGCTCCTGTTGCTCTTGTTCCTCCTATTGCTCCTGCTCCTCCTGTTCCTCCTATTGCTCCTGCTCCTCCTGTTCCTCCTGTTGCTCCTATTCTTCCTGTTGCTCCTGCTCCTCCTGCTCCTCCTATTGCTCCTGCTCCTCCTGTTCCTCCTGTTCCTCCTATTCTTCCTGCTCCTCCTGTTCCTCCTGTTCCTCCTGTTGCTCCTGCTCCTCCTGTTCCTCCTGTTGCTCCTATTCTTCCTGTTGCTCCTGTTGCTCTTGTTCCTCCTATTGCTCCTGCTCCTCCTGCTCCTCCTGCTCCTCCTGCTCCTCCTGTTCCTCCTGTTGCTCCTCCCAAGTTGGCCTTTGGGTGCCTGGATGTAATGGCCGTGCCCTCATAATGGTGAGGTTGTGGAAGGTGCAGGAGACTTCGAGACCTACTCTGGCTGATACTGCAGTGTTGCTCTGAGCAGTCAAGGCATTGTTACTGTTGTTTGAGGAAGCCAAATGCCTGCTAGACGATGTTCCAAGTGGCGCCATGGCTCTTGTAATATGGCCACCCTGTTTGACTGGTGGGATGGCAGGGGGGTTAAACAGGGGTATCTCGTGTTCCTGAGCTAACAGCCTCTGGTTCCTCTAGGAGGGCCAAAGATGGTGGGTAGGGCTGACTGGCACAGGATGAATGCATCGTGGCTGCTGCCAGGATAACAGGCATTCACCGAAATGATGGGCTTGGCAGGGTCGCACACCAACTGTACATTTATGGAATGGAAGCCCTTGTGGTTCCTAAACTTTTCCCTGTTGACATGGGCAGCCTGCAGAGCCACATGCATGCAGTCAATGGCACACTGCACCATCAGAAATCCCAGTTTCCCGGCAAAGGTACATACACTCTCCTTCTGTTTGTCCCTCATCATCAAAAAGATGATGAACTGCCCTCATCTTGAGTAGATAGCCTCCCTGACCAGCCAGATGCTGCAATGAAGGCATACTGGGAAATGTTGCCAATGTTGCCTGCCTAGAAGGGCACAGGGGCATAAAACTTGAAGGTGATGGTGACCTTAAAGCCACTGGCAGGGCCATCCTCGCCCGGCTGTGAGGCTCCAGGTCGGGTGAAGAAGGTGGCACAGCTCAGTGACTACCTGTTTGTTGAATCTGAGTCAACTCAGAGACTGCTGCTGGGTGAGCTGTAGGTAGGAGAAGTGCTCTCAATAAACCCTTGATGGGTAGGACCTCTCCCCTCCTCCTTCCTCACAAAACTTTCCCTCACTGCATCCTAAGCAAGATTTTCCGGTCATGTTGCCAAGAGGTTCTGCCTTCGCAGCCTCCATACCTGGTTCTGGTATTCCTCTTTCTTCCTTGACCATAAGAACCAGCTCTGAAAATCAACTCCAAACACAAAGCAAAGTGCTTCCACTAACTCAGTCAAAGAAGAAGTAAATCAAAAGCATCTCACCTGAAACTTTTTGACTGGTTCGTTAAATAGCTTCGTTACAGGGCCCATCTTGCAGCTGAACAATTTGTTGAGTGACATGAAAATTTGTTCAATGGATCACCATGGTCCAAATTTGGAAAATGGAGGTCACATCAGCCAGTATTGCTGTGTGAAATTGTGATCTCACCAGTCCTGCTGCTTCCGCTCATGCAACGGATGCCCACACGAGCCTCCTCCTCAAGCTGCAGTACTTGCAAGGCCCATGCTGGAAGGGTTGGCAGCGTTACGCACATCCCAGAAGAGCGCTTGGGTTCAGTAGCACCACTTCCAGTCCAGAACTGAGTTCCGAAGAAGGGTCACTGACCCGAAACGTTAACTCTGCTTCTCTTTCCACAGATGCTGCCAGACCTGCTGAGTGGTTCCAGCATTTCTTGTTTTTATTTCAGATTTCCAGCATCCGCAGTATTTTGCTTTTATTTAAGTAATAATGTGTATATGTATCCTACAAATGACATCATTTTTCAAAAAGGTAGCATGGATGATAGTATCTATCTAGCAATAGTAACAATAACATTAAATGTACCCTCTTTCCTGGATGCCTTGTCAAAGTGATAACTCAGTGGTACCTGAATACTGAAGTGCACAGTAAAACCACTCGGAAGGATCAGTTTCTGGATTATTTGTTGAAACATAGTAGTGAACTCTAGTAGTAAATGCTTAATTTATCTCATAGCACAGCTAAGGAGGAAATTAAGAAGACAGCTCAGAATTTTGATTAAATGGACACCCCCTACAAATAGTAACAATACTCAGACGGAAATCAAGTTGACACTGTACTCCTGAGGTGTACACTATCCTGGATCATCAGAATAGTTTGCCATGTCCTCAGGGAAGACCAACACCAAGGATGTTTTCAATTTCGTTTAGATGCTGCTAACAACATTCAACTACTTCTATGTTCTAAAGCAGCAAGTTTTTTTTGTGTATGAAATCCTCTGAGGCAAATTTCTACTTTAGGTCTGTAGGAGAGAGCAATAGAGCATCAGACAGAAGCCTGTGAAATGGAAGAAACTGTTCGCCACGAACTCGAGAGGTTCATGTTAGCAGAGCATGAATTAACAATGTGACAGTTCATTTATTTGCTGTGTAATATAATCAACACAATCAAAGAAGATTGCTCATATATGCAGGAAGGAGTCCAAAATTGACTAAAAGCCAAATATATTCAGCAAAAAAACTGAAAATGAACATGTTACAATAAACACTGACAAAAACTAATCACAATGAGATGATGAGTACATGTTAAAGGATATAAACCTAAAACTTACTCTTGAAAATATTCAACATATTTATATATGACATTCTTCTATCCAGTATTTTCATGCAGGAGTTAAATTGTTTATTTTAAAATGTGTTAATGCCATCACTAAAATAGCAAAGCAATATTAAATGAATGTTATAAACTATTATTGCTGAGTGTAATTTCTAGGTTTATTGTCCGTGTATAGTGTTTGAACCCTAAATGTTGACACAGGGAACAAAATAGAAACATACAAAGAAAAATTAATGGCATAGAAAGATGCCTTTCAGCCCAGTATGTCTGTGCTGGCCAAAAGAGTTATCCAGCCTAATCACACCATCCAGCTCTTGGTCTGTAGCCTTAGTGTCTATTCCAAGTATGTTTTAAATATGATGAAGGTTTCTGCCTTTACCACCCTTTCAGCAGGGAATTCAAAACTCTTATCACCCTCTGGGTGAAAGGAATTATTCCTCAACTTCCCTTTAATCCTTCTACCAATTACTTTAACTCTATGCCCCTTGATTACTGACCTCTCCACTAACAGAAATAGGCCCTTCCTACCCATTCTATCTAGGCCCCTTATAGGGGGAGGAATTCTATGCTTTCCCCAGCAGCTGGTTTGGAGACGGGGAGAGCATATAATTGGACGGGATGATGGCAGGGTGGGGGCCCCGCAACTTTCCCACCTCCACGAAAACTTAACTCCGGAATGGGCTTCCCGCCCAGTCGCTAATTAAGACCCTTAACTGGGCAATTAATGCCCAAGTGAGTGCTTCAGCCCACTGCCACCACAATTATCCATGCGGCAGGCAGCCCTGTCACTGCACAGGAAGCACAACAGGAAAAACTGTGCGGCTGCTTTCCAGCTCCGGGTTGGTGGTGGGGGGGGCAAGGGGGTGGGGGAGTCCTCATTAAAAGACACTGTGCCTGAATGAGAGACCCGACATCAGGAAGGGGGTGCTACAGAGAGCCACCCCCTGCCCTTGCTCCCGACTTCCCTACAACCCTCTTTCCTGCGACCCTCACCCCGGGAGACCCCTCCTACCTCGACCTACCTGTGCTCCGAGGCCTTGGGTGGGTGCTCCACCAGCAGCAGCCACCGCCTCCGCAGTGGTGCTGCACAGTTAAAGAGCTCCTGGCTTCTGATTGACTGGTGTTGCATGTTTGTTTGGTATGCTGCCACCTTAGTTAGTCTAGCTTAGAGAGATACTTTAGTCTGGAGTAGTTCGAACATTAACATTTATTATATTACAACTATGTACATCTTCACACTAGCCTGTGTGACTCCACCAAAGCCATGCTGCATTTAGCTTCAAGTCTCTCTCACATGCGATCTCTTACATCATCGTGGTAGGAGGTATTCTTTACACTCTCTCAAGATGAACCCTTTCAGACCCTTATAATACAGCTGGCAGCTCTGTTGCCAGGGTCCTTGATCCCGTGAAAGGCCTGCCACTGTCCGCTTAACAGGCTAATTGGCACTTTATTTGGTGGGCCCCCCACAGAAGAGGCAACTGGGGTTCTTGGCATCGCTTTTGCTGTACGTTGCAACACCCATCACACGAATATAATCCTGGCCATAATTTTATACATCGTAATTAAACCTCCCCTCAGTCTCCTCTGTTCCAAAGAAAACAACCCCGGTCTAGCCCAAACAAAAGCAAAATACTGTGGATGCTGGAAATCTGAAATAAAAACAGAAAATGCTGGAAAACCCAGTCTATCTAATCTTACCTCATAGCCTAACTTTCTCCATTCTTGGCAAAATCCTTGTAAATCTCCTTTGTACCCTCTCCAGTGGGATCACATCCTCCCTGTAATGTGGTGATCCAGAACTGAAGATGAATTACAAACCTTAGTTTTTTTAACTGTATGCAGATAATTTTGTGCATCAGGTTGATTGTAGTAATGTGGAATTGATTATTGGTCAAGACCAACTCAACACTGAGTTAGAAAGCAAAATAGTGCAGATGTTGCAAATCTGAAACAAAACTGGAAATGCTGGAAACACTTAGCAGATAAGGCAGCATCTATGGAGAGAACAGGTAACTTACTGTTTCAAGTGTGAACCCTTTAACAAAAGATCTGCACTTGTAACATTAACATGACTCCACAGATGCTGCCTGCCTTGCTGTATGTTTCTAGCATTTGTTGTTTTTGTTCCAAATATAGCTATTTTTATGTCTGTGCTCTCCACAGATGCTGCTGACCTGCTAAGTGTACCAGCAACTTTTGTTTCTGTTCAAAATGCTTTTTAATACAATTAGCATCTGAAGTAACTATAGTTTTCATTGATGTGTGAATAATGTCAGTAATTACACACCATTAATAGATCAGAGCAAAGAAAACACTTTTCTAAAAAGTATCTTCAAGGTCACGACAAGATAACAGAATTCATAAAAGCAATTTCACAATAAAATATGTATTATGCCAGCATATGTTTGAGAGCAAGAAATTTATTGGCATAAGTTAACAAAGCTTGGTTTACAAAACTCAAAACAGGCCTGTTTATCTACCAGGCTCAGCCTCCCCCATGAATTTTCTTCAGGCTTTGTTGTGATTTGGACCATGAAAAATCCTCAGTGCACTCCAATTATCTCAAAGGCACAGACTGCAGACTATTTTGTTTTGTATGGATACCATTACTTGAGTCTAGAATAAATTTTTAAATCTTTCTTCCTTTAGATGACCTTATGAAAAGATTATCAATAAGCAGAAAATATTTTGTAAAATTATCAGCCCTTTCTACTGTCATTATTTTCAAACCACAAACAAATGGAAAGATGAAATGTTACATATACGTTATGATTGTCAGTAGATTATAAATGAAAATGATTTGCTTTGCTGTGGATTTTTGTGTGAAGGAAATGAAAATCACTGCAACTCTCTGCAACCAGAAGGGACAGTTAAAGGTTCGAAGCATACGTGCGCTCCAAATTTATAAAAAGGAAAGGTGGCAGCCTGTCAGCCTTATAAACTATTGATGCAAAATGTGGATGCACAGTACCACTGGTTTCAATACCATGGAGACTAGGAGAAGAGAAAAATGGTGGGTGGTGGGGGTCTGCTCCCGACATCATCCAACATGGTCCAAACCAATCATCATGTTTTGAAGGGCAAGTACATCCCGTGCGTGCACCGAAAGCATGCAGAGTGGGCAGATTGTGAAGTCAGTCAGCGTCTAATGCTGATTTGGTGGACATTATGGACCTTGAGAATCCTGTTAATGTCATTATTTTTTTATTATTCATTTGTGGGATGTGGACATTGCTGGCTAGGCCAACATTTATTGCCCATCCCTAATTGCCTTTCAACTAAGTGGCTTGTTCGGCCATCTGTTATGACTAAGGTGGGAGTCATGCACTGTTAATTCAGTCCCACTACTCCACAGGTCACAGCATATTTGTAAAGTTTCCCACCTACTGGAAATTAGACAAATTAAACACCTTATTTATCCCCCAGAACAAAGCACACCAAACCACGTTCCTTGAAACAATAATAAAATTAACTGTTTATTAATAAACCAAATTTAAACGATAATGAGATAAATCTATATGTATGAAAAGATGTTATAACACCTTATTCTTCCTAACCCTCATACACACACATACATTCAAAATCCATTGGCTAACCAGTTTTAATAGGATGTTTTAAATTAGAATTCTTTCATAGGAATAATAAAATAACTGAGTAACTTCCAAATATTTATTTCCAAATAAATGAGGTGTCCCAGATTTGAATAGTCGGATGCCATTCGAAGTCTCTACAGGCGAAATTAATGAACAGTCTGTGATGGGTAGGCATTCAAGGCAATTCATTTGCAAAAGGCATCACACAGATATTTCGGCAAAAGGTTGCAGCAACAGGTCTACTTAAATTTCAAAGTAGCGGTCTAACAGTAGAAACTTGCTTGAGATTTCAAGATCTGCCAAAAACACAAAAGGCAACAGGACTCACACTTGAGGCAGAGATTTTCCAGAGACTGGAGACAATAGGAATTTTGCTACCTTTAATAATGTGGGCTTCCTCTCAGCAAAGGAGCCTTTCGCCACAGAGTGCAGCAGCGAGGAGGAGGAGGAGGGCTGTTAACAGGAAACTTTACTCACCTAGGGTCATCAGAGAGCATTTCTCCTACCTGCCTCTCAGCCGAAAGCATTGTCTGTGGAAATATGTTTCACATGGCCCTTAATTTCTATGACAGCCAGTGACATTGCCAGCATTTCTCTGTTCACTGTGCAGCACTGCAACCAGGAGGTCACCGAGGCCTTGTACGCATGAAAGGGGACTTCATTGTCTTCCCTCTAAGCAGTGAAAAGCAGGAGGAGAGGGAACATGGCTTTACCAGGGTAGCAGGCTTCTCAATGGGGCAGGGTGCTATCAACACACACACGTGGTCTTATGGGCTCCACATCTCAATGGGGAGATGTACTGCAATGGCAAAGGGTTCCACTCCCTGAGCATGCGGTTGGTGTGTGACCATGCACACAACATCATGTTGGTAAATTCTCACTATCCTGGCAGCAGTCACGATGCAATCATCTTGTGCAGTCAATAACAACAACAACTTGCATTTATACAGCACCTTCAACATAATAAAATGTCCCAAGGAGTGTTACAGAAAATTTGACACTGATCACATAAAGATATATTAGGTCAGGTGACCAAAAGCTTGGATAAAGAGGTAGGTTTTAAAAAACACCTTAAAGGAAGAAAGCGAGGTAGTGAGGCTGAGAGGTGTAGGGAGGGAATTCCAGAGCTTAGGGCTTAGGCAACTGAAGGCAGGGCCACCAATGGTGGAGCGATTAAAATCAGGAATACTCAAGAGGCAAGAATTGACGGAACGCAAATATCTTGGAGGGTTGTGGGGTTGGAGGAAATTACAGAGATACGGAGGGGGGGAGCCATCGACGGATTTGAAAATGAAGATGAGAATTTTTAAATCAAGGTGTTGCTTGACTGGGAGCCAATGTAGGTCAGCGAAGACAGGGGAGATTGACAAGCAGGATTTGGTGAGAGTTAGGACATGGGCAGCAGAGTTTTGAACGACGTCAAGTTTCCAGAGGATAGAACATGGGAGGCTGGCAAGGCGTGTGTTGGAATAATCGAGTCTAAAGTTAACAAAGGCATATATGAGGCTTTCAGCAGCAGATCAACTGAGGCAAGGTCAAAGTCAGGCAATGTTATGGAGGTAGAAATAGGTGGTCTCAGGGATGGTACAGATATGTTGATATGTCTCAGTGTGAAAATTCTGATTCAGCCTTAGCTAGTTGTCAAGGAGAGGGATGGAGTTGGTGGTAGGGGATACAGGGTCAAAGACAATGGCTTCTGTCTTCCTAATATTTAATTTTTTCTGTTGTTGTTGCTATCTTGGCTGCCGTTTCCACCATCTTTGAGTCACCACGTTGAACTAGAGGATGATTGCTCAGTGTCAAGAGCTACCCACTGTACATGTGGCTAATGACTCCACTTTGCCACCTGACCACACATGGACTGCGATCCTACAATGGTAGCCATGCTACAACTACAAACATCATGGAGCAACAACCGGCATTTTGCAACAATGCTTCAGCTGTCTGGAGCTTTCGAGGGAAGCCCTCCTGTATTCGCGGAGTGTGTCTCCTGATTCGCAGTGGTATGCTGGATCCTCCACAACGTGGCAATCATGAGGGTGCATCCTTTTCCACCAGACCTTCAGCAACCAGCTCAGGAGAAGGATGAAGAGGAGAAGGAAGAGAGGAAGGGATGAAGTATCTGGGACATTATCACTGCAGACATGCTTCCATTAGCACCTCATCAGACTCTGGTTCCCCGAATAAATCCCCAGATTGCCACTGTTCCATTCTTCCCCACCTTACTATCCCTCTGTTACTGACAATCACAGCATTCTCTTGACCAAAATCCTGAAATAAAAGACACCACAAAACAACCATTCCATAACAACTTTATCCAAGAACACTTCCAGTAATATATACAATATTCAACTATTCATCCTTGTGCATTCCCTCAGTGCCTGTCTTGCAGGTGCTTTTGCCTGGCCTAGCGTTGCTATACAGTGCTGCCCCAGTGGCTGCAGCATGGCTGGTAGAAGGCTGCTGACTTTCAGTGGGGGAGACTGCAGATGGCCTTGCAGGATGACCTCAAGTAGCTCTGGGCCCTGAGGGCCTGGTTTCAGAAAGCATCACATCAGCATGGTTAGCAGTAGTCTTTGCTGACTGACTCAGAGTCAACAGCAGGGGGACTGGCAGAGTGGCCGTGGTGGGAGCAGGACTGTTGTCATCCAACAGGTTTGTGCTCTACAGAGCCACTGCCACTCCCCCCAGGTTGTGACTGAGCAATCATGGTAATCTGCTTTAGTATAGATTGCTGGAGCACTGTGACAACCTGCAAGCTCCTTTGAGGACTGGTAACTGCAGGCATGATGGCAGCAGTCTAAGCCTGCATGGAAACAAGCAAACATTTCATAACCTCAGTCTGATCTTCCACTGCAGCTCTGAGATGTTGGGTGGCTTCTGCCTGTGCTGCAATGGGAGTTGAGACATTGGTCATCAGACATAGCACACAGCTGGATCCACACGTGTTCTCATGTAATTGGCCACCACTTTCGCTCTGAAAAGGATTGCCTCCAAGCTCTGCACAAAGCCCTGTTCCTTGAGTGCATCTTGCTCTCCAACCGCCAACTGGTATTCAGTTCTGAATATGGGTGAGATCAATGGTTACTCTGAGGAATACAGCCAAGGCCAAGTCCATGGTACCATGGGTGGCTCACCTGTGCAGAGGGAGAGGAGGAAGGTCAGGAAAGCAGTAGTGCTAAGGGACCCAATTGTTAAGGGGACAGACAGGTTTTTCTGTGGCCGCAGATGTGATTCCAGGATGGCATGTGGCTGTAGAACATTCTAAGGGGGAAGGGTGAACAGCTAGAGGTCATAGTCCATATTGGTACCAATCACATAACTAGAAAGAGGGATGAGGTCCTGCAAGTAGATTTCAGGCAGCTAGGAAAGGAATTAAACAGTAGGACCTCAAAGGTCATAATCTCCAGATTA
The DNA here is from genome assembly GCF_036365525.1 of Heterodontus francisci. Lineage (NCBI taxonomy): Eukaryota > Metazoa > Chordata > Chondrichthyes > Heterodontiformes > Heterodontidae > Heterodontus > Heterodontus francisci. The sequence continues at coordinate 89,779,595 of NC_090375.1, forward strand.
CTCCCAATGCCACGCGCTAGTGAGCAATGAAATAGGTGGATAGTGCAGATAGCTGCCCGGCTGGAGAGATGGTGCAGGAGGAAGGCTTTGGATTCCTGGGGCATTGGGACCAGTTTTGGGGGAGGTGGGACCTGTACAAGCCGAATGGGTTGCATCTTAACAGGGCTTGGACCAATATCTTGGTGGGGAGGTTTGCTAGCGCTGTTAGAGAGAGTTTAAACTAGCTTGGCAGGGGGATGGGAACCTGAGTGTAGATTCGGAAGGAAGAGAAGCAAAACTGGAAATAGAAGGCAAAAAATGAGTAAATGAGTATGGAAGGTCATGGAAACAAAGGCTAGTGGTATATACTTCAACGCAAGGAGTCTAGTAATGAAGGCAGATGAGCTGAAGGCACAGAACGACACTTGGAAGTATTATAGCTATTACTGAAATGTGGATTACAGAAGGACAGGAATGGCAGCTCAACATTCCTGGTTACAGGTTTTTTAGACAGGATAGAGAGGCGGTATAGAAAGAAGGGCGGTCACAATATTGGTTAAAGAAACAATCACAACTGTGAAGAGGGATGATATGCTAGAACGAGCATCAAATGAAGCCATATGGGTTGAACTAAAGAACAAAAGAACAAAAAAGGGACAATTGCACTGCTAGGAGTATACTATAGACCCCCAAACAGTCAGAGAGAGATAGTGTGAAGGAATCCGATCATAATGAGGGGTTATAAGGTTAAAAGAATTATTTTTCGATGAAGGAGGGAATACATTTTTTTAAAAGGGTTCATCTTCCTAAAAGGTTACAAAGGTTCATTTCTATCACACTAAATGCCTCAGTGAAAAAGTTTGCCTCATTGAAAACTACCACAGTGTAATAGTTGATAAGGTGGTTTTATTCTGACAGCCCTATACTACAGTCAACTGAATTTTTGAGAAAACGAATCAAACCCAAAAACTGAATTATAATCTTGAAACTAATCTAGTGAGACTAATCAAACATTGATCATTTTGACCATTACAACACTCGCAGCTAGCCTTTCTTAGAAATTGAGGGGATCAGAGTTTATCTAGAAATTAATAGTTATAAAACTTTTCTTCGGAATCAAAGAGGGTGGATCTTAAATAGAAACAGAAGGTGCTGGAAATACTCCACAGGTCTGGCAGTAGCTGTGGAGAGAGAAACAGAGTTAACGTTTCAGGTCTGTGACCTTTCATCACAACCGGCAAAGGTTAGAAATGCAATAGGTTGAGAGCAAGTGAAAGGGGGAGGAAGGAGAACAAAAGGGAAGGTCTCTGATAGGGCAGAGGGTGGGAGAGATTAAATGACAAAGATGTCATGGAATAAAAGGCAAAGAGAGTGGTAATAGTTATAGTAAAAGACAAAGCAGTTGTCCAGGGATCTTAACTTGATCTTAACTAGAAAATTAACAGTTATACAGCCTTATTTTGGAAATAAAGGGAGAACGAACTTACTTGCAGAACAGCTAACACCCCCACACATAAGAAATTAGTTCTTCAAATTGGAAAACAGTATAAACATTGAAGCACACATTGGGTTGAATTTTATTCGTGCGCCACACATTGTGGTTGCACGCTTCGAACTTGCCAGTCTTCCGGCATGGAAGTGCCGCTGTTGAGCCCCCACGATATTTCGCGCGGGGTCCCATTTGAATGGAGGGGGCGAAGCGGCCGTCCGCGATGACATAGAGCGGGCGGCCGCTGTTTCCCCGGCAACAGCGTCCGGCGCCACTGCACAGGCGCTGGTGCCATTTTTAAAGGGCTTCAAGCCCTTCAGGTTCATTAAAATTTTTAAAGGTGTCGCGCCCAGATGTAACAAGCAAAATGTCAACAACACTTCCAATCACCTTTCCAACCACCCCCCCACTGAGCTATCAATTAAAAAAATAGCCAATTCCTACCAAAAAAGCAATTTGTAACATAATGAACTTTAACCCCCATCTTCAGAACATTTGACCCTCAATCCCTTCCCAACATCCCCACAACCATCCCCGCTCCCCGCCCTGATAATTTCACTCCTCCCCCCTTCCCTACCAGTGTCTCGCCTTGGAACTCCATACAGAGTTCCGAAGGTGCACAAGTTGCGGCTGGCGGCCGGAAAATCGGCGTGGGATAGCCGCCGGGACCAAGTCAGTTAATAAGCATTTGATTTTAATTAATTTTCATATTTAAATGAAGGCCTTGCCGCCAAGCGGCGGGGGACCACACCGAGGCCTCGCTGCCACCGGTAAAATACGGTGGGGCCTTCTTGGCGTCGGGAGTCGTGGCGGGCTGCTCCCCCAAGTATTTTACGGGCCCCACCCGTCATGACCCCTGACGTCGAGGGGCTGGTAAAATTCAGCCCATTGGATTTTTAGATGTATTTGGCACGCTCCAACATCGCTCATGGTAAAGGTACAACTATTGGGGTGAGGCGATGAAATTTCTCCCAATAACTGGGACAGAAGTATCTCCCCAAACTCTATAGTCTTCTACTTGGAGATTTAAGGTAAATGTTATTTCAATCATTGATGGATATCCTACTTAAATATTTTACTGTAACAATATTTAGACATAAAAATTGGATTCTCTACTAGAAACAAGATTATACTATCTTGTCCTACAACTACTAATGTTGCGATTGACTATCTCATCACTTGTGAATTGCATGCTCAGTTCTTTAATGAACTCTTATATAACTTAGAAATGATATTAGCTCATATATTATTCTGTATCACTAACTCATGAACTTGTCTCCGTACACTTTTTGGTGGGGAGGTACATTATAGAGGAGAGATTCCTGGACCCTCATAATATCTGGGTTATTATAATCTGGCTGAAACTTGCTAAAAAGGTTATTTGGAGGACGGTAATATTCTTGGCTGTATCCTTTCCTTTAGGGAGAGTTCGATCAGTCCTTCAGACCCATTCAAGTGTCATTAGGTTCTGTCCTTTTCAACCATAAGTGACAGTACTCCTGATCTGGGATCGCCCTGGGATTATAATCCATTGCAATAGAAGAGCAAATATGTAGGCAAATTTCTGAAAAAGTGCAGAAACAATAGAGCAGTAATAGTAGGGGATTTCAATTACCCTAATATTAACTGGAATAAATTCAGTGTAAATATTGCAGAGGGCACAGAATTCTTAAAATGTATTCAGACTTTTATCAGTATGTAGCGAGCCCAACAAGAGTAGGGGTGGTTCTGGACTTAGTTTTAGGAATGAATCTGGGCAGATGGAAGAGATATTAGTGGGAGACCATTTTAGTGGTAGTGACTATAATGCAGTTAGATTTAGAGTAGTTGTGGAAAAGGATAAAGATAGACCAAAGGTGAAAGTTTTAAATTGGGGAAAGATGAATTTTACTAAGCTGAGATGTGATTTGGCAACAGTAGACTAGAAACTGCTCCTTGAAGGTAAATCAGTGTCAGACCAGTGGAAGGCATTCAAGGAGGAACGAAAGAGTTAAAATATGTTCCCAAAACGAGAAAGGGTAGCACTCACAAATCTAGACCCCCCTAGATGTCAAAGAGCATACAGAATATATAAGGCAAAAAAAGAAAGCTTATTTCCGATGCCAAGAGCTTAAAACAGCAGAAAGCCGAGAAGCGCATAGAAAGTGCAGGGATGCAATTAAAAAGGAAATTTGGAAAGCAAACAGAGTGCAAAAAAATTATTGGCAAGTAAAATCATGGAAAATCCAAAGATATTTTATAAATATATGAACAGCAAGAGGACAACTAAGGAAAGAGTAAGGCCAATTGGAGACCAAAAAGGTAACGTGTGTGAAGACAGAAGACATAGGCATAGTTCTTAATGAATACTTTGTTTCTGTTTTCACAAAACAGAGGGACAAACCAGACATCATAGTTAAGTAGAAGTGAGAAATATTGGATGGGATAAACATAGTAAGGGAGGAAATATTTGCTATATTTCTTGTTCCTTTGATATGTGACTTATTATAAGACTCACAGGACTGCAAGTGATATTCAAAGAAAATGTGGGTTGTTATTATAACCTAACTAGAACATATATATACAAACAGTTGCTGCACAAGCCACATCTAACACATCTGACTCTGCTGGGCTACACCCACAACTCCCTGGTCATGTGTGACGCGTCATCACTTCATCCAGTGACCTTCACTTACAGCTTCTTAAGGTGGTCCTCTCTTAAGGTTGTCCACAGCATCCCCCTTCTGTCCAAAGATAAAAACATATATACAATATACAATGATGCTGTAGTTCAGATGAACGATACATGAATAAAACAAAACATGATTTACAAGAAAGTAAATTTAACACTCTCTCAAACGTAGAGGAGGTTTGCTTATTTGTCCAGATGTTGCAACCTTAAACATCTTCCCAGAGCTGAGCTCATCTTGACAACTCCTCTGAGACTCTGACAACTCGGAACTCTAGTTAGCATATTCTTTGTCTGTGCTTGTAGTCTCTGTACGTTCATCCACAGAATTGTCACATGTAGTGTTGTCATACAACTCTCTGAGTTGATTTTGATTCCGTCTAAGAGTCGCACCATTGGGTGTCTAGAGCTCTTATGATCTGGGCTGGTCACATATCCTAGCAATCTCTGCAGGATACCAAGTTCCTGACGCATGATTGAGGACACTGACCTTCTGTCCTACTCGCAATCAAGCTAATTCTGGTCCTGCTTGCCTGTTGTACAATGCCTTCATCTTGCCTTGTTTAGACAGCTTGGAAAAATGATGACTGGCAACATCATCAATCATCGCCAATCCCTCTGGCCTCCGGGTACTTGCTGCAATGAACTGCACCTCGAGGAGAGACTCCTGGTCACATCACCTCTTCCTGTCAAGACTCCCAGCCTTTGCGTTGTCCTTTACATGGATCAACCCGATATGCTCGACCTGGGCATTTCCTAACATCTTCGGTCTGTTACTGAATCCATGTATTGTAACAATTCGTAAATCTTGACATACTGGAAGTCCTACGACAGCTAGTCCACTTGTATCTAAAATATAAAATATTTGTGGTAGCCATTCAGAGCTCCCACAGCTCCACTGTAAGGTTATCATTCCAATTCACTTGATCGAAGAACCATTGCAGGCAGTCAACTTAGCTGTGGTGGGTCATACCATAGATTCCCAATTCTTCAAGTGCACGTCCTTCAGTATACAGATGGGCTGAATATTTGCACTTGCTCTAGTGTCAATTTTTACTCTGAGCTTATGCTTGCCACTCTTCTGTGGACATACAATCCCCATCATGGCGAAAGCCTCAGATTGCATAATTGACATGTTGATCCAAATTAATTACGCAAAATGTTTGCTCACTGTTATCCATGTCCTCCTGGCAATCTGTTTCACTGCTGATCTGATGTACCTGCATGGGTTTCTGTTGTGTGTTGGCATAACTTTTGTTGTGTTTGCTGTCCAGTCTTACAGACGTTCTCTCTGCATGTGATCTGCCACCATTCCTGTGTACAACATCACAGCTCCCTTCTGCAATACCTTGTCCAATGTCCTCACATGCCACAATTTTTGCACAGGTCCTGATATGCCGGATAACTGCGAATTGGGTGAGTCATGCCACATTTGCCACAAAGCTTAGCAGACTAGTGAGCCTTCCTGACCATACCAATTTTGTAGCCGCTCCCAAGGCTTGTAACTGTTGGTGTCCAGCCATGCTGGCTTCAAATTTCCTTCCATCACTGTGTATTGCATCTATGATGTGCCCTTTCTTCTTTTCTAGCAGGTCTTTTTGAAAGGCTTATATTGAGGTCGACGCGATTTTTAGCTCTATAATTCATTCCAACAATTCAATATCTGAGAAGTCACAATATTGAGCTTTATCTTGGCACCTTGCAACAAACCGGTCAATGGAGTCATCTTGCCTTTGCTGGTAGCTCATAACCTCAGGCCTATGTACTCGGAAATTTACCTTCACCTTCAGCTGCTGCCTCAGGAATGTCCATATCTTGCTAGGATCCTTCTGATCCTCAGCTGACAGTCCTGATGTACTGATCCATTGCAGGCCCTCACTGCCCAGTGCAATATTGAACTTGATAGATTGTTTCTCTAGTTCGCTCACTTCTTGATCCAGGAAACACAGTTCTATTCACTGTCGAAACAGTTTAAATTCAGATGTTAGTCCGACACCTTCCAATCTATAACTGGATATCTGAAAGCCATTGTCTTAATGATCCTGCTTTTCATAAATATAGGACTTTTTACAGGATTTCTTTTTTATGGGCATACTTTTTTTCTTGTTTAGACAGATTTGTTTTCTGCAGGCCTGCACCTTTAAGAGTGACACTACTTACCAGCTCCCGCCATCCATTTTGCTCCGATATTAGTGCCGGTGGCCAGCACACTCACACCTACGAATCTCCATCTGGAGATCCGAGGTGCAAAACTGGCGGGGAGGGATGAGCAGGTAATTTTCTCTGTGTGGGCTGAGGCGGGGGGGGGGGGCGGGGAGCGGCATCAGAGTGATTTGATTGGTGCAGCGGATGGTGGGAAAGGGTAAAGATTAAAGTTTGTGAACCTTGGTGGGGGGGAAGGTCATGTGCTCAAGGTAAATATTTTGTTGGGGAGGGCAAAGAAGGAAGTGTTTGGTCCTGGGGGGGCACGGGGTGGGGTGGTGGGAGAGGTGCGAGAAACATTTATTTAATTTTTTGAATCAATTCTAATTCTCCATTTATTTAAAAATTCAAATTAAAAATGGCGTCTGCACCTGTGCAATGGTACCTGACACCATTGCCAGGGATGAAGCACCTGCCCCCTCCATGTCATCGGGGGCGGGGTTGGGGGGGGTTGTTGGTGGTCCGCCCCAGCCATTTAAATGAGCCACCGCACTTAATATTGCGGAGGCTCCGCGATGACCGCCGCCGAGATGTAAAATTTAGCCTGGGTTTTTATTATAACTTAACTAGAACATATAGATACAAACAGTTAATGCACAAGCAACATCTAAACACATATCGCTCTGCCAGGCTACATCCACAACTTCTTGGTCATGTGTGATGCGACTTCACTTACAGCTTCTTAAGGTGGTCTTTTCTTAAGGTCGTCCCACAACAATATTAAGGTGTTTAGCATTCTTGAAAGTGGATAAATCACCAGACCCTGATGAAATGTATCCCAAGCTGCTAAGCGAAGTAAGGGAAGAAATAGTGAAAGCTCGGACCATCATTTTCCAATCCAGTCTGATATGGTGTAAGAGGACTGGAGGACTGAGGACACTGTACTATTGTTTAAAAAGGAAGCAATGAAATTATGGGCCATTCAGCCTAACTTAGGTGGTGGGCAAATTATTGGAAAAAATTCTGAGAGATGGTAGAAATCATCATTTAGAGAGGTACAGGTTCATCAAGGATTAGTCAGGATGGATTTGTAAAAGGCAGGTCGTGTCTCACTAACTTGATTGAATTTTTTGAGAAAGTAACAAGGAAGGTCGATGAGGGCAGCACATTTGATGTAGTCTACCTGGATTTTAGCAAGGCTTTTGACAAGGTCCCACATAGCAGACTGATCAGTGAATTAAAACTGAAGTCAATGGGAATCAAGGGGGGAAAACTCTCCGCTGGTTGGAGTCATACCTAGCGGTTGTGGTTGTTGGAAATCAATCATCTGAGCTCCAGGACATCACTGCAGGAGTTCCTCAGGGTAGTGTCCTAGGCCCAACCATCTTCAGCTGCTTCATCAATGACCTTCCTTCAATCATAAGGTCAGAAGTGGGGATGTTCGCTGATGATTGCACAATGTTCAGCACCATTCACGACTCCTCAGATACTGAAGCAGTCTGTGTAGAAATGCAGCAAGACCTGGACAATATCCAGGCTTGGGCTGATAAGTGGCAAGTAGCATTCATGCCACACAATTGCCAGGCAATGACCATCTTCAACAAGAGAAAATCAAACCATCTCCCCTTGACATTCAATGGCATTACCATTGCTGAATCCCCCACTATCAACATCCTAGGGGCTACCATTGACCAGAAACAGAACAGGAGTAGCCATATAAATACTGTGGCTACAAGAGCAGGTCAGAGGCTAGGAATCCTGTGGCCAGTAACTCACTTCCTGACTCCCCAAAGCCTGTCCACCATCTACAAGGTACAAGTCAGGAGTGTGATAGAATACTCTCCACTTGCCTGGAAGGGTGCAGCTTCAACAACATTGAAGAAGCTAGACACCATCCAGAACAAAGCAGTCCAGTTGATTGGCACCCCATCTACAAACATTCACTCCCTCCACCACTGACGCACAGTGGCAGCAGTGTGTACCATCTACAAGATGCACTGCAGCAACGTACCAAGGCTCCTTAGACTGCACCTTCCAAACCCACGATCTCTACCACCTAGAAGGACAAGGGCAGCAAATACATGGGAACACCACCACTTGCATGTTCCTCTCCAAGTCACACACCATCCTGGAACTATATCACCATTCTTTCACTGTCGCTGGGTCAAAATCCCGGAACTCCCTTCCTAAAAGCACAGTGGATGTACCTACCTCACATGGACTGCTGCAGTTCAAGAAGGCAGCTCACCACCACCTTCTCAAGAGCAATTAGGATGGGCAATAAATGTTGGCCTAGCCAGCGACGCCCACATCTCATAAATGAATAATAAAAAAAATGTTTATGGGAGCCAAGGGAAGCAGCAAGTTTAATCCAAACTTGGTTCAGTGGCAGGAAACAAAGGGTAATGGTTGACGAGTGTGTTTGTGACTGGGAGACTGTTTCCAGTGTGGTTCATTAGGTCCCTTGCTGTTCACGTTATATATCAATGATTTAGACTTAAATTTAGGGGACATGATTTAAAAATTTGCCAATGTTACAAAAGTTGGCCATGTGGTTGACAGTGAGAAGGAAAGCTGTGACTGCAGGAAGATATCAATGAAATGATCAGGTGGGTAGAAAGTGGCAAATGGAATTCATTCCGGAGAAGTGTGAGGGAGGACAAACAAGGCAATGGAATATACAATAAATGATAGGATACTGAAAAGTGTCGAAGAACAAAGGGACTGTGGATTGTATGTCGACAGATCTCTAAAAGTAGCAGCACAGGTAGATAAGGTGATCAAGAAGGCATATGGGATACTTTCCTTTACTGGCCGAGGCCTAGAGTATAAAAACAGGGCGGTTATGCTAGAGCAATACAAACTACAGTTAGATTGCAGTTAGAGTACTGCGTATAATTCTGGTCATCACATTACAGGAAGGATGAGATCAGACTAGAGAGGGTACAGAAGAGGCTTATGTGGATGCTGCGAGGAATAGAGAGGTTTAGATATAAGATTGGATAGGCTGGGGTTGTTTCTTTGGAACAGAGGAGGCTGAGGGAAGATTTAATTGAGGTGTATAAAATTATGAGGGACATAGATAGGGTGAATAGGAAGGACCTATTTCTGTTAGCAAAGAGGTCAATAACCAGGGGGCATAGAGTTAAAGTAATTAGTAAAAGGATTACAGGGGAATTGAGGAGAAATCTTTTCACCCAGAGGGTAGTGGGTGTCTGGAACTCACTGCCTGAAAGGGTGGTAGTAGCAGAAACACTCATCATATTTACAAAATGCTTGGATATGCTCTTGAGGTGCCGTAACCTACAGGGCTACTGACCAAGAGCTGGATGGTGTGATGAAACTGGATAGCTCTTTCTTGGCTGGCATGAACACGATGGGCCAAATGACCTCCTTCTGTGCCATTAATATTTCTATGTTTCTATATTTCTAAGTTGGAGCTGGACTCCTCCATGCTCCTTGACAGTGACAACAGACTCTCTGGCAAGCCAGCCAATGCACCAAGCATCTCTGTGTGCATGCCCATCAGCCTTTTCTTGTATGTTGCTTTATCAAAGTCCTTACTTGAGTCCTCTGCAGCAGAACTCATCTGTGACTTTGCCCTCCATGGAGCTGGAACATGCACTATCCTTTCCTCTGGCATGGCAGCAGTCCACTTGTGCCTAGTGATGCACCCCATGCTGATCCTGACTCTACACTATCCTCTAAAGTATGCACCGTGCCGGTTCCTGAGCTGGTGGCTGCAATTGTCCTGCAAGTGATGTTGTTTCTTCCTCATAAGTGTGCTCTTCTTCTAAGCCTTCATTAGCAGGCACCATTGGCTGGCCAGGTGGCAGGTCTTGGGTCTCTGAAAGCATAAGTGCAGAAACTAAGAGTTACGGTGAGGGAAGGTGGGGTTGAGTGGAAAACAAGAAGTGCTTGGTTAGCCCATCTGCAGCTTGTACTTCATACCAGATTGCGGGATGAGGATGAAGTGGGATTTGAGAAGGTGCATAAGGCAAGAACATACTGTCATCCTAGATGACTTTAGTGATGTGGGTTGCCATGGCCAGTGGTGGTCATGCTGATACTCTCAAGCACTGTCTCCTCCAAGGGGAAGAGGACATGCAGCTGTGCCTGACCCCTGCCAGCTCTTTGCTGCTCCCTCTTGTTATGGGCCACCTTGTTCTGCAAGAGAGAAGGAAGACTGTCAGTGAGGGTTCTGCAATGTGTTTGGGTAATGTGCCTGTCATAACTAAATAGCTGGAAGTATGTGGAATCTGCAAGATGTATGTGTGAGGCTTGCAGCAGTGGTAGGTGTTTGAGGATGAGACCTGAGTCCTGATTGTTAAGAGATTGTTGATGTATGAGTGGATGGGGTATTGAGCAGTGCATAAGGTTGAGGGTACAGTTGCTAGGAGATAGCATTTGAAGATGTATTCACTGACCTTGACCACTCGTATGAGGTCACTGAACTTTTTCCAGCACTGCAGCCAGGTCCTCTGGGCCAGACTCTTGGCATTGACCTCCGTCGAAAGGTAGACATACCCCTCAATATTCAGGACCCAATCCTTGTCATCCTGCAGCCATGACTCTGTATTTATTTACTTCAATGTGTGCTATCAGTTCGTCTACTTTGTTATGAATGCTACATACATTCAGATACACAGCCTTTAGTTTTATCTTTTTGTTATCTTTGTAACATCTAGTCTCAACTGTTGGTGTGTTCAGGTTTTTTTCTCTCTGTCCCTTCCTGCCATTCTCTGACCTTCATTTCCCATATTACTATTCTGCATTCATGTCTTGACTCTACCTCTTGATTTGCTACATCTACTCAAGCTTGACCCCTCACCGACCCCCCCCCCCCCCCCTTGTTTATTTTAAAGCCCTCTCTACTTCCCTAGTTATATGGTTTGCAAGAACACTGGTCGCAGCACGGTTCAGGTGCAGACAGTCCCAATGGTACAACCCCCATTTTCCCCAGTTCTGGTGCTAGTGCCCCACGAACCGAAACCCACTTCTCCCACACCAGTCTTTGAGCCACGTATTCATATCACTAATCTTATGTGCCCTCTGCCATTTGGCATGTGGTTCAGGTAATATTCCAGAGGTTATTACCCTTGAGGTTCTGCTCTTCAATTTTGTGCCTAGCTCCTCATACTGTCTAAGCAGAATCTCTTTCCCAGTCCTACCTATGTCGTTGGTACCTACATGGACCACAACAACTGGATCCTCCCCCTCCCACTCCAAGTTCCTGTCCAGGCCTGAGCAGATATTCTGGCACCGGGTAGGCAACACAGCCTTTTGGACTCACGCTCTCGGCTGCACGGAACAGTGTCAATCCCTCTCACTATACTGTCCCCTACTACCACTACATTCCTTTTTGCTTCCCCACTTGAATGACCCCTTGTACCACAGTGCCATGGCCAGTCTGCTCATCCACATTGCAGACCTCGTTTTCGTCCACACAGGTTGAGAGCACCTCAAACCTGTTTGACAATTGCAAAGTCTGAGGCTCCTCCACTACTGTCTGCTCGGTCCCATTACCTGCCTACTTCTAAAACTAATGGCCCTGAATTTAGAAGAAAAAATGAAAATACTGGAAACACTCAGCAGGTCAGCATCTGTGGAAAGAACAGTCATGCCAATATTTCAGCTATGCATCCTTGATTGTCCCAATCTCCCACCTTAACTTTGACAATAGTATTAGCAGGATGTCATTTTCAGTTATTTGAACCATTTCTCCAAGAGTTCACTGTTCTGTTGAAGTAATGGCAGGAGATGGGGAGAATTCCTGTGGAAATTCAGGGCAAATATTTATGACATAATATGACATTTATTCATCCTAAATTACAGTGCATTTCCCTATATGTGCCTTTGTCTCTCAATAGGCTCAGACTTGCTTTTTCAAACCTTGATGTATATGCAACATGTCAGACTTTTGCTCATGTCTGAACCCCAGTCAGTGCTCAACAGAAATCCCACTACATCACTGAATCCCGTGACTCAGTCTTCCAGCCTTTTTGAAGCTCACCTTGGACTTCCTGTCAATCAAAGCAATTAGAAAGACCAAGTTGCAGAGAAACCATGTTCATATTCCTTTAAAGCATGTTGTGATTATCACTTTCTCCCCATCAGCCTCAGGAACCTTCACTTTCTGCTATACTGACCTTGTTAAGAATAGCTCCAAGTGCTGCACTTGGTGCCTACTGCAGTAGTGCCTACTGCTGCAGTGACACTTTACTTCTGGCTACAGTTAATGGTTCAAGAGATGACTGTGCTATGGGAGCCTCCAGTTATCAAAAAACAAAAACATAGCTCTTTGTGGGCTACAGATGGAACACACAACAAAAATCGAACAGTGAAAAAATAAAAAATATGAAATAAACTAAGTTAAATAACAAAAATAATCAGGGTGAAATTGGTCTACGGCAGCAGCACGATATGGGCTTGTAGCCAATCTGCAGCCAATTTTTCATTCTGCCAGTGTTTATTTTCAATAGGCTTGGAAAACATTGCAAGATTTTTAATTTCAAACCAATTAAAAACAACAGTAGGACTAGGGATCAAGCCTCCAAAAAGAGCTTGAACTACTGTTCTGTGAACTTCAGTGGAAAGAAGATTGGGCACGGTGAAAAATCAACTGCCAATTCGCTCAGAGCCCATTTTGTGCTGCTGCATAGACGAATTTCACCCCAATAAGTTGAGTTCAACACAAAATTTTAAAAAGCAATTTCAAAAAGCAAAAGAATTAGCTTCTCTTTCAAAAAATTTAAAGCATGTTATTAGCAAAACAAAAAGTGAGAAGAAAAATAAGTACAGTAAATGAAAATATATGTGAGCAAAGAAATATAATAAAAATACATGATCTGAAAAGGAGAATTCAGGATGATCCTTGAAGCTCTCCATTACACTGCTGGAAGCATGCCTGAATTTCAGATCCAATTAGTGTGTGGGACTAAATCTGCAATATTAATATATAAATTCTAGCTAAAGATATTGATGTCACAAAGATCATGCTCCATTTTTGAGTTAACTTATTTAACAGGAGGGAACAGCAACTGGAAGTGTTTGGTTTGTATTTATTTGCAGCGTTGACTTTAACCCCGTGTGCTAATCACAGAGTAACAGTCATGGAGGAAGAATAGAGTCTAGGATGTAAATGTATTAGTCATATGATGCAAACATCCAATAAAAATAACGCATCTTGAAGTGCTAAAAATTGGTTCGGGTACAGGAATCGCAATTTGTGATCTACCTGCATCCAGTCCCACTGCAGCATGCTAACTTTGTGCTGCCTCCTCATTTCCATGATTGCAGTGAGTGCAATCAGTGCCACTGGTCGGCTGAACTCGCAACAGGAGGCCCAGCAGTGTGCCTGGCAAGTGTGAGTTCCAGCTCGCCTGCATGCCCCTCTTCAAGGGAAACTGCACTGATTGGAAGGAAGCTGCAGATGATTGTCACTGCAGGAACTGGCTGGAAGGAAAAGGCTCCCAAATGGAGAAACTGGGAAGAGAGAAGGCTCCCAGCTTCTTGGATACGACTGAAGGTCTTAGTCCAGGAGGTTGACAGGAGGAGAGAGGCCATTTTTCTGCAGGGGGCCAGGAGGCCCTCAAGGAACACACTCAGAAGGGAATGGGTGTAGGTGGCCAGTGAGGTCAATTCATAGAGTCCACCTCCGAGGACCTGGCAGCAGTGCTGCAAGAAGTTCAATGGCCTCATGTGGGTGGTCAAGTTTAGTGAATGCATCTTTACAAGACATCTCCCACCCACCACACTACCAGCCTCTCACGTTGCTCAATGCACCATACTCCCATCACTCACCCATCGAGCACTCCCTAGCAATGAGAACTCAGGTCTAATATTCAGATGCTCCACCTCACCCTCACATACATTCCAAAATTGCCAGCATCACACCGACCTTTTCACTGTTTCCTACAGATATTCAGTTGTGACAGGCACATCACCCAGACACAGTGGTACACAATCACTGACTCTTTCCTTTCTCTTGCAGGACAAGGACATAACCACAGGGAGAAGAGCAGAAATGGATAGGGACAGGCACGCCTACATCATTTAAACCCGCTGGAGGAGACAGTGCTCCACATCATGGGGTCAGCCATTGCAGGGGTCTTTGCATCTGATGCCTCCAAGACCATTCGGGATGATGGTATATTCTTGCCTTCTGACCTTTCTCAAATATTATTTCTCCCTCATTCTGCTATCTGGCATGCAGTGAAAGATTCAGATAATGGGTTTCTTACTTTCCTCCCAATACCCCTTCCCTCACTCCAACTCTCCCCATCTCATTTTCTGTTTTCAGATACCCGATAACGACCAGCCACTGCAGCCTCAGGAAGAAGGGCGAGAGCTGCTACAGATCTCTGATGAAGAAGCACCATCACTTGATCTGATGCTCGAGGCCACCAGCCCAGATACTGGCACAGTGCGTACCTTAGAGGGTAATATAAAGTTGGGATCTGCACGTGGTGAGTCACCGGGCAGGAGTGGGTTGCAGCCAGGACAGGGAGAAAGGATAGCATGTGTGCCAGCTCCCCATGGGGTGAGGTCATAAAAGAGTCCAACTACAGGCAACTCAGATGAGGTCAAGAAACTGCTGATAAGGATGCACACCGAGATGCTGGGTGCATTGGCAGGCCAGCCAGACAGCCTCTTGTTACTGTCTCCAGCTCCAACATGGCATAGGGCATTATGCAGAGCTTGAAGACCATCCTTTCCATTGTGGAAGAAGTGGCCAATTATAGGGCAGCACTTTCAGACCCAGCTGTGATGGACCCTCTGGTGGTCACTGTATCAGCTTTCACTGCAGCACAAGCAGAAGCCACCCAACATCTCAATGCTGCAGTGGAAGCTGAGACGGAACTCATGAGAACATGCTTGCTGCCATGCAAGCTTAGACTGCTGTCACCATGGCTGCAGATCTCAATGCTCAAAGGGGCATGCAATCTGTTACGATCAAGTGAAGAGGGTTTGAAGGGCTTCCCTCTTTTCCCTCTCCTTGTTAGATGACAATGTAGTGTTTGACTGATCGGTTTTGATTGCTTGGGCCACTGGGTGGAGCTGCTGAGCAAGTGTGGAACTGTGGGAGTTTTCGGGAAGCTTCCGGGAGACATTTTGAATCTGTCTCACAGAACACAGGCTGCTATTAATAGATGTGCTGCAACTTGTAAGATCTTTTATTGGGCTTTAAATAAACCAGTTGGTGATTTAACACAGTGTGATATCTGCCTTGCTCAGAGTTAAATCAGATATCGAAATTAAACCCAGTAACCCAGCATAAACACAACAAAAACTTGGCAATGAGGATGAGCGAACAAAATCTAAAGTTACCAGTTCCAGAACTTTTCTTCCGATGCCAGGAAATCCTCCTTTGAGTTGGGAGTGATGGATTTCAGGGTTCAAGACCTACTTGCTTGCTACAGGGATGGCCAACCCAGATATAGCAGCAAACATAAGAAAGCAATACACATACATTGTTTAGGGGCAGAAGGACAGCGTGTCTTCGAGCAACTCACAGGAGATAAGTCTACATTCGATGTGGTAGTAAGTGCTCTCAAAAAATACTTTGAGCCAAAGAAAAGCATGATGATAGAGCAATCTGCATTCCGCCAGAGATCCCAGGGACACGGTGAGTCCATTAAACAACATATGACAGCATTGCAGCAATTGGCATCTACATGTAAATTTGGCACACTAACCAATGAATTAATTCATGACCAATTAATTGAAAACACTTCAATTACATGAATTAGGGAACGTCTTCTCATGGAGGATGATGATTTAACCTTGAAAAAGGCCATACCCTTAGCAGCCCAGATCGAATCTGCCATGTTAGATTCAAAGAGGTTACTCACACATACATTCTCAGACTCAGGGTTGCAGACACAGCTTGCCCAACCAGCTTCGGTGCAAGGGTTCAGAACAAGAAAACCTCAGCAGCCTCATCAAAATATGCCCATCATGGTCAGTTACCTGCAAAGCTGTGCCCAAATCCTCATCAAGTTACAATGCAATGTCCAGCTCGAGGGCCAACATGCAACTCATGTCCAAAATGGAACCACTTTGCAAAGATGTGCAGGTCGTCAAAGGAAAAGACTTCATTGGTTCGACACGTAGGAGAGTCTCTTCCTGAGAATGAGGTACAACATGTATATTCAATCACCAATAAAAAAGGAACAGGTCACTTTAAGGAGTGCTCAGTTGAGATCACAGACATCCTTGTGTCACCTCTTATCGATGTTGGCACGATAGTATCTATCTTGAGTCACAAACTCTACTATCAGTATTTTTCACAATTCTCTCTCACTCCTGCAACAGACATTCTTCATGCTTATGACAACACTATCATTGCAGTTTCGGGGATCATCACAGTTCCAGTACACTACGAAAGCGTCACCCTAGACAGCTTCACGTTCTATGTAGTTAAAGGCCGAAGCCTTCTGGGGGTAAACCTTTTCAATAGGTTTGGATTCAAACTCATTGACCCCATTGGAGCACACATTAATGTGATTGATAAAGCAGAAATGGAAGAAAATGAGGATCAGGAGCTAGAACCTGAATTGAATGGTTCAGAGTCTGTTTCTGAAAGTGAAGGCACTGAAACCAACACCAAAGAAAGTCCTGATGACAGCCTGGTGTCCAGCTTCAAAGAAGAGCAGTGGAAATTGGTAAATCCAGAGGGCAAGATGCAATATGACTGGGAATCTCTCCTTGGGTTCCAGGTCACAGCAGCCAGTACCCAGAAGCCAGATGGATTGCCAACAGTCAGCGATGTTGCTCTTGACAAGATTAACCAGACCAAACTAATTGCAAGACCTTTGGACCTCTCACGAATCCTGTCCCGGGGCCCAGACATCACAGCATCCTATGCAGATTTCGGAAGGAAGCCACAAAGAGGGCGAGCAGGAGCAGTGCAAAATGTTAGATCAAGGAGGTCACAGCATGGGCAAAGGAGAGAGCCAAAGAAGATATTGATAATGTAAATGATGATATCCAACTGAAGAAGTCTAAGAATGCATGGAAACCTAAATTAAAACGCGATGATGTTTCTGATGATTCGGACGAACACAAAACACAGGAACTATTCCGACCAGTGAGAAGCATCCTGAACAAGCTCATGCCACAGATGTTTCAACAGTTGAAGAAGCAGGCTCAGGAGCTGACAAGTGATAGAGAGGAGAGGCTGAAGGGAGTGACCTAAGAGACCTTCTGATCTCAAAGACTATCTCTGTACTTAGTGTTCAACTTGTCTGTTTTCTCTAAGAAATAACTTGCTGTATATGTGTTTGATGTTTAGATTGTTTTAATTTTGAAAATAACGTCTTTAGTCAAAAGGGGGGTAAAATGTAATGTTTGGCTGATCAGTTTTGATTGTTTGGGCCTCCAGGTGGAGCTGCTGAGGAAGAGTGGAACTGTGGGAGTTTTCTGGAAGCTTCCGGGAGACATTTTCAATCTATCTCACAGAACACGGGCTGCTGCGAAGACAGGTGCTGCAATCTGTGAGATCTTTTACTGTTAATGTTAATGTGCTTTAAATAAACTAGTTTGTTATTTAATACAGTGTGATATCTGCATTGCTCAGAGTTAAATTGGATATTAAAATTAAACCCAGTAACCCAGCATAAACACAACAGACAACAGGTTTAATTCTTCCTTAAAGTGGATGTACTGGCCAATTCAGTAGGTGTTTGATTACTTACCTGTTATGATCATAACAAGAACCAATCAGACAGGTTTTATTGAGCTAACAAAGAAAGAGGTTAACTTTATTATACCTAAACCGAACTAATAAAATAAAATAAAATAAACAATGTGCCAACTTTCCCTCTAACACACACACACTAGGGCCAGGATTTTACAAAGCTCCCGATGTCAGGCTCCATGGCGGGGAGGGGGTGGGGGGGTGGTTGCCAGAAGATTGTTCCGGTAGCAGCCCGCCATGGAGCCTGTGCCACTTCCTGGTGGTGGCCTTCTCTCATTGCAGAAGAAGTTGCACAACTCCAAGGAGAGGCAGAGAACCGGGGATGGACCAGCCGCCATGGTCACCCTGACTGCGATAGAGGAAGACATCCTTGTGATTGGCAGGGTGGCAGAAATACTGGCTATCAGCGATGGAGAGAGGGGGGTAGCCCACAGTAGAAGATATCACACTGCCACTTGGCACTTACCAGTTGAATTGATGTCACCACTAACTGAACTGTCATAATCTGCACTTCGCTGAGTTTGTATCATTTTGCAACGTCAGCACTAATTAATTTCTTTCATCTCCCAAGGATGCTTCAAGGGTGATGGAGCAGCTGCTACGGAAGGAGGCCGGTGAGTGCTCAGAGGAAAGCGAGTACTCTGAGGATGCACCGTGTCATGGCCCTGTAGTTTTTTTTCAGGAATATTCGGTTTGCCTTTAAGGCTTGCAAAGGATCAGTATTGCTTTAAGAACCAGCAAGCCTCAGGAGTTATAGGAAGGTGTATTTTCATTGCCTTACAAACAGCCATTTGTAGACTGCAATTCAAAGGGTGCATTCTCATTACCATAGATACAGCCACTGGGAGTGAGTATTAAGTGATACATTTGTTACAATTCAATTTTGAACTGGCATTTTAGTTGAAGACAGTTTGTTCTAATAGAACACAGACAGCTGTGATGACAACACCTGGAAAAAGAGCTCTCAACCATTTAAACTGAAGGAAGAGAAATTTAATCTGTTCAATTATTATCTCTCAAAATTCTAAAAAAAAGTCAAGCCAAAACGGAGATCTCTGGTAATTTAAATTGAAGAAAGGGAAGTTTATCCCTCAAAAACATCTAAAGTCAGCTTGATTCTATTGAAAGTGTTTGCAAGTCGTTAATTGTTGAAATTCGCTGGAGAAGGAAAGCATCACCTACTGCTAAAGTTAGACTACAGACTGTTCTATTGTGGAAGAACCTTTTTCCTGCATTGTCAGCTGTGAGGACTTCAAGCAACATTCTGTGAGGACTTCAAGCAACATTGGACTGTAAATTTGCAAGGACTCTAATTTTTTCTATTTTAAATGTTGTTTATATCTTCATAGTGTTTAAGAATTTAGTTCTTCTAATTAAGGAGTTAATTTGTTGATTTAAAGACACCTGGTTTGGTTATCCTCATTCAGGGGTTAATAAGTGGTACAATTTAGCTGGGTCTTTCTTTAATTTGGTAAGTTTGAAATGATATGTTAGGCAATCTGTGGAGCGATGGGCTTGAATTATCAGTGCGTTTCTCCCACCACAATCAGAATCGTATATTTTGATTGGGGGCTTTGACTGGAGCGGTCGTACAACCGTCACATGCCTCATGCACACCCTCTGCCAGTGCAGATACACACACGTCATGGGTACTATAGCAGATATAGCTAGGTTGTCACACAGTGAGTAACACATCACATGTGAGCAGAAACAGTTGCTGGAACCAGGTACAGCCCTCATCGGAGGGGGTAGGACACTTCAAGCTCTCCTCAGCTGGACACAGATGCTGAGCCTCCGGGGTCATCCACGAAAAGGGAACTCGTAGAACAGCAACGGGATATGAGTATATTTCTGTCAGAATTTCCAGAGGCAGTGCATACCCTTGGAGAGAGATTGGCGGAGTCGCCTCGCGCGTGAGTGCCATGATCTCTCAGGCATTTATGCTGGTATCCACTTCCATGGAACGAGTAGCCACCAGCATGGAGAATCAGACCACTGAGTGCAGGCTTGCCCAGACCAATGACCTGCACAATCTGTCTGCCAGGATTGAGCAAAGCATCGCCCTGGTGGCTTAATGTCACACTAACACGTCGCCAAATGCTCCCTCACTCTTGGTCAGCAGGGAAGTGCAAGTGGAACATGAGAGGGAAGACGGAGAAAGGAAACATGGCAGGGGGGTCTTTTCTCAAGGTGCTCCCACTTTACAACCCTTGGCTCCCTCCTCCCCCAGACAGAGCCCCACATGCTGCCTCCTGCCCCGATGACCAAGTCTTCCCCTGGACAGGTGCAGGTGGGGGAGTTTTTAGCAGGGCCTCACGGGCTCCAAAACCCAGAGGACATCCACCACGGGAATCTCAAGTGTCAGGGGAACAAGCAGCTAGCCTCCAGCTCTACTGAAGCCATATGGCTTGCACCACGTAGGAGTAATAGGAAAGACTTAATCATTGCACAAGGGGATTCACTTGGGTCTGTTTAGCAATGTTTATGGTTTTATAATGATGTCTATTTTAAAGAATGAAAGGCTTTATTTGAACTCCTCAGTCCCCTGGCCTCGACTTTGTGCATCCCCCATTCACCTTGAACCATAGCCTTCAGGTGAATGTTATGATCAGGAAAGGGTGAGTGTGATGGTTGACTGTCTAAATGAGTTGTATTGGTGGGGAGGGGCGGGGAGGGGCTTGGTGGTGGTGGTGGTGGTGTGGCCCAGGGTTTCTAATAGCACTCTCAGATGGTCTTTTTGCAAACTTATTAAGTGAAGCATGCCTGCGTGAGTCTTCCCTGACAGCCAAGTGTTCAGCTGCAGGCACCATGGCCACATCTGGGTCCATCTCAGATGCTGATTGTTCTGTGCCTTCCTCTTCCTGCAGCTCCACTCTTCTCTGCAGTGCGATGTTGTGAAGGCCACAGCAGACCAGAACCATTCTGGAGACACTTGATAGGGCATACTGAAGGGTGGGGGGCTCCAGATCTGTCAAAGTACCTGAACTGCATCTTCAGCAGCTTGTTCAATCGGTATTCTGGTGTTGATGCAGCTCCTGTATATCTCGCCGCTGGTTCACTGGACCCCACAGGGTCGCTTTGTTTCCCAGAAACCAGCAGCTGATGCTGTGTGGAGGAAAGAAAACCTGTGGGAGATGTGACTGCCACAGAATGAATGAATCATGGCAACTCCCTGCATATTTAGCACAGACATGCATGATAACCTTCTGGTGGCCACAAGCTAACTGGATATTAAGGGAGTGGAATCCCTTGTGATTGATGAAGACTCCTGGCTGATCTGATGGTGCCTTGATTGTCACATATGTATAATCAATCACCCCTGGACCTCTAGGAATCCAGCTATTGTAGAGAAGCTGACAGCTCTCTATGTCTGACTGGCTTTATCCATGGCAAAGTTCACATAAGTGGTGGCCTTGGAAAACAAGGCATTGGTGACCTGGGTGAAACACATATGGGCAGCAGATTGTGAGATCCTGGAGATGTCATCAGCAGATTCCTGGAAGGAGCTGGAGGAAAAGAAATTCAGGGCTGTGGTGACCTTGATGGCCACTGGCAGTGCATGACAACCTAGCCCTCTTGGAAGGAGGCCTTGTTCCAGAAGACTGCAGATATCTGCCACTACCTGCCACAAGGCCCTGAGTCTCCAAGGCACCGTTGTTCTGTCATGTTGCGGAAGCCCACCCTCAGTCTGTAGACCCTGTGCTGGAGTTTTGCCTCCTTTGTGCTGGAGCTCTCCTGTTCAGTTCCTCTGTCCTATGGAGCAGCATGTGGTTGCGGAGAAGGCTGCCGCTGCTGAAATTGTTTCTGCTCCTGGTGCTGCTGCTGTTGCAGCTGGTGCTGGTGTGGCTGCTCCTGTTGTGCCTCCTCAGAGGTCCAGGCTATTGCTGCTTAAGTTGCTCCCATGCTGCAGTGAAGGTTGACTGCAAGGAAGTTGAGATGAAGGTGAGTATAATCCAAGACACATGAAAGTAATTGAAATTGACATTCAATGTAGTGATTTCAGGCTGTCAGAAGTAATCCTGCAAGCACAAGCCATTCACTGTGGTTGACGACAAGCTTGCCGATTTCACTGTTCAAAGTCTTCCCAGCGCATCAATGTTATTTAACAATCACTCCCCCCTGTCTACACATTTCAGGGACCCTGACGAGATACATAAGAGCTCGGGAAATCCATGCGCTATCTTCTAGTGTATGCATGTGCTGGCTGTTGAAGCCAGAATGCAGAGTTAAAGTGAAACATAATTGCCGATTTGAATGTTTTAATTACTTACCTGACAGCTGCACGGAGATTCCCTGCGTGCCTGCAAAACTGCCCAGGTCAAATGTGGGAGTAGACGGGATAATGACAGGTTCCCAAACTATTGCCACTCTACAGGGAATTAACTCTGTGGCCACTTTCATGCCCACCTGCCCTTGACAGTTAAAATTCTGTCCATAGAATCATAAAGTAGTACAGTACAGGAGGAGGCCATTCAGCCCATCAAGTCTACACCAGCTCTTTCAAAGAACAATCCAATTAGTTCCATTCCCCCACTCTTTCCCCATAGGCCTGTATTTTTTTCTCATTCAAGGTAGATCATAGAATGGTAAAGCACATGCTTCTTACAAACTGAAACTTATATTAATTTAAATAGGAGTCAATGGAATCTGGATTTATATTTAGAACAAAGTTAAGTTTCAAATTTTCCCAGTAATCCTAAATTGATATCTGTTTCCTGTGTTTTACTGGTGAATTTTAATTATTGTTTACAAGATTTTTTTTTGTGTGAATGTTGCTTTCAGTAATTATATGTCGCACTTATTTAGTCATTGATTTGTGAGTTAAAAATGCACTTCATGGATAATATGGATCTTCATAAATATTATGTAGTGTTTTCTAGCAGTTAGCATCTCAACTGGTCATGATGTAGAATTGCAGATATAGTTGTAATATGAAGCTGATCTACCACAGTGCAGATGAGTTTCATTAGAACTTAGCTTGTTGAAATGCTTTGTTGTGGCACAATAATGAGGAGAATTACTGGTGACATTCTAAATGTTTCTTTTAATATTTTAAAAATGCTTTAAGAAAAACATAGAAAATGAAAAATCTGCAAGCTTTAGTTGAGTAGCAGTAAGAGCTTCATGAATATTTTCCTGTCGAATTGAACACAGGTGAAATTTGACAGCAGCACTGTTATCTGATTCTTAAATGTCCAGCCTGTCTTATCCTGTGTCACACACATTGGAAGTACGATGATACAACACTCACAGACTAACTCTGAAGAGTTATGAGAAAAGGAACTTTGTCTTTAAAAAATTAACCTTTATTTTAAACAGTGAACAATGGACCAAAATGGCCACCAAAATAGTTTATGTATCCAAACACACTGACAAGGACAAAGGACAAATCTTCAAAGTCAAAAATTATTAATGAAATCCATTTTACACCTGTCCTAAAAACATTCCAGAATTGAATGTCTTCTTCGAAGACAAAGGAGGTGTGATGTAGTCATGTCCTGGGCCATTGTGTGATCACCATGGGAAGGAAACCAGAGTGTCTCCCAACAGGAGCTGAAAGATGACACAGTTTTACCTTAAATCAACGATAGCCAGAGAGAAGGAAACAGAGAGAGAGAGACTGACCCAGAAGGTGAAGCTACTTGTAACAGCTGGCATTCCAGCAAGCCAGAAAGCATATGCCCTGCTGAAAAAATCTGGCATCTACATAATGCGGCATAGAGAGCTGGATGTGACTCACCATCATCAACAGAACCTTCAATCAAGAGAGAAATCTACAATAATCTCAGGCCTGCAACTATCTAGAACTTGAATCCCAAGAGAATTCAACAGGTTTATTGTAACCCTTCTCCCCGACTAAAACCCACCCACCTCTTCCCTTCTAGATCTGTTTCTTCGTGTGTGTGTGTGTGTGTTTGAGTGAGTGATTGCGTTAGTAAATGAGGTTGCAACAATTTTGAGATAAGGCATATCGATCAATAAACAATTGACTTTCTGTGATAAAAACTTACAAGAAAATCTGTTGTTGTATGTTTATTTGAAAAATAAAACATCAAGGGGCTAAATCTCTTAATACAAATAGACTTGCTGCAGTCAGGTAGGGAGTTGAACAGTAGGGAACCACACACATCATACCACGTGGCCGTAACACCTGGGAAGACAACTATATATGTATGCTTATTCCTGTTTAAATTGGGAGCATCCTAAAACAATGAGTCACCCTAATTTAATTCTGTCCATAATTAGTTTGAACTCATGAGTCTTTTGTGATCTGAGATAATCTGCAGCACAAGTGACAACACCAGCAAGCTAAATAGGAAGCAAGGCATAATATTCCTGGGTCGACAGCAAGGCGATTTAGACCGCCTTCACATTGTGACTATCAGAAAATAATGCTCCATGATATTTCTCCTGTTTGGGATGGAAGTGCATATCTGAATGTTCAAATTCCCCATATTTCCCAGAGCGCCTTGTACAATCATGCATAAGGAATACAGTGCTGCTATGATAACAACCTCCATTTGAAACCAGGACCACTGAGGTCCACATCCTCATACAATTCATAGGATTACATATGATATACAGCACAGAAACAAGCCAAAAAGCCCAAACACTCCCTGCCAACATTTATGCTCCATTCAAACTTCCCCATCTTTTCTCAACTAACCCTATCAGCATAACCCTCTATTTCCTTCTCTCTCATATGCGTATCTATTTTCCCCTTAAATACATCTATACTATTCGCTTCAACTAATCCCTGTTGTAGCAAGTTCCACATTTGCAAATTCTCTGAGTAAAGAACTTTCCTCTGATTTCCGTATTTGATTTCTTGGTGACTATTTTATTTTGATGGCCTCGAGTTTTGCTCTTCCCCACAAGCGTAAACATACTCTCTGTATTTACTCTATCAAAGCTTTTCATAATTTTAAAGACCTATATTAGATCACTGCTCAGGCTTCTCTTTTCAAGGGACCCAATCTGTTCATCTGCTCCTGATAGGTATACCAGTGCATTTCTGGTATCATCTTTGTAAATCTTTTTTGTACCCTCTCCAGTGCTTCTATATCTTTTTCCTAATATGGCAAACAGAATTGTATACGGTACTCAGGATGTGGTCTAACCACAGCTTCATACAAGTTTAGCTTAACTTTTTCACTTTTTAATTCTATCCCTCTAGCAATAAACCCTGGTGCTTTTGCTTTTTTATGGCCTGCTAATATACGCTAATTATGATGATTTGTGTATTTGTATTCCCAGATCCCTTTGCTTCTCTACCCCATTTAGACACTTTCTTTCTAAGTAATACGCAGCCTCCTAATTTATCTTGCCAAAATGTTATACTTCACTTTTATCTATCTTGAAATTCATTTGCCAATTATATGCCCATTCGGAAAGTTTGTTAATATCTTCCTGTAATTTGTTGCAGTTGCCCTCAGTATTGACGTACTAACTATTCTCCCACCAACATCACCCCACTGCCCCCCTCCCCCACCTGACCCCCAAATTTGGTGTCATCTGCAAAGTTAGAAATTGTGTTTTTGATTCCAAAGTCTAAATTGTTAATATCAATTCTGAACAACATTGGTCATAGGATTGAGCCTTGTGGAACACCACTTCCCAACATCTACCAATCTGAATAACTACTCTTTATCCCGACTCTCGACTTTCTGTCTTGAAGCCAACTAACTATTCATTCTGCTACTTGTCCCCTAACTCTGCATTCACTGACCTTATTCATTAGTCTATTATGTGGTATCTTATCTAGATAAGTTACATCTACTGCATTACCTTTGTCTACTCTTTCTGTTTCCTCTTCAAAAAATTCAATGAGGTTGGTCAAGCAAAAGTTTCCCTTTTGAAATCCATGCTGACTATTCATTATTATATATTTTGGCTTCATGTTCTTCTATTTTCTCCTTTAGTGGGGATTCCATTATTTTTCCGACCATAGTGTTTTCCTAGTGTTAAGTTGACTGGTCTACAGTTCCCTGGACATGATCTATATCCCTTCTTAAATACAGTAGCAGCTTAGCTATCCAACAGTCCTCTGGGACTACACCTTTCTCTAACAAATTATTAAAATGTGTCGTTATACTTCTGCAATCCCTTCTCTAGATACTTCTAAAATGAGCAGATATAATCTCTCCAGACCGGGGGTTTTATCCTCTTTAAGTTTGATTATTGAACATGTCACCTCTTTTTATTTTAAATGCAGATATCTCATTTGAAATCTCATTATCCGATGTCATGCCTGGCTGTCCTGTTTCCCTGGAAACTAAAAAGGACTATTTATAAGACAGAGCTAGTTCTTGTTTAGACTTTTCGGAATACATTATAATAATGTAACAATAATACAACTGTTAAGGTTGGAATATTGCATTATTTTTAATCTTATCTTTGAATTTAATTAATAAATCTGGAATTAAAAGCTAGTCTAATGATGGCCATGAAACCATTGCCGATTGTTGTAAAAACCTATCTGGTTCACAAATGTCCTTTAGGGAAGGAAATCTGCTGTCCTGACCTGGTCTGGCCTACATGTGTCTCCAGACCCACAGCAATGTGGTTAACTCTTACATGCCCTCTGAAATGGCCCAGCAAGCCACTCATTTGTAAATAACCGCTACGAAGCCAATAAAAAGGAATGAAACCGGACGGACCACCCGGCATCGACCTAGGCACTGGAAACGACAACGGCCTGTCGACCTTGCAAAGTCCTCCTTACTAACATCTGGGGGCTTGTGCCAAAATTAGGACAGCTGTCCCACAGACTAGTCAAGCAACAGCCTGACATAGTCATACTCACGGAATCATTCCTTAAAGACAATGTCCCAGACACTGCCATCACCATCCCCAGGTATGTCCTGTCCCACCGGCAGGACAGACCCACTAGAGGTGGCGGGACATTGGTATACAGTAGGGAGGGAGTTGCCCTGGGAGTCCTCAACATCGACTCCGGACCCCATGAAGTCTCATGGCATCAGGTCAAACACGGGCATGGTAACCTCCTACTGATTACCACCTACCGCCCTCCCTCAGCTGATGACTCAGTACTCCACCATGTTGAAAACCACTTGGAGGAAGCACTGAGGGTGGCAAGGGCACAAAATGTACTCTGGGTGGGGGACTTCAATGTGCATCACCAAGAGTGGCTCGGTAGCACCACTACTGACCGAGCTGGCCGAGTCCTAAAAGACATAGCTGCTAGACTGGGTCTGCGGCAGGCGGTGGGGGAACCAACACAAGGGAAAAACATACTTGACCTCGTCCTCAGCAATCTGCCTGCTGCAGATGCTTCTGTCCATGACTGTATTGGTAGGAGTGACCACTGCACAGTCCTTGTGGAGACGAAGTCCCGCCTTCACATTGAGGATACCGTCCGTCGTTATGTGTGGCACTATCACCGTGCTAAATGGGATAGATTTCAAACAGATCTAGCAATGCAAAACTGGGCCTCCATGAGGTGCTGTGGGCCATCAGCAGCAGCAGAATTGTACTCAACCACAATCTGTAACCTCATGGCCCGGCATATCCCCCACTCTACCATTACCATCAAGCCAGGAGACCAATCCTGGTTCAATGAAGAGTCCAGGAGGGCATGCCAGGAGCAGCACCAGGCATACCTCAAAATGAGGTGTCAACCTGGTGAAGCTACAACACAGGACTATCTGTGTGCCAAACAGCATAAGCAGCATGCAATAGACAGAGCTAAGCGATCCCATAACCAATGGATCAGATCGAAGCTCTGCAGTCCTGCCACATCCAGCCGTGAATGGTGGTGGACAATTAAACAACTAACTGGAGGAGGCGGCTCCACAAATCTCCCCATCCTCAATGATGGGGGAGCCCAGCACATCAGTGCGAAAGATAAGGCTGAAGCATTTGCAACAATCTTCAGCCAGAAGTGCCGAGTTGATGACCCATCTCGGCCCCCTCCTGAAGTCCCCAGCATCACAGATGCCAAACTTCAGCCAATTCGATTCACTCCACGTGATATCAAGAAACGACTGAAGGCACTGGATACTGCAAAGGCTATGGGTCCTGACAATATTCCGGCAATAGTACTGAAGACCTGTGCTCCAGAACTTGCCGCGCCCCTAGCCAAGCTGTTCCAGTACAGCTACAACACTGGCATCTACCCTGCAATGTGGAAAATTGCCCAGGTATGTCCTGTACACAAAAAACAGGACAAGTCCAACCCGGCCAATTATCGCCCCATCAGCCTACTCTCAATCATCAGTAAAGTGATGGAAGGTGTCATCAACAGTGCCATCAAGCGGCACTTGCTTAGCAATAACCTGCTCAGTGACGCTCAGTTTGGGTTCTGCCAGGGCCACTCAGCTCCTGACCTCATTACAGCCTTGGTTCAAACATGGACAAAAGAGCTGAACTCAAGAGGTGAGGTGAGAGTGACTGCCCTTGACATCAAGGCAGCATTTGACCGAGTATGGTATCAAGGAGCCCTAGCAAAACTGAGGTCAATGGGAATCAGGGGGAAAACACTCTGCTGGTTGGAGTCATACCTAGCGCAAAGGAAGATGGTTGTGGTTGTTGGAGGTCAATCATCTGAGCTCCAGGACATCACTGCAGGAATTCCTCAGGGTAGTGTCCTGGGCCCAACCATCTTCAGCTGCTTCATCAATGACCTTCCTTCAATCATAAGGTCAGAAGTGGGGATGTTCACTGATGATTGCACAATGTTCAGCGCCATTCGCGACTCCTCAGATACTGAAGCAGTCCGTGTAGAAATGCAGCAAGACCTGGACAATATCCAGGCTTGGGCTGATAAGTGGCAAGTAACATTCGCACCACACAAGTGCCAGGCAATGACCATCTCCAACAAGAGAGAATCTAACCATCTCCCCTTGACATTCAACGGCATTACCATCACTGAATCCCCCACGATCAACATCCTCGGGGCTACCATTGACCACAAACTGAACTGGAGTAGCCATATAAATACCGTGGCTACAAGAGCAGGTCAAAGGCTAGGAATCCTGAGGCGAGTAACTCACCTTCTGACTCCCCAAAGCCTGTCCACCATCTACAAGGCACAAGACAGGAGTGTGATAGAATACTCTCCACTTGCCTGGATGGGTGCAGCTCCAACAACACTCAAGAAGCTCCATCCGGGACAAAGCAGCCCACTTGATTGGTACCCCATCTACAAACATTCACTCCCTCCACCACCGACGCCCAGTGGCAGCAGTGTGTACCATCTACAAGATGCACTGCAGCAACGCACCAAGGCTCCTTAGACAGCACCTTCCAAACCCGCGACCTCTACCAACTAGAAGGACAAGGGCAGCAAACACATGGGAACACCACCACCTGCAAGTTCCCCTCCAAGTCACACACCATCCTGACTTGGAACTATATCGCCGTTCCTTCACTGTCGCTGGGTCAAAATCCTGGAACTCCCTTCCTAACAGCACTGTGGGTTTACCTACCCCAAATGGACTGCAGCGGTTCAAGAAGGCAGCTCACCACCACCTTCTCAAGGGCAATTAGGGATGGGCAATAAATGCTGGCCTGGCCAGTGTCACCCACATCCCATGAATGAATTTTTAAAAAAAATCCTTCAACAACGTTATCTGCAATGCAAACTAGGTTTGCAGTCCCTGGAGTTTGGAAGGTTAAGGGGTGATTTGTTTGATGTTTTTAAGAAATTATGGGAAACAGACAGGATAGATAGAGAGAAATTATTTGTGCTGGTCGGAGAATCTAGGATTCGGGGGCTTTGTCTAAGATTTAGACATTTCAGGAGTGACATTTGGAAATACTTCTATACACAAAGGGTGGTAGAGGTTTGGAACTCTCTTCCGCAAATGGTATTTGATGCAAGACCAAATAATAAATTTAAAACTGAGATTGTTAGATTTTCATTAACCAGAGGTATGAAGAGATGTGGGGAAAAGGTGGGTATGTTGAGTTAGGTCACAGATCAGCTATGATCTCATTGAATGATGGAAAAGACTCGAGATGTTAAATGGCCTACTTCTGTTCCTATGGTCCAATGTCCTTCCTGTGTTGAAAGTTATCTGCAATGCAGAACTGTGTGTGCATCACCAAAAAATCCTCATCTCCCAAAAAGGGTGGTGCTCCTTTAAATATTGACACATCATATTTTACTGTAAATTATATGATCATGAATATTTTTATAACCTTTTATGCTATTATGCAGTGCAAAAATGAA
This sequence comes from Heterodontus francisci, assembly GCF_036365525.1. Taxonomy (NCBI): domain Eukaryota; kingdom Metazoa; phylum Chordata; class Chondrichthyes; order Heterodontiformes; family Heterodontidae; genus Heterodontus; species Heterodontus francisci. The sequence goes on from NC_090375.1 coordinate 89,809,770, forward strand.
ATTAAAAATGATATTACTGCTTTTAACAGAGGCAAAAAGCAGGAAAAGACTTTCTCTGACCAATTTCTGATCTTGTGGTGGGGGAGGAGGGAAACATTAAGCCGAGGCTATGTTGTGCCCAGTGAAGGGGACAAGGGGAAACCAACAAGAAGAGAGTAAATGAAGGGAAAAAGAGGAAGTTGTTCAAAAATGACCATAATTAAATAAAGTTACAAAAGACGAAGTTTGAAAGAGAATTGAGAATAGAGTGAGACAAGGTTACAGTAAACAAAGGACAAATCAATAGGAGGTATTCTCCTAACTGGGGGTGGAACTTGCAGGAAGCATATGTGGGAAAATTGCAGGCATGCGTTCATGATTTTACATTCATTTAAATGGATGGAAATTGGTGGCTGCATGCTCAACAGATCTCAGTATTACCCCTTTATATCACAGTTGAATCTTAATGATGTCTCCGCTTCTATTATCTGTGTTAGGCTTCCTCACTGAGAGCTTCAAAATTCAGGGGCAGGATGGGTGACAATGCAACTCCCCCACATCGTATACCCAAGATTTTCTCAGCCAATGTTTTAAACATCTGCTTTGACTGAAGTGTTAAAAAAAACTTTTCTCAGCTGTGTTGCTAAAACAGGAGTCCACAAGCTGCCTAAAGCAGAATCAAGCAGGATAATCATTTTCTTTCCATCTTTCTGATTTTGAACTCTTAGCATGGATTCAGATTGGCCATTTCCATAATGTGTCCTTAGAATGGAGGCAGAGCAGGAGCAAGAGGAAAAGGAAATAGCACAGCCACACAGGAATATCGAAAGAGAAAACAAACTAGGAGGTATCCTTCAACCAGAGCCTCCAGACCACGTGCTCCTGTGATCATATTTCAGAAGAGGTTTGCTTGAGCAGGCAATGGTTCAGTCAAGAGGCTGAGAAGGAATATTGCAATCTCACCTTGAAACTACTTCGGAACATGCAGAAAATTTGCAGCACAGAAGGAAGCCACTCTGTCCATTTTTTCTGTACTGGCTGAAAAAGAGCAATCCACCTAATCCAATTTGCCAGTTCTTGAACCCTGTAGGTTGTGGCGCACCAAATTCATATCCAAATATTTTTAACTGCAATGAGAGTTTCTGCATCTTCCACCCTATCAGGCAGTGTGTTCCAGTCCCCACCAAAAGAAATTCTCCTCAACTCCCTTCTTATACTTCTACGAACATTTAACACTATGTCCCCTAGTTATTCTCCTCTCTGATAATGGAAATATGCCTTGTAGTTGGTGGACAGGCTCTGGGGAGTCAGGAGGTGAGTTACTCGCCGCAGGAATCCTCTGACCTGCTCTTGTAGCCACAGTATTTATACGGCTGGTCTAGTTCAGTTTCTGGTCAATGGTAACCCCTAGGATGTTGATAGTAGGGGATTCAATGATCGGAATGTCATTGAATGTCAAGGTGAGATGGTTAGATTCTCTTTTGTTGGAGATGGTCATCGCCTGGCACTTGTGTGTCATGATTGTTACTTGCTACTTATCAGCCCAAGCCTGGATATTGTCCAGGTCTTGCTGCATTTCTACACGGACTGCTTCAGTATCTGAGGAGTCACGAATGGTGTTGAACATTGCGCAAACATCAGCGAACACCCCCACTTCTGACCGAAAGAAGGTCATTGATGAAGCAACTGAAGATGGTTGGGCCTAGGACACTACCCTGCGGAACTCCTGCAGTGATGTCCTGCAGCTGAGATGATTGACCTCCAACTACTACAACCATCTTCTTTTGTGTTAGGTATGACTCCACCAAGCGGAGAGTTTTCCCCTGATCCCATTGACTCCATTTTTACTAGGGCTCCTTGATACCATACTCAGTCAAATGCTGCCTTGATGTGAAGGGCAGTCATTCTCACCTCACCTCTTGAGTTCAGCTCTTTTGTCCATGTTAGAACCAAGGCTTTAGTGAGGTCAGGAGCTGAGTGGCCCTGACGGAACCCAAACTGAGCGTCACTGAGCAGGTTATTGCTAAGCAAGTGCCGCTTGATAGCATTGTTGATGACACCTTCCATCACTTTACTGATAATCGAGAGTAGATTGATGGGGCGGTAATTGGTCAGGTTGGATTTGTCCATTTTTGTGTACAGTACGCACCTGGGCAATTTTCCAAATTGCCAGCTAGATGCCAGTGTTGTAGCTGTACTGGAACAGCTTGGCAAAGGGTGCGGCAAGTTCTGGGACACAGGTCTTCAGTACTATTGCAGGAATGTTGGCAGAGCCATTGTAGTATCCAGTGCCTTCAGTCGTTTCTTGATATCATGTGGAGTGAATCGAATTGGTTGATGACTGGCATCTGTGATGCTGGGGACTTCAGGAGGAGGCTGAATGGATCATCCACTCGGCACTTCTCGCTGAAGATTGTTGCAAATGCCTCAGCCATATCTTTTGCACTGATGTGCTTGGCTCCCCCACCTTTCAGGATGGAATTTGAAGTCCCCCACCCAGAGTACATTCTGCGCCCTTGCCACCCTCAGTCTTTCCTCCAAGTGGTGTTCAACATGGAGGAATACTGATTCATCAGCTGAAGGGGGGCGTAAGTGGTAATCAGCAGGAGGTTTCCTTGTCCATGTTTGACCTGATGCCATGAGACATCATGGGATCTGGAGTCAATGTAGAGGACTCCCAGGGCAACTCCCTCCTGACTGTATACCACTGTGTCGCCACCTCTGCTGGGTTTGCCCTGCCGATGGGACAGGACATACCCGGGGATGGTGATGGCAGTGTCTGGGACTTTGTCTGTAAGGTATGCTTCCATGACTATGACTATCAGGCTGTTGCTTGACTAGTCTGTGGGACAACTCTCCCCAAGCCCCCAGATGTTAGTAAGGAGGACTTTGCAGGGTCAACAGGGCTGGGTTTGCCATGATCCTTTCCAGTGCCTAGGTCGATGCTGGGTGATCCATACAGTTTCATTCCTTATTGACTTCATAGCTGTTAGGTACAACTGAGTGGGGCTTCTAGGCCATCGAAGAGTCAACCACATTGCTGTGGGCCTGGTGTCATGTGTAGGCCAGACCAGGTAAGGACAGCAGATGTTCTTCCCTAAAGGACCTTAATGAACCAGATGGGTTTTTACAACAATCGACAATGGTTTCATGGCCATCATTAGACTAGCTTTTTTTAAAAAAAAATCAGATTTATTAATTGAATGAAATTCCACCTTCTGCCGTGGTGGGATTCAAACCCATGTCCCCAGAGAAATACCCTGGGTCTTCGGGATACAAGTCCAGTGGCAATACCACTATGCCACTGCCTCTTCCTGTGTTTCAAAGAAAATAACCCCAGTCTATCCCATTTTTCCTCATAGCTAAAATTCTCCATTACTGGCAACATCTCATAAATCTCTGTACCTTCCCTAGTGCAATCACATCCTTCATGTAATATGGTGACCAGAACTGTGCGCAGTACTCTAACTGCGGTTTAACTAGTATTTTATGAAGTTCTAGCATAACCTCTCTGCTCATATACTCTCTGCCTCAGTTAAAAAAAATGAAAGTATCTTATATGCCATCTTAACCACCTTATCTACCTGTCTGGCTACCTTCAGGGATCTGTGGACATGTACATCAAGGTCCCCCTGTTCCTCTACACTTCTCAGTATCCTACCATTTATTGTGTATTCCATTGCCTTGTTTGTCCTCACCAAATGCATTACCTCACACTTCTCTGGATTGAATTCCATTTGCCACTTTTCTTCCCACCTGACCAGTCTATTGATATCTTCCTGCAGTCTACAGCTTTCTTTATCACTATCAACCACACAGCCAATTTTCACATAATCTGAAAACTTCTTGTTCATGCCCCCTACAATTAAGTCAAAATCATTGATATATGGCACAAATATCAAGGGGCCCAGTATTGAGCTCTGCATAACCACACTGGGAACAACCTTCCCATTACAAAAACACTTGTCAACTATAACACTTTCCTCCCTGCCACTGAGGCAATTTTGGATCAAACTTGCCACTGTCTCTTGGATCCCATGAGCTTAAACAACAACATTTGTGTACCACCTTTAACATAGTAAAACATCCTAAGGCACTTCACAGGAGCAATATTAACAAAATCTGACACCGAGCTACGTAGGGAGGTATTAGGACAGATAATCAAAAGCTTGGACAAAGCCATATATTTTAAGGAGCTTCTTAAAGAAGGAGAGAGGTAGAGAGGTGGAGAGGCTTAGGGAGAGAACTCCAGAGTTTGGGGCTTAGGCAGATGAAAATACAGCCACCAACAGTGGAGTGATTAAAATCGAAGATATGCAAAAGGCTTGAATTGGGCAGGTGCAGAGATCTGGGAGGGTAATAGGGCTGGAGAAGGTTCCAGAGGTTGGGAGAGGTGAGGCCATGGAGACAAGAATGAGGACTTTAAAATTGAGGCATTACTGGACCAGAAGTGAATGTAGGTCATATAGCAAGCACACAGGTTATGGTGAACAAGGCTTGATGTGAGTTAGGATATAAGCAACAGAGATGTGAATGAGCTGAAGTTTATGGAGGGTGAAAAATGGGAGGCCAGCCACAAAAAAAGCAAAGAAAAATATTACTTCAGATTTTGGGTTTCATATCAAATATTCATTTTACTGTGTACATATTGACAACTTAATTCTTATTTCCACTGTGCCTATCCTGCTGATTCAGTCTGCTGTTCTTAAATCCATCAGGTGCTGTGCTGAGGTGATACCTGAGAGTCAGAGATGCCAATGGTGCTTGGCTGTGCCATGGTATCATGAGACTCTTGAGACCAGGAGGAACCCATCTTAGGGCTTCTACATCCCAGGGGGATTCCAGCAATCTAGGTCTCCACAGCAGGTAGGAAGCCTGGTACTGTATCCTGATTCCTATATGACCATGCATCTGAAGGTTCTGGCTAGAAAGGCATATGAGCTGTGAATGGGGAGAAGTTGCCATCATGAAGGAAGATTTTAGCCATGGCATTTATGCTCGGTCCTGTAAACAAGTGCCCACTGAGTGTTTGTAAGATGATTTCTATTGTGCAAGATTGAATAGTGGAGTTTGAGGACACATGAAGACATTGGGATTTTGCTTACTTTTGCAGATCAAGGAGGAGTTGTGCAGAATTTTCCCTCAGGAGATTCAGTCAGTCAGGAGGGTCCATGATCATATAGAATGTACAGGCTAGGTAACTCAAAAGATCATCTTTTCGTCCCATCATAGACTCAGAGAGTAGTTCAGCACAATAGGGGCCATTCAGCTCATCGAGTCTGTGCCAGCTGTTTCAAAAAGCCTTCCAATTAGTCCCATGCACCCACTCTTTTCCTATATCACTGCAATTTCTTCTTCTTCAAGATAGAATCATAGAATAGTAAAGCACATGCCCCTTATATTTTCTCTCCAAAGAAGTCAATGTCGACAGTGAGCTGAAACTTAAATTAATTTGAATATGAGTCAGGTAGAATCTGGATTTATATTTGGAACAAAGCTTAGGGCCAAATTTTACAACTTATCCTAAAATCACTTCCTGTGATTTTTTGGTGAATTTTACTGTTGCTTACAAAAAACTTTTTGTGCTTGGATGTTGCTTTGAGTAATTATGTTTTGCTCTGATTTATACACTGTTTAGTGAGTAGAAAATGCACATCATTAATAATATGGAACTTCATAAATATTTCATAGTATTTTCCAACAGTTGGCATCTCAATTTGTCATGATGTAGAATTGCAGATTTAGTTGTAATGTGAAGCTGATCTACCACAAGTAGAATTATATTTCATTAGAACTTAGCTTGTAGAAATGCTTTGGTTTGGCAGGATAATGAGGAGAATTACTGATGACATTTTAAATGTTTCTTTTAATATTTTAAAACGCTTTAAGAAAAAGCATAGAAAATGAAAATTCTGCAAGATTTAGTTGAGTAGCAGCAATGCGCTTCATGAATATTTTCCTGTCAAACTGAACACAACTGAAATTTGACAGCTTCAGCGCTGTCTGATTATTCAATGTCGAGCCTGTCTTATTCTGGGAAGACAATATGTGTGTATGCCTATTCCTGTTTAAATTGTGAGCCTCCAAATACAATGAGTCACCCTAATTTAATTCTGTTCCGAAATAGTTTGAACTCCTGAGCCTTTTGTGTTCTGAGGTAATTTTCAACACAAGTGACAGCACTAACAAGCTAAATCGGATGCAAGGGATGTTATTCCTGGGTCTACATCAAGGTACATTGTATCGACTTTGCACAATGAATGTCAGAAAATCATGCTCCACACTATTCCTCATGTTGGGGATGGCCGTAAATATCTGAGTGATGGACTCTCCCATATTTGCCAAAGTGTTTTGTACCATTGTACGTAAGGAGGTAGGTGCCTCCACAATACAATGTTGCTGCTGTAACAATCTCCATTTGAAGTCAGGACCACTGAGGTCTGCATCCTCGTACAACTCAGTAGAAATACTTATAATACAAGGAAAAACTGTTCCCATTAACTAATGGTACAAGGACTAGGGGACACAGATTGAAGGTTTTGGGCAAGACATGCATGGGGAATATGATGAAGAACATTTTTACACAGCGGGTGGTAATGACCTGGAACTCACTGCTCACAAGCGTGGTGGAAGCAGAGACAATTAATGAATTCAAAAGGAAATTGGATGGCCACTTGAAGGAAATAAACTTGAAGGCGACAGGGATCGAGCGGGCGAGTAGGACTGACTGGACAGCTCCATGGAGAGCCAGCATGGACTCGATGGGCTGAATGGTCTCCTTCTGTGCCATAAATGATTCTGTGACTCTATGACAGGGCTAGTTCTCATTTACACTATTAGTTGTATATTATAATGGTGCTATAATAATACAGCTGATAAGGCTGGAATAGTGTATTCCTTTTAATGCTTTACTCAAGTAATGACCATTATTTTTTATTTGTTCATGGGATATGCGCATCGCTGGCTAGGACAGCATTTATTGCCCATCCCTAATTGCCACTTGCCACTTATCAGCATAAGCCTAGATATTGTCCAGGTCTTTCTGCAATTCTACATGGACTGCCTCAGTATCTGAGGAGTCGCGAATGGTGTTGAACATTGCGCAATCATCAGTGAACATCCCCACTTTTGACTGAATGATTGAAGGAAGGTCATTGATGTAGCAGCTGAAGATGGTTGGGCCTAGGACATTACCCTACGGAACTCCTGTCGCGATGTCCTGGAGCTGAGGTGATTGACCTCCAACGACCACAACCACCTTCCTTTGTGCTGGGTATGACTCCAACCAGCGGAGAGTTTTCCCCCTGATTCCGATTGAATCCAGTTTTGCTAGGGCTCCTTGATGCCATACTTGGTCAAATGCTGCCTTGATGTCAAGGACAGTCACTCTCACCTCACCTATTGAGTTCAGCTCTTTTGTCCATGTTTGAACCAAGGCTGCAATGATGTCAGGAACTGAGTGGCCCTGACAGAACCCAAACTGAGGGTCACTGAACAGGTTATGCTGAGCAAGTGCTGCTGGATAGCACTGTTGACGACACCTTCCATCACTTTACTGATGATCGAGAGTAGACTGATGGGGCGGTAATTGGCCGGGTTGGATTTTTGTCCTGCTTTTTGTGTACAGTACGTATCTGGGCAATTTTCCACATTATATCTAGAGGACTAGCATGCAAGGGGGTAGAAGGTATGCTTCAGTTATACAAAGCCCTGGTTAGACAGCACCCAGAATATTGTGAACAGTTCTGGGCAACAAACTTTAGGAAGGATATATTGGTTTTGAAGGGAGTGCAGTGTAGATTTACCACAATGATACCTGGACGCCAAGGATTATACTTGGAGGAAAGACTAAACAAACTAGGGTTGTAGTCCCTGGAATTCAGAAGGTTAAAGGGTGATGTGATCAAAGTTTTCAAGATATTATGGGAAACAGACAGGATAGATAGAGAGAAACTATTTGTGCTGGTAAGAGAATCTAGGAGTAGGGGGCTTTGTCTAAGAATTAGACATTTTAGGAGTGAAATTTGGAAATACTTCTATACACAAAGGGTGCTAGAGGTTTGGAACTCTTCCGTAAATGGTATTTGATGCAAGACCAATTATTAAATTTAAAACTGAGATTGCTAGATTTTCGTTAACCAGAGGTATTAAGAGATATGGGAAAAAGGCGGGTATATTGAGTTAGGTCACAATCAGCTGTGATCTTGTTGAATGATGGAAGAGACTTGAGGTGCTAAATGGCCTACTCCTGTTCCTATGTCCTTCCTATGTTGAAAGTTATCTGCAGTGCAGAACTGTGTGTGCATCACCAAAAAATCCTCATCTCCCAAAAAGGGTGGTGCTCCTAAAACCCCCTCATTCCAGGGACCAACTTAGTGAACCTTTGCTGTACCGCCTCCAAAGCAAGTATTTCCTTTCTTAAATGTGGAGACCAAAATTGTACATGGTATTCCAGATGTGGTCTCACCAAAGCCCTGTAAAATTGTAGCAAGACCTTTCTATTCCTGTACTCCAATCCCCTTGCAATAAAGTCTAACAGCTATTTGCCTTCCTAATTGCTTGCTGTACCTGCATGCTAACTTTGAGTTCCTTGTACAAAAACACCCAAGTCTCTTTGAACATCAATACTTACAAGTTTCGCACCTTTTAAAAAATATTCTGCTTTTCTATTCTTACAACCAAAGTGAATAACTTCACACTTACCTACATTATACTCCATCTGCCATCTTGTTGCCCACTCACCTAGTCTGTCTATATCTCTTTTCAGCCTTTCTGTGTCCTCCCCACAGCTTTCCACCTATCTTTGTATCATCAGCAAACTTAGATACATTACTCTCTGTCTCTTCATCTAAGTCATTCATATAGATTGTGAATAGCTGAGGCCCCAGCACTGATCCCTGCAGCACTCCACAGTTCACTGCCTGCCAAGTTGGAAATTCCCCATTTATGCCCACTCTTTGCTTCCTGTCCATTAACCAATCCTCTATCCATGCTAATGTATTACCCCCAATTCCATGAGCCCTTATCTTCCTATTAATCTTTTGTGTGGCACCTTATTGCATGCCTTTTGGAAATCCAGATGTACTACATCTACTGGTTCCCCTTTATCTACCCGACTGGTTACATCCCCAAAAAACTCTAATAAATTTCTAAAACTCTAATAATAGAAGAAGCACAGAGATCTTGGAATGTTGTAGAGCTGAAGGAGGTTACAGAAAGAAGGAGGATGAGGCTATGCAGCAATTTGAAATTAAATAAGTAAATTTTAAAGTTGAGGCATTGCTGAACAAGTAGTCAATGTAGGTCAGTGAGCAGAGCAGTGATGGGTGAATTGGGATTGTTGCAAGTTAGGATATAAGCAACAGAGTTTTGAATGCGATCAATGTTTATGCAGGATGGATGATGGGAGGCCAGGCACAAGAAAAGCCAAGAAAAATATTACTACAGAAGATTGGATTTCATATCAAAAATTAGTTTTATGATGTACGTATTTACAACTTATTTCTTATTTCCGCTGTGTCTTTCCTGCTACTTTATTTTGTTATTCTTAAGTCCATCCTTGTGTTGTGCCAAGGTGATATCTGAGGGTCGGAGAAGACAATGGTGCTTGGCTATGCTATGGCATCATGAGCCACTTGAGACCAAGGAGGCATCCATCTCACGGCTTCCACATCCCAGGAGGATTCCAGCAAGCTTGGAATTGACTGGGATAGTAATAGTTTAAAAGGTAGCAAGGGGGAAGTGTTCCTGCAGTGTGTTCAGAAGAATTTTCTTGATCAGCATGCTTCTAGTCCCACTGGGAAGGAGGCATTGCTGGATCTGGTTCTGGGGAATAAGGTGAATCAAATGGATTAAGTGTCAGTAGGGGAACATTTGTGGTACAGTGATCATAGTATTATGAGTTTTATATTAGCCATGGAAAAAGGCAAGGAGCAATCTAGAGTAAAAATACTTAATTGGAGGAGGGCCAATTTCAGAACGGATCTGTCCCAGGTAATTTGGAATCAAAGACTGGCAGAGAAAACTATAATGGAACGTTGGATTGTCAAGATACATTCCCATAAGGGGGCTTTTATTTTAATGTGCTTTCCTGGGATGTGGGCATCACGAGCAAGGCCAACATTTGCTGTCCATCCCTAATTGTCTTGCTAGGCCATTTCAGAGGGCAGTTAAGAGGCAACCACATTACTGTGGGTCTGGAGTCACATGTAGACCAGACTGGGTAAGGACAGCAGATTTCCTTCCCTAAAGGACATTAGTGAGCCAGACAGATTTTTACAACAATCATTTCATGACACCATTATTGAAACTAGCTTTCAATTCCAGATTTTTATGAATTATTTGAATTTAAATTCCACCAGCTGCCATGGTGGAAACTGAACCCATGTCCCTGAGGTAAGCCTAGGCCACTTGGTTACTAGGTCAGGGACATTACCACCACACCACTATCTCCCCAGCAAGCTGCTCAGTTGTCAAGGGCAATTAGGGATGGACAACAAATGTGGGCCTTGCCAATGATGCCCACATCCCATGAAACAAATTTTAAAATTTCCCCTTGAGGGAATCTACCTCAACTGCCCAGTGTTCCATTGCAGTTTTCTCTGCCAGTCTTTGATTCCAATTTACCTGGGGCAGATCCATTCTGAAATTGGCCATCCTCCAATTAAGTATTTTTACTCTACATCACCGTCTCCCCAGTAGGGCAACAAAAGCTCCCTGGATGACAAGAGGTAGAGAGTAAGATGAAGCAGAAAAATTTAAGCTCTACAGGACAAGTGAAGTGGAGTGGGGCTAGCTGTGCTGCTCCTGCAGAAATCCCACATGGACACGACAGAATGAATGGCTTCCTTCTGTGCTATAACCATTCTATGATTCAGTTATTCTATGAGCTGTGAAAGAGGAGAAGCTGTCATTGTGAAGGAAGATTCCAGCCATACCACATATACTAGATCCTGTAAATAAGTGCACACTGAGTACTTGGAAGCTGATTTCAATTTTACAGGATTGAATAGTGAGATTTGAAGACATTGGAGCTTTGCTTACTTTTGCAGATCAGGGAAGACTTTTTCCTCAGGAGATTCAATTGGCGGGGAGAGTCCGTGATAGTGTAGACTGTACGGGCTAGATAGCTCATGTGACTTCTTTTCATCCAAACATAGTCCCATCCCATAGAATAGTCTAGCAGTTTGGCTTATTGAGTCTGTGCTGGTTCTTCCAAAGAGCAATCCAGTCAGTTCCATTCCTCCTGTATTTCCCTGTAATTATTTGCCCTTTCAAGATAGAATCACAGAATAATAAAGCACATGCTTCTTACATATTTATGTTCAAAGAAGTCAATGTTGACACTGAATGGAAACTTAGATTAATTTGAATGTCAGTCAAATGGAATCTGGATTTATATTTGGAACAATGCTTAGGGTCAAATGCTATAATTAATCCTAAATTGAAATTTGTTTCCTCTGTTTTTTTGGTGAATTTTAATTATTGCTTGCATGAATATTTTTGTGCGTGGAAGTTGCTTCAGTAATTATAGTTTGCTCTTATTTATACACTGGTTTGTGAATAGAAAATGTACCTCATTGATAATATGGACCTTCATAAATAATATGTAGTGTTTCCTAACAGTTAGCATCTGAACCAGTTATGATGTAGAACTGCAGATATAGGGATTGATTTTTAAAACAGTTTGGGGTCCGGATCAGAGGCAGACAGGCGCACAAATTGGCGCTGCCGGTTGCTGTGCAGGTTCGCCACCATGATCACGCCCCTGAGCCATTTTGAATGATGGCTTTGGGTCAGATCAGCTCCCCACCAGGAAGCAGTGGGCAGTCAGTTGAGGCCAATTTTTGTCAATTATAGGGCCCAGAAAGACCCCGTTCCCGCTTTGACGAGAATTTTCAGTCGGCAATGCGGCAGCCACATTGACCTGGACCCTGTCCAGGACAGTTTGGTGGGCTCAGGGTGGTAGCTGCGGGGAGTGGCGGTGGCATGTGCTGATGGATCACAAGTGGGACACCCCTCACCCCCGGATGAATAATGGCTGCTGTGCCACAACTGTGGATGCTGGTTGTCCCCTGGAGGGGTTACTCCTCCAAGTTCATGGCCAGGTAGCTGTGGCTTTTTAAAACATAAAAAGAAACTTACCTTCGCTTTTTCTTCACAGTCTCCATCTTCAGATCGGCAGTTCCCACCTCGACAGGCGGGGCTACCGATCAGTGAGCGTTGGACGGCCTCCCATTGGCCCTCCAGCATCGGGAACCTGCTCGCTGTCCCTGACTGAATGGTGAGCCTGCACCCTGGCTTTAATTGGCTGAAGATTTGAAAATCCCCATGGGCGTGCCTAAAGCATGTCGTGTGGCACTGAGTCCTGGAACTAGCACCCATTTCTGGTTCCCAACCCCCGATTGAAAATCCAGCCCATAGTTATAATGTGAACCTGATCTACCACAGTGCAGATGAGTTTCATTCGAACTTAGCTTGTTGAAATGCTTTGTTGTGGCACGATAATGAGGAGAATTACTAGTGGCATTTTTAAATGTTTCTTTTAATATTTTAAAAATGCTTTAAGAAAAACATAGAAAATGAAAAATCTGCAAGATTTAGTTGAGTAGCAGCAATGCGCTTCATGAATATTTTCCTGTCAAACTGAACACAACTGGAATTTGACAGCTGCACTTTTATCTGATTCTTCAATGTCCAGCCTGTCTGGGAAGACAATATGTGTGCATGCCTATTCATGCTTAAATTGTGCACATCCTAAAACAATGAGTCACCCTAATTTAATTCTGTTCTTAAATAGGTTGAACCTCTGAGCCTTTTGTGATATGAGATAAATTGCAGCACAAGTGACAGCATCAGCAAGCTAAATAGGATGCAAGGGGTGTTATTCCTGGGTTTACATTAAGGTGCATTGGATTGCCTTCACACAGTGAATATCAAAAAATCAGACTTGATGATATGCTTCATGTTGGGGATGGCAGTATGTATCTGAGTGTTGGATTCTCCCATATTCCTTGTACTATCATGTGGAAGGAGGCAGATAACTTCACAAATACAGTGCTGCTGCCGTAACAACCTCCATTTGAAACCAGAACCACTGAGGTCTGCATCCTCGCACAACTCAGTCGGAATACTTATAAGACAGGCGAGTTCTCATTTAGACTTTTAGTAGTACATTCTAATGAATAATACAAATGTTAAGGCTGGAATAGTGTATTTCTTCTAATGTTTTTTCGCAAAAAAGTGATCTGCAATGTAGAACTGTGTGTGCATCACAAAATATTCCTCTTCTCTGCTTTAAATAATGGCACATCATATGTTACTGTAAATTATACGACCATGTATATTGTTATACCCTCTTTATGCTATTATGAAATGCAAAAGAAATGAAATATGAACTTACTGCATTTAACAGAGACAAAGGGAAGCAAAAGACCTTCACTGACCAGTTTTTGATCTTGGGAGGAAACAACATGCTGTGGCGCAGCAAAGGGAACGAAAGGAAATCTACCAAGTCAGACAGGTGAAGAAAAAGGGACTAAATGAAGGGGAAAGGTAGCATATTGATTATATTAGAATAGTAATCCAGAGGCCTAGACTAATGCTCCAGAAGAGCAGGTGTGGAATTTAAGTTCTATTTATTGAATGATAAGCTAGTCTCAACAGTGGTGAGCATAAAATGACTAGATTGTCATAAAAATCCATCTGATTTACTCATGTCCTTTAAGGAATGCAATCTGCCATCCTTACCTAGTCTGGCCTACACATGACTACAGCCCCACATCAATGTGGTTGATTCTGAACTGCTCTTTGAAATGGCTGATCAAGTACTCAGTTGTATCAATCTGCTAAAGAAAAGTTGAAGAAGAATAAAATAGGATGGACCACCTGGCATTGATCTAGGCATCAGAAACGAAAAAGGCACACCCTGCCCAGTTGACCCTGCAAAGTCCTCCTCATATCATCTGGGGATTTGTGTCAAAATTGGGAGAGCTGTCCCACAGACCAATCAAGAAACAGCCTGACATAGTCATACTCACAGAATTATACCTTTCAGCCAATTCCCAGACTCCTCCAAAACCATCCCTGAGTACAGCCTGTCCCACCAGCAGGGCAGACCCGCCAGAGGTGGCAGCGCAGTGGTATACAGTCAGGAGAGAGTCGCCCTGAGAGTCCTCAACATTCACTCCAGAAACCACAAAGTCTCATGGCATCAGTACAAATATGGGCAAGGAAACCTCCTGCTGATTACCACCTACCACCCTCCCTCAGCTGATGAATCAGTGCTCCTCCATGCTAAACACCACTTGGAAGAAGCACCGAGGGTAGTATGGGCAAAGAATGTACTCTGGGTGGGGGACTTCAACATTAATCACCAAGAATGGCTCGGTAGCACCACTACTGACCGAGCTGGCTGAGTCCTGAAGGACATTTCTGCCAGACTGGGCCTGCGGCAGATGGTGAGGGAACCGACAAGAGGGAAAAATATACTTGGCCTCATCCTCACCAATCTACCTGTTGCAGATGCATCTGCCCATGACAGTATTAGTAGGAGTGACGAGTGCCCTGTTCTTGTGGAGACAATGTCTCATTTTCACACAGCCATTGTGTTGTGTTGCACTACCACTGTGCTAAATGGGAAAGATTCAGAGCATATCTAGCAGCTCAAAACTGGGCATACATAAGGTGCCATGGGCCATCAGCAGCTACAGAGTTGTATTCCACCACAATCTGTAACCTCATGGCCTTGCATATGCCCCACTCTATCATTACCATCAAGCCAGGAGATCAAACTTGGTTCAATGAGGAATGTAGCACAGCATACCAGGAGCAACACTAGGCAGACCTAAACATGAGGTTCCAATCTGGTGATGCTGCAACATGGGACTACAAGCATGCTAAACAGCAGAGGCAGCATGCTATATACAGAGCTAGTTGATCCCACAACCAAGGGATCAGATCAAAGCTCTGCAGTTCTGCCACATCCAGTCATGAATGATGGTGGACAACTAAACAACTAATGGAAAGTGGCAAGTCACATTTGCACCACACAAGTATCAGACAATGATTATCTCCAACAAGAGAGAATCTAACCATCTCCCCTTAACCTTCAAAAGCATTATCATCACTGAATACCCCACCGTCAGCATGCTGGATGTCACCATTGAACAGAAACTTAACTGGGCCAGCTACATAAATACTGTGGTTACAAGAGCAGGTCAGAGCCTGGGAATTCTGAGGTGAGTAACTCACCTTCTGACTTCCCAAAGCCTGTCCATCATCTACAAGGCACAAGTCAGGAGTGTGATGGAATACTCTCCACTTGCCTGGATGGGTGCAGCTCCAACAACACGCAAGAAGCTCGACACCATCCAGGACAAAGCAACCCGCTTGATTGGTTCCCCCTTAAACATTCACTCTAGCCACCAATAGTGCACAATGGCAGCAGTGTGTACTATATACAAGATGCACTGCAGCAGCTCACCAAGGCTCCTTCGACAGCACCTTTCAAACCCGCGACCTCTACCGCCTAGAACAGGGTTGTCCAACATATGGCCCACGGGCCAAGATCTGGCCCACCAAAGGTTTCCATCTGGCCCATGGATGTAAACTATACCTGGGCTGTTCCTCATCCTCACTGGGGCTCTGTGACTGGAGATGAGAAATTATGCATTGTCAGACTGGCTTTTTAAAAAGATGGCAAGTCAATTTCACAGCTGACAGATCCTGAGATTGGGAACAGCAGTTTCTGAACTTCAGGCAGATTTGGGGTTTTTTAAAAGCCCGCCTGAAAACCCCAAATCTGTCCGAAGTTCAGAAATTGCTGTTCTCAATGTCAGGATCTGTCAGCTGTGAAACTGACTTGAGATTTTAAAAAAGCTGATCAACTATCTGCTGAGTGTTCCCACTCTCTGCAACTGGAGAGAGAGCGAGAGATAGAGAAAAGGGCACACAGAGAGAAGTAAAGGGGAATAGAGGGAGAGAGGGGGGGGCAGACGGAGAGAGGGACGGGGGACAGAGAGAAAGAGAGAGAAAGGGGGACAGAGAGAGGGGGCAGAGAGAAAGGGGGATAGAGAGAGAGGGGGCAGAGAGAGAGAGTGAAAGGGAGACAGACAGACAGAGAGAGAGGGGAAGAGAGGGGGACAGAGACTGAGAGGTGGACAGAGAGTGAGAGGGGACAGAGAGAGACAGAAAGAGCGGGACAGAGAGAGAGGGACAGTGAGTGACCAAGATCACTCCAGACAGAATGACATCGATCCAGAATACTCCGCATTGCTACAAGTGAGCGGGCAAACAGTGACTACTTGTGCAAGCAAAGAAATGCCAGGTATCTCAATAAATCAGTGTCCAACATGGTGATGAGAAAGTAAGTCAATGAATTAGTCTTCTCATTTAAAGTGTTACGACCAGGTGAGAAAGAGGTCTAGGGGTTCCTCTTAGCCTTTACCTGGTCTTACCATAACAGGGTTTAATTTTAAACACACCAGGTTTTTAGCTCCCCCTTGGTGAATCCTTCTTCACCGCTTTCCAATTATAAGGCAAAGAAACATGCACAAACAGGCTTTCTTAGGTTTAAAGAAGAAAAGTTGAAATTTATTAAACTTAAACTCTAATTCGGTTGATGCCTATGGATACACGACACGCCCACGCTAACACGCATACGCGATACACACATGCAAATAGAGATAGAAAAGAACAGAAGAAATAAAGTGGAAAAGTTTGAGGCAATATCTGAAGAGTTTTTGTTACGATTATTCGAGCTCACTGTAGAGTCCTTAATTGTAGGTAGATCTTGCTTTTTATTGGGGCCCATTATTCTTCTTAAACCTGGTTCGCTGTAAAGCTTTTCTCTCTTGGGGTTCATGTGTCTTCAATGGATTCAGAGGCTTGTGAGAAAGAGATGGGGGCAGGCAGACAGGAGAGATCTTCTCAGTCCAGGAACATTCTGCTTTCTGCCCAAACTGTTTGTACAAATTTAAAAAATTCAGGTTGCCCAGCAGGTTAGTCATGTGACTAGCTGGTTTGACCATGTCCATTTGTGTATTCGACCATCTTAGCAGTCAACCTGGAATGTGAGCTCCCCCACCTTCAATGTCTGGTGATCAAAAGTCCATTGTGGGTTGAATGTGTCAGGGAATGATCCTTTGTCCTTTCCAAGCATTGTCTGTCAGCCAAGATCTGGCAACTTTTTGTTTAAAGCAAGACCTTTCTTCACTCCAGGAACGGTTTAAAATCAGTGTTCATGACAAAATTAATGTGCTTCATTCTTGGCAGATGGGGGCCAAGCATGACAAAAGCTTCTTCACAAAAATGCACCTTTGTTCTTGTTTTGATTAATCGTAAGATAAATTTTAATGCCTTTATCTTTCCGAAATTGTCTCACTGGTCCCCCATGTAAGATAAAAATTGTAATGTGTCTCCCAACGCGAAAAGGTTGGACAACCCTGACCTAGAAGATCAAGGGCAGCAAATGCATGGGAACACCATTAGCTGCAAGTTCCATTCCAAATCACACACCATCCTGACTTGGAACTATAGCACCTTTTCTTCATTGTTGCTGAGACAAAATCCTGAAACTCCCTCACTAACAGCCTTGTGGTGTACCTACACCACACAGACTGCAGCAGTTCAAGAAGGCAGCTCACCACCACCTTCTCAAGGGAAATTAGGGATGGACAATAAATGCTGCCCTTGCCCGGAGCACCCACATCTCATGAATGAACGAAGACTTGAACCATGAACCAGTTCGACTACCTATGCTCTTGATTGGGAAAACACTGGGAGTTGGGGCGGCTAACATTTTGTTTTGTTTCAAAGGACAAATTTATTAGAGTTCTCTGAGGATGTAATGCACAGGGTGGATAAAAGGGAACCAATAGATGTGGTGCATTTGGATCTCCAAAAGGCATTTGATAAAAAGTTACTATACAAAATAAGAGCTCATGGTGTGAGGGGTAATATATTAACAGGGATAGAGGATTGGCTAACCAACAAGAAACAGTGTTGGGATAAATGGGTCATTTTCAGGTTGGCGAACTGTAACTAGTGGGGTATCACAGGGGTCAGTGCTGGTGCCTCAACTATTTACAATCTATATTAATGACTTGGATGAAGGGACAGAGTGTCTTGTAGCCAAATTTACTGATGATACAAAGATAGGTGAGAAGGCTTGTTATGAGGAGGACAAAGGGGGTCTTGACCACCATCAAAACACCAGTGAGAGCCTCGCATCGCCTCCTCCGGGGAAGGTCTGCTGGATCAAATGCTTAGGCACATAAGTGGACAGCGGCGGCTGTCCCCATGATCAGGTACCCACCTGCTGAGAGCTACCATCCAATCAGAGGCCAGCAGCTCTTTGACTGAGGTGGTGGCTGCTGCCAGTACTCGACTCACCTGAGGCCCTGGACCGAGACCACAGGTAAGTCAGGGCAGCAGGGGTCTCGTGGGGTAGGGGTCAAGAGGGAGGGTGGAGTAGGGGGGTCAGCAGTAAGGGCAGGAGGGTGGCTCTCAGCGGGCCTCCCCTTCCTGATGCCGGGTCCCCAGTTCAAGCACTAACTGCCTTTTAACTAGGGACCACCCCACCCCGCTATCCGCCACCCGCCACCTTGGAGCTGGCAAGGAACCTGCAAAGGTTTGCTTGAAGTGTTCTTAGTGCGGTGACAGACCCACCTGCTGCTGGACTAATAGGGCTGGTGGTGGGATGAGGCCCTAAATAGGGCATTAATTGCCCACTTAAGGGCCTCAACTGGCAGCATGGTGGGAAGGCCATTAACAGGCCTTCTGGCCCCAGACTTAATTTGGATGGAGGCAGGAAGGTGGTGGGGTCACCCCGCTGTCACCATCCTGCCCAATTATATACTCTCACCGCCTCCAAACCTGATGCATGGGAGAGCATCAGGTGCTGCTGTACATAGGGATCTGGGTGTCCTTGTACATGAATCACAAAAAGTTAGCATATAGATACAGCAAGTAATTAAGAAGAAAAATGGAATGTTGGCCTTTATTGCAAGGAGGATAGAGTATAATAAAACTGATGTATAATGTTGTGATGAAAGGTCAACACTGACCTGAAATGTTAACTCTGCTTCTCTCTCCACAGATGCTGCCAGACCTCTAGAACTGGGGCAGTTTCAGAATTAGGGGTGTCCCATTTAAGACAGAAATGAGGAGGAATTTCTTCTCTCAAAAGATCTTTAATCTTTGGAATTCTCCACGCAGAGATCAATGGAGCCTGGGTCACTGAATATATTCAAGGCTGAGTTAGACAGATTTCTGATCTGCAAGGGAGTCAAGGGTTATGGGATCAGGCAAAAAAGTGGAAGTAACGTCATGATCAGATCAGCCATGATCTTATTGAATGGCGGAGCAGGCTGGAGGGACCAAATGGCTTACTCCTGTTCCTATTTCATATGCTCTTTTGTTCCACTAACAGCTGCTAGTGCAACTGCAGATCAATCAGCTAGTCTGGTGGATCAGTTTTCATATATTCCTTCCCCCATAAATCCTTCTGCCAGACCTGAAACAGACCCGAGAAAAACAATGAATGTGCTCCTCCATTGCCAACCGTCGTCCCAGCTACAAGGTTGAAGATTCTATGTGCTCACTTGTTGTGAATTCACAAGCACCCTCCACAGCAATGATTCCAGCAGAATTGATTCCATTAAAATTCCAAAGTCTGCTTGTTTAAGTACACTCCCTTGCTGGATTATCCATTTTGATAGATTACTAAGGTTCTGTTGTAATTTGGAATTGGAAATTTATTTTAAATTAACTTTCCATCAAAATTAAACACTGTGGAATGTAACTCTTCTCCACTTCAGGCAGGTATTAGTAGATTTCACAATCAGGACTCCATTTGGTCTTTCGTCACACAGTAGCACCTGCTTAACATTAATGTACTAATCACACCTGATTTTGCAGAGTCAACCTCATTGCCAGATCCTTCATGGGCAAGCTCCAAGCCTATCTTGGGAGTTCAAAAGTGAGGCACTGGAAATTATGCAGAAGCAATTCTTAAAACACTGCTTATAAGGGATTATGGGTAAATTTAAGGGACACAACCACTTACAGGTAAGTAGCTTCATATGGGGATACAAATGTTGACAATCACAAAGCTTAATAAAAGATAAAAAAGACTTCCATTTATATAGCACCCTTCACGACCACCAGGTGTCTCATCGTGCTACACAGCCAATGAAGTACTTTTTGAAGTGTAGTCACTGTTGTAATGCAGGAAACGCAGCAGCCAGTATGCAAACAGCAATAAGATAATGACCAGATAATCTGTTTTTGTGATGTTGATTGAGGGATAAATATTGGCCTGGACATTGGGGATAACTCCTCTGCTCTTCTGCAAAATAGTGCCATGGGATTTTTTTTACATCCAACCAAACAAGCAGATGGGGCCTCAGTTTATGGTCTCATCCAAAAGACAGCACCTCTGACAGTGCAGCGCTCCCTCAGTACTGCACTAGAGTGTAAGCCTTGATTTTTGTGCTCAAGCCCTCGATTGGGAGTGGGACTCGAACCTAGAACCTTGTGACTCAGACGGGAATGTGCTATCAACTGAGCAAGTGTTGTTTGTATAACAAACATGTCTGACAATACCCACTGGCTGGCTGACACAATATATATAGGAGGTAGGAAACTGAGTCTGTGACTGATGATGGAGCAGAGCAACATTCCAACTTTGTGAAGTGAAGATGTTCCAGAATGAGGTGAAAATGAGAAGAGTGGCACTCTCCCACTAGGACAGGGGTCAGCAACCTTTTGTACCTGAAGAGCCTTTTTAAAAAAAATTGCCTACAATAAAAATAATTGGGAGCCGTAAGACAAAAATTCGGCATTTCTAAACCAAATACATGGCAAATTGTCAAGTGTGTCTGGTAGAATGCATAATTTGCATATATAATAATTAAAAATGCACATATTATATTATGTATCAGTAGAAAAAAAATCAAAATTAAAATGGACCTAACTCTGAATTATTGTGTTTTTTGAGGTTTTTTGCATTTCTTTTGGGTTTTTTCTTTGTATCTCCAGGATATGCATTTTCGGGTTTTATGCATCAATTTGCATGAATTATGTCTAAGCATGTTCGAAAAGTAAATGTAAAAATGGTGAACCATATTAATGTAATAGAGAAACAGCACTTTTCCTCTTTGAATAAAAAAGTAATAAGAAATTTTCATATAAAACTGAAAGAATGTTTTTTATCTTTGTATTTTTATAACAAATCTTATAATAAATGATTTTTTTTTTACTATAATTTAGTCAGTAAAGTCATCTTTAAAACAAACTTTAACTTAAGATGCGTAGAATTAAGACAATTTTTTCGATATTCTCGTATCAAAAAGTGCTTCTAATAGCACATTCAGAATAATCTATCATCTCAGCTATATTAGAAACAATAATAGTTGCAAACATATATCTGTTCCTCGAACCAAAGGCATTATCTATAACCGTGGTGTAGCTATATCACTTGAACAGCTTTATTTAGAGCATGATGATTTTTTTCATTAAAATAATAATTTTAAACCATAAAGTGCAGCGTAATGATTAGCCTTATATCCCCACAATAAAAACAAAGCTCTTGCTTTTCTTGAAGTAACTTTTTAGGTTATTTTCGTAATAATGCGGTCCAACTAGAAAAGGCTAGGAGCCACAAATGAGATGTTAAAGAGCTACATGCAACTCCAGAGCTGTAGGTTGCAGATCCCTGCACTAAAACAACATTATGCTGCGCATGGAATAAGATAGAAGAACAGGTCTGGTGGACACAGCTGACTCTTAATAGTACTTGCAGTGCCAGCCTTGTAGTATATGTTAGCTACGGTTGTCCTTGCAACAGATGGTACAGCTCTGCATCAAGCTGTTTACTGATGGGGAGCCTTTGCAGCTAGTTCACACCGCCACTGTAAACGTGCATGGGAGGGTGCAAACCAATGGATACAGTTTGGCTCTGCTGCATCTTGACCTCTTGGCCATCCTTCCAAAGCTGTGCTACATTGTTCTCTTAAGAAGACTAAGAAAAGTGGGTTTTCCATTGTGCCAACATTTTGGATGTACTGAAAATTGACAGTGCCAAAAAAACTTGCCACAAGGCCTCATGGTCAATATTTAGAAATAGCCTCAAAATGCTTTTACAAATCTTATGTGGCTTTTCATATGCCATCCTGTAAACAGCACACATTATACCTATTTTATATGGACAGGTGTTAGTTGAGCATTTTATTGGTATAAACATTGCAAAATTGAATGGACATCTAAATGATGTAATTAGGAACAATGCTTTTACTGCAGGATGGTTCTGGCATTGAGACAAATTCTGTCCAGAATATTGATTTGGGTGCTAGATTTTGCACATTTCAGTCAGTAGACTCTAAAAGTTCATATATGTATATACTTTTAGTGGAACAGGTCTTCATCCATTTTTCTGATTATGTCCATCTTACATAGTTAATTGGCTATAACATATCAGAAAATATATCTTTCAAAGTCAGCAGCTATCATTCCCAGTCAGGTATAATATGAGTTAGATGCAGAATAAATATTCCTCTCCTTTTCCTCGACAACATATTTTCAGCCCTACTGTGGAATAATTTAAATACAATATTTACAGTCAGTACTTGATACATATTAAATGATCATGTGAATACAAGGGTATTATTATTTTGGTCAGAGCTAAGATTTCACCTTTATCAAAACAATATACAAAACTGTATGAATTACAAACTGGAGTTCATTGAAAATGAAAGTACCATGAGAGTGCAATCAAGTAATATGACAGATCTAAAATCACCTAATCTTTCTAAGTCTACTGGAGGTAATCAAAATATGGTTACAGTTAAGAGGCTGTAAAATACTGTTTATAGATAACCACACAATATTGAAGTTCTATCACAGGATGCAAGCAGAAACAAGATTGATATATTACTGTTCTATTCCATTGAACAGTAAGCATTCTTTCTGTGTTCTAATGTTAGGACAGTTACTTTCTAAATGTCTGAAATATGGCCAGTTGTATGCATGCAATCTGTTGTATGCATAGTTGACAACATGACAAACCAGTTACAGCTATAATTTTTAGGTGGCAAACAATTGGATTAAACCTGTCAGCAGTGCTGTTAAGAATAAATTGCATCAGAAACAAATCATGTCCTTATTCAAGATCTTAATTGTATTTTTGTAATAAAAGTTATTTTTAAAAAATTAATGTTGAAAATGAATGCTGCATTGGAAATTAACATCTATGAATGCTTCAGTAGTGGCTATATGATATTAGAAAGAATCAATATTATCATTTAGCTCATGTTGAAATATCACTACTGACAAGAGCATTCTATGAAGTATTTCCTAAGGAGCATAATTAAACATTGATATATGTATAAAGACAGGACGTCAAAATATGTAGAAAAATACTCTGATTCAATTAAAGGGCAGAATGGGGAAAATGTGGCTATCATAATTCATTTAATCAACATTTAATAATTCTGAAATATAATTGCACACAACAGACACATTGATCCATTATATCTTTATATTTTTGATGACTTTTGAGTAATTTTTAATGTGCTTTGTAAAATGGATAACAAATCTACTACACATTAAATTCTAGACACAAATTTTATAGATGGCTTGTTTACAATGGAAATGTGATGATAGTTTTGACAGTGTAATTCAGAAATATCTAATAACACAGATGCTTTATTAGGACACTCTTTTCACCCTAGCATGCACCTCTTTACTATATTGTTACAGACAGGTGGTAAGCAGTGTGGCTTCCACTCTTCATCGCCCAACTGACCACAATCGTGTTTAGTTAAAAATGGTGTATTAGTCCCTGAGTGTTTATAGGGTCAAATAAACAAACAAATGACAGGTTTTCTCGCAGGCTTAAAGAAGGAAGATAACTTTTTTTAAACAATTCCCAAAATGTTTGCAAACTTTACCCACTCAACGCAGTCACACACACATACTAAACAAGAATAGATAGAAAAGGGTAGGATGCAATTGGAGTCCAAGGTGATATAATAATTTGCGGTTTACAGAATACTGTTGAATCTTCTCAGGACGAAAGTCTTTTTTAAAAGTGCAGGTCTGAATGTTTGTGTTAGATGTTGGTTCTGTACGCTTCCACCATACTTAGTCTAGCCAGAGAGATTCTTAGTCTGTAGTAATTAACGTTAATCTTTATTTCGTTACAACTATTTACACTCCACTCTAGCCTGTATGGCTCCTCCAAAAGCCATGCTGTATTGCTACAACCAAGGCAGTAGGTGTGCAATTCAGTCCCACTTCTCCACAGGTCACAACATATCAATACATTTTCCCACTTATCCAAACAACCAATTAGATACTCTATTTGTCCCCAGAATAAAGCACACCAACCAGGTTTCTTTAATAAACAACAAAAATATAAATTTATTATAAGCTAAGTTTTAACCAATAATGAAGTAAATATATACATGTATTGAAATATTAAAGCCCCGTATTATTATCTTAGCCGTCATGCACACTCATTACATTCAAAAACTGGTTAACGAGGAAAAAAGGAATTATTGTTTACAGCTGTTACAAAGGAAGAGAAGGAATAAAAAAAAAGTTTTACTGAAGAGAAGAGATGGAAGTCCTTTGTTCTGGTGAGGTGTCCCAAAGTCGAATAGTTGGCTGCCACCACTAATCTTTCCAGGCGAGGTTGATGAATAGTCTCTTCGGGTAGGTGTTCAAAGAAATTCAACTGTAGAAGGCTTCACATAAGTCTCCCATCAGGTGTGCAGCAGCAGAGGCTCCAGTACTCTCACATTCAATGCAAAGTTCATTGAAGATGCAAGGTTTCTGCAAATATTCAGGAGTTCTTCAAAAATACAGGAGGCAAGAGTACAACTTCATGCAAGCTTTTGCTTATCAAAAGCAGGGATTCTTTAAAGAGAGGTAACAGTTTTCTTCTAAACTCCTGGCAGGTCCATATTCAGATTCCAACTGCCTGCGTTTAGTCCAAAAACCAGCATCTTTTAACAGGTCAAAGTGAAACCAAACTTTTTTCCAGGCAAGTCTCATGCTAATCATAAATTCTCTCTTGTCACAACAAAAGAGCTCTTAAGTCAAACCCCCTGTGGGGTGTTCACTTGAAATCACAGGTTTTCCGGTACTGGTCAACCCTTTTAAAAAAAACACCCAAAGGTCAGCCTCCTCAGCTTAAAAATATAGATTCCAAGTTTTAAGAAAAATATATGGAAATGCCGTAACAGTATCTGTTCTCAAATCTCTCTTACATGATCTCCTACATCATCATGATGGGAGGTATTCATTACACTCTCTCAGGATTAACCCTTTCAGACCCTTATATTACATCTCCCCCCAAGTCTTTATCCAAATATATATTTACAAACATTCACTTTTTTATTTACATACTACCCCATCTCCCCACCAGTCTCTGACTTCATAGATTCAATCTGTCAGGAGGCTTCACAACCCTTCCTGATCCTGTTGTTGTCAGATGTGGAAGATTGGTTGTCTTTCTCGGATCTTTTGTGTCTTGACTTGGACGGCCTTCCTTAAGGTTTACAGTATTTGGTGCTTTCTGAATTTCCGGTTCAACATCTGATTCGTCTAAATGTATGACCGATTTACCTCTTTGATGTAAAGGAATAAGATTCCTTCTATTTCTCCGTACAGTACCTTCTTGAGTTCTTAGTAAATAAGATCGCTGTTGATTCTCCTCTTTCTGGAGAATAACTCCTTCTCTGATTTGGTCTCGTGCCCATACCTTTTGTCCTTCTGACAACTTCGGTAGGTTTCTGGTATGGTATTTCTTGTTATAGTTATGGGTTTGTTTCTTTCAATACAACTTTTCTTTGTCTTGTACTCTCTGATAATCCTTGTTTTGTAATGCTGGAAGTAATTTCTTGGGTAGAATTGGAAGTTGTGTTCAAAGTTTTCTTCCCTTTAAGAGTTCAGATGGTGCTAATCTGGATAATAATGGAGTAGTTCTGTAGATCAGAAGTCCTAATTGGAAATCTTGATTTTTCTTCAACATAGTTTTAATGGCTCTGACTGTTCGCTCAATTTCTCCATTAGATTGTGGATCCCTAGGAGAACTTGTTAGATGAACAAAGCCACATTTTTCTGCAAAGTGCATGAAGTAATCGTTTGCAAATTGTGGTCCATTATTGGATGCTATCTGATCAGGTATACTGTGTTGCAAAAACCTCTTGTAAAACTCTAATGACTGCTTTAGTTGTTGTTTACATCCATTTAATCTCGATCCATCTTTTGTCCAGGACAAAGCAGCTCACTTGATTGGCAACCCATCCACAAACATTCACTCCCTCCACCACCGACGCACAGTGGCAGCAGTGTGTACCATCTACAAGATGCACTGCAGCAATGCACCAAGGCTTCTTAGACAGCACCTTCCAAACCCGCGACCTCTACCAACTAGAAGGACAAGGGCAGCAAATGCATGGGAACATCACCACTGCAAGTTCCCCTCCAAATCACACACCATCCTGACTTGGAACTATATCTCCGTTCCTTCACTGTCACTGGGTCAAAATCCTGGAACTCCCTTCCTAACAGCACTGTGGGTGTACCTACCCCACAAGGACTGCAGCGGTTCAAGAAGGCAGCTCACCACCACCTTCTGAAAGGCAAGTAAGGATGGGCAATAAATGCTGGCCTAGCCAGCGACGCCACATCCCATGAATGAATAAAAAAAAGTAATCGACTATAATTAGATAAGATCTTCCATCAGAGAGAAATAAATCCATCACCAACCATTCTCACAGTCTAGTTGGGAATTGGGTCGAAATTAAAGGTTCTCTCTTATCTTGCTTGTGAATGGCACATACGTCACAATTTGAAATTAATTCTTCGGTATCCTTTGTGGTTCTTGGCCACCACATAGATGCCTGACCTTGTGTTCTACATTTAATTATGCCCATATAACGTTGGTGTATTTTCTCCAAGATATCTACTCTGAGTAACTCTGGAATCACCAGTCTCTCATCATATACTAGCAAATCATCCACTATGGTAAAGTGTCTTCTGTGTTCAAAGAAGATTTCCATCCTTTTACCCTTGGAACTCTGTTGTGGCCAATCTTGCTCGCAATATAGGCGGACATAGATGCGTTCTTCATCTTGTCTCTGTGCCTGACGAATTTGTTGGAGTCTATTTGAACTTGCCGGCCATTGTGATGCAGTGACATACAAATATGACTCAATTTCGTTCACAGAATCACAGAATCGTTACAGCGCAGAAGGAGGCCATTCAGCCCACTGTGTCCAGCTCTCTGAAAGAGCAACTCCCTCAGTTCCATTCCCCTGCCTTCTCCCCATAACCCTGCACATTCTTCCTTTTCATATAACTGTCCAATTCCCTTTTGAATGCTTCAATTGAACCTGTTAATAAAGTTAACATCCTGTTGAGTAGAATGGTTGACCATCACTCAAGACAATGTATCTGCTGTTGTTTGTTGATTGCCCTGTACACATACTGTTTCGTAGGTGAACCTCATGAGCCTCAACTGGAATCTCTCGATCTGTGGTCGCATCCTAGCGAGTTCCTTTTCATCGAGTAAGGAAACTAGGGTTTTGTGGCCTGTCTCAATGACAAGTCAATAATGTAGTTTGAAAATTTTTCTCAAGCCCAAGTGTCTGAGAGAGCTTTCTTTTCTATCACAGCATATTCTTATCTCAGTGTCAGATAGTGCTTGTGACATGTAATAAACAGGTCTTCAACTTCCATTGGGCTGTCTTGTAAAAGGACTGCCCATATCCCTGCGGACAAGGTGTCAACTGCAATTGTAGTTGGAAGTGAAGGGTTATAATGTGCTAAAACATCTGGCAAAATCAGCATCTTGACCATGTGAAAAAACCATTGAAGAGCATGAATCAAAGTAGGAAGTGGAAATTCGAAATGGCTCTTGTCTTTTGCAGGTCTCCCATTATGCCGCTACTGCTGACAACGTGTTCCAAAAAAAGAATGGATTTTTTGGAAAACTCGCACTTCTCATTTAATTTTATGCCTTCATCCTGCAGACAATTCAAAACTGCTCTAACCCTTCAGTTATGTTCTTCAATGAACTTCCCGTGAATTAGGATATCATCCATATGGCAGATTACACCTTCAAAACCCAGTAAAATATTCAATATAGTTCTCTGGAATATTTCCGGTGCTGACATGATACCAAATGGAAGATGGTTAAAATAAAATCTTCCAAAGGGCGTAATAAAGGTCATCAATTTCCTTGACTTAATAGCTAATAGAATGTGCCAAAAGCCACTATTTATGTCAAGCTTTGTGAAGAGAGTGCTTCTGGATAATTTTGCCAATCATTCGTCCACTGAGGACAACTGATAGACCTCTCGTGCTGCAGCCTTATTAAGTTGAGTTAAGTCTACACAGATGCGAAGATCACCATTTGGTTTAGGAACTGGAACCATTCCAACACCAATCTGTAGGTTCAGTAACAGGAGAAATGACTCCCATCCTGCTCATGTCTTCTAGTTGATGTTGGACTTGTTTTATTAGTGGGTGTGGAATCTTCTTAGTCATGAAGAGACAAAGTGGTTGAGCATCTTTTCACAAAGTAATACTATATTTGGTCTTCAGTCTCCCCAGACTTGTGAACAATTTCAGGAATTCCTCTTGAAAGTGAATCCTGGATTCTTGTTGTTTAACTTCTACTTTCTCTATAAGATGAAGGTCAAGCTCTTTTACTTAAGAGTGAGAACTCCTGATTTCTTAGGACATACAGTGTTTCTAATATCTGTTTTCCTTTGTATTGAAGTGTTGCTTGTAACCTCCCCTTTACTTCAAGTTCACACACACACACACACTAGATACAGGTGACATACCAGAGGACTGGAGGTCTGCGAACGTTGCACCATTGTTTAAAGACCGCATTTGTTGACAACGCGAACGGTAGGTGGCGCTGTTTTGGCACATGCGCAAATACAGCATGTGCCACGAAAACGTCACAGATTGCGACTGTAGCAGCTGCCAGGACTAAAGATGGCGCTGCTCAAAGAATCACACAGAGGCAACCTAACGAACACGTGGCAGGATACAATGGCCGGAGTGAGAGAGCAGCGCGGGGGCCGGGGGGAGAGCAGCGTTGAGGGTGTCGGGGGGGGGGGAGGAAAGAGAGGGGGGGGGAAGAGAGGGGGAGGAAAGAGAGGGGGGGGAAAGGGGAGGGGAGGAAAGGGGGGGAGGAGGAAAGGGGGGGAGGAGGAAAGGGGGGGAGGAAAGAGAGGAGGGAGGAAGGGGGGGAGGAAAGAGAGGGGGGGGGAGGAAAGAGAGGGGGGGGAGGAAAGAGAGGGAGGGGGGAGGAAGGGGGGAAGGAAAGAGAGGGAGGGGGAGGAGGGGGGGAGGAAAGAGAGGGGGGGAGGAAAGAGAGGGGGGGGAGGAAAGAGAGGGAGGGGGAGAGAAAGGGGGGGAGGAAAGAGGGAGGGGGGGAGGAAAGAGAGGGAGGGGGAGGAAAGAGAGGGGGGAGGAAAGAGAGGGAGGGAGGAAAGAGAGAGGGGAGGGAGGAAAGAGAGGGGGGAGGGAGGAAAGAGAGGGGGGAGGAAAGAGAGGGGGGGAGGAAAGAGGGGGGGAGGAAAAAGGGGGGGAGGAAAGAGGGGGGAGGAAAGAGAGGGGGGGAGGAAAGAGGGGGGGAGGAAAGAGGGGGAAGAAAGAGAGGAGGAGGGGGGAGGGGGCAGGAAAGAGAGGGGGAGGGGAGGAAAGAGAGGGGGAGGGGGAAAGAGAGGGGGAGGGGGGAGGAAAGAGAGGGGGAGGGGGGAGGAAAGAGAGGGGGTGGGGGGAGGAAAGAGAGGGAGGGGTGGGGTGAAGAGAGGGAGGGGTGGGGGGGGGAAGGAGGGGTGGGGTGAAGAGAGGGAGGGGTGGGGGTGAAGAGAGGGAGGGGTGGGGGTGAAGGAGGGGTGGAGGTGAAGGAGGGGTGGGATGAAGAGAGGGAGGGGTGTGGGTGAAGAGAGGGAGGGGTGGGGGTGAAGGAGGGGTGGGGGTGAAGGACGGGAGTGGGGGGGTGGGGGAGAGTGGGGGGGGGAAGGGCGGGGGTGGGGGAGAGTGGGGGGGGAGCAGCGGAGCGGAAGAGGAGTGCCTTTTTCTGTGCATGCGCCAGAAACACAACAGCAAAAGACTTACCGGCCAGTCCCTGGACCCGGCGACACCGAGGTCTTCGCACATTCGCTCCCCGCAGCTCTCTACGGCCTCTCCATTCAGCCGTTCCCTCCAGCTGCGGATGCCCAATCCAGTTGCTTCTCCCCTACTTCTCCACAGTACTTCAGGCATTGCAACTGTCTAGTCCCTGCATTTTGCATGCTCCCTCTCCCCACCCCTCCCTCCTCTCCCCACCCCTCTCCCCTCTCCCTCTACCCCCTACCTCCACCCCTCCCTCTACCCCCCTACCTCCACCCCTCCCTCTACCCCCCTACCTCCACCCTCCACCACAGTTGAATATCTGAAGTGCAGTTGCAAAGTCGGGGAAATAGCATGCAAAACAAAGCCTCAACAATTCTGGGGTTAATTATTGAGAAGTTTTATTAAGTTCATTAAGCATCCGAGGAACTGCTGTGCATGGATACATGAGTGTTGTGTTTCCAGCATTCCCGTTAGACAGACAGGCCGAGTCTCTGCTATGCACAGCTAAAGAGATTGTTCCTGGAGAGCCTTGTGGTGAATGAACGCTTGGCTCTCTATTCCACTACTGTATTGTCCATGTGAAGAAGGCAAAGTCACAAGAGTCTGAGCTCAGTCTATTCTTGTTGAATGTTCCCCAAACGCATCCCAATGTGCACTCCCAATTCATCCATAAATGCAATGTTCCTTTCCACATCGTGACCAGCTCCACAGCATGATCCAGTTGCCTTCGTTGCTTGAATGCTGACGTTAAGTCTCAAGGATTGTTTTCTCGACGGCATGTTTTACACGAAAAGAAATAAAGCAAATCAGAGTCAGAGCTTGCCTCCCTCCATCCACTGAAATTACTGTTGTGCACACCTTTTTAAGTTCTGCAGTGAAGGCACCAATTGATAACGTCGCCAATGAAGCACTTATTTACCCACCTCAGATGCAGGAATCAGCACATCCTTGCGTCCTCTCCTGCACTGCCTCCTTTGCTTGAATGCCGTCCTTAAGTGTCAAGGATTGTTTTCTCAAGGGCACGTTTTACATGAAAGGAAATAAGGAAAGAACATCAGTGTCAGAGCTTCCCTCCCTCCAATGAAATTACTGTTGAGCATGCTTTGTGTTCTGCGGTAAAGGCATGTACTGATAACACCACCAATGAATCATTTAGTACCCACCTCAGCTGTAGGAGGCAGGATGATGTTACTGCCCCTATCTCGTGATGGTTCAATGCTGCTCTCAGGGAAAACATGAATGATGTGAGGGTGCTGGAAAAGAAGCACATTTCTTTTGAGCTATGAACATAAAACTGGCCATTTAGCCCAGCAGTTCCCTGCTAGTGGTTATGTTACTCGTGCGTCTTCCCATCCATTCCCATTTAATCCTGCCTACTACAATCACCAGTTGTGTTCACAGCAAGAGCATTCACATTTCTGCTACCACTGGACACGGCATGCTTGTTTCTTTTAGTGCTCAGTCTCTTCTTGCTGAATGTTCCCCAAGTGCTTGACCCCTTTGGATGCCCTCTCTGCTTGACACGCAGCAGCTGGCAATTGCGGAATCTGCATGGTTGTTTCAAAGGCGGATGAGGAAACAGGTGGCTGTGTGCCCATGTGCACTGCTCTGATGGGTGTAGGAGCAGGTAACTGTGTGTCCATGTGCACTGCCCTGATGGGTGCAGGAACAGGTGACTGTGTAACTGAGCAGCAAGGAGAGGGTACCGCAGGTAGCGGAAGTGGAGCTTTGAACAGGCAGGCATATGTAAGGTCCATCAGATCATTAGGCCAGGGGGTGAGATGCTCAGGATCCAGGGTTTGTGACACATGACTGATGTCCAGCGCGTGGCCACCTCCATCCGAAGGTGCTTCCGGGCAATTGTTGGGCATAGTAAATGGCTCCATCTCATCAGCCAGTCCTTGCTGCCAGCGGAGAGTCTGATTTAGAGATACAGCACTGAAGCAGGCCCTTTGGCCAACCGAGTCTGTGCCGACCATTAACCACCCATTTATACTAATCCTACACTAATCCCATATTCCTACCACATCCTCACCTGCCCCTATATTCCCTCACCACCTACCTATACTAGGAGCAATTTATAATGGCCAATTTACCTATCAACCTGCAAGTCTTTGGCTTGTGGGAGGAAACCGGAGCACCCGGAGAAAACCCACGCAGACACAGGGAGAACTTGCAAACTCCACACAGGCAGTATCCAGAATTGAACCCGGGTCGCTGGAGCTGTGAGGCTGCGGTGCTAACCACTGCGCCGCAGCCAGTCCAGTCTCCTCACGGGAAACATGAGATGAGATAAAAAATACAGAATGCACTCCATTAAAAAGTTACAAAAACGAAAGTGACCGTTAAGACGGTAGGTTGCAGCACATGTACTGCCTGCACACAGCAACTCACAACAGGGACTGGAGAACATGCGGTGGCCCAGACAATGGAAATGTTTTCAAAGCAACTTACAAAGGCAGAGCAACTTACCTTGGAACAATCTCCTGTGTCAAATAAAAATGAAGCAAGTCTCCAAAATGAATAAATAATTCCGATAAAATGCAAGAAAATGCCCGCCGAAACCTCTCCTCCTTCCACTTTCAAAAAGTTGTGCCGAAGCTTTGACGCATGCGCAGAGGCCAACCTGGCGCGTTGCCCGAGGAAGACGACGTAACACGATGACGTCATCTGCGCATGCGCAAAACGGTCCAGGCAAGCAGAACCGCAGCGCATGCGCAGAGATCAGGAGACCGTCTGCACATGTGCGCACCGCAGCGCATCCTGATGACGTCGGCGATGATGTAGCCTTGTCATGAATTACTTTGTTGTTTAAAAAGGGTGCAAGGGATAGGTCAAATAATTATAGGCCAGTCAGTCTGACCTCAGTGGTGGGCAAATTATTAGAATCAGTTCTGCGAGATAGGATAAACTGCCACTTAGAAAGACATGGATTAATCAGGGATAGTCAGCATGGATTTGTGAAGGAAGGTCGTGTCTTACTAACTTAATTGAATTTTTTGAGAAAGTAACAAGGAGGATTGGTGCAGTGGATGGATTTTTGTAGGGCATTTGACAAGATCCCACATGGCAGACTGGTCGGAAAATTAAAAGCTCATTGGACACAGGGGAATGTGGCAAGTTGGATCCAAAATTGGCTCAGTGACAGGAAACAAAGGGTAGTGGTCGACGGATGTTTTTGTGAATGGAAAGCGGTTTCCAGTAGCATTACAGAGGGCTCAGTGTTGGGTCCCTTGCTGTTTGTGGTATATATTAATGATTTGGACTTAAATGTGGGAGGCATGATTGGGAAGTTTGCAGATGACATAAAAATTGGCTGTGTAGTTGATAGTGAAGAGGATAGCTGTAGACTCCAGAATGATATCAATGGTTTGGTTGAGTGGGCGGAAAAGCGGCAAATGGAATTCAATCTAGAGAAGTGTGAGGTAATGCATTTGGGGAGGGCAAACAAAGCAAGGGAATACACAATAAACAGGAGGATATTGAGAGGGTTGGAAGAAGTGTGAGACCTTGGAGTGCATGTCCACAGGTCCCTGAAGGTGGCAAGACAGGTGGATAAAGTGGCGAAAAAGGCATATGGAATGCTTTCCTTTATTGGCCGAGGTATAGAACACAAAAGCAGGGATGTAATGCTGGAACTGTATGAAATGCTGGTTAGGCTACAGCTGGAGTATTGTGTACAGTTCTGGTCATCACATTACAGGAAGGACATAATTGCTCTGGAGAGAGTATAGAGGAGATTCACAAAAATGTTGCGAGGCCTTGAAAGTTTCAGCTGTGAGGAAAGATTGGATCGGCTAGGGTTGTTTTCCTTAGAACAGAGGAGGCTGAGGGGTGACTTAATTGAGGTGTACAAAATTATGAGGGGCCTGGATAGAGTAGACAGGAAGGACTTGTTTCTCCTAGCAGAGAGGTCAATTACCAAGGTGGACAGATTTAAGATGATTGGTAGAAGAATTAGAGGAGACATGGGAAAAAACTTTTTCACCCATTGATGGTGGGTGTCTGGACTTCACTGCCCGGATCGGTGGTGGAGGCAGAAACGCTCAATTCATTTAAGAGGTACCTGGACTTGCACCTGAAGTGCTGTAATCTGCAAGGCTACAGACCAAGTGCTGGAAGGTGGGATTAGACTGGGCGGCTAGTTTTTTCAGCTGGCGCAGACACGATGGGCTGAATGACCTCCTTCTGTTCTGTATGTTTTCTATGGTTCTACACACATACAGATACACACTGGTTTACTGAAAAATAAAGAGATTTTCTCTGCAGAGCTCTTTTACAAAAAAAAAATACTTTGGCCAAATACTTTTATTATTCATTATGGGATGTGGGCCTCGCTGGCCAGGCCAGCATTTATTGCCCATCCCTAATTGCCCTTGAGAAGATGGTGGTGAGCTGCCTTCTTGAACCACAGCAGTCCATGTGGGGCCGGTACACCCACAGTGCTGTAAGGAAGAGAGTTCCAGGATTTTGACCCAGCGACAGTGAAGGAACAGCAATATAGTTCCAAGTCAGGACGGTCTGTGATTTGGAGGGGAACTTGCAGGTGGTGGTGTTCCCATGCATTTGCTGCCCTTGTCCTTCTAGTTGGTTGAGGTCGCGGGTTTGGAAGGTGCTGTCTAAGGAGCCTTGGTGCGTTGCTGCAGTGCATCTTGTAGATGGTACACACTGCTGCCACTGTGCGTCAGTGGTGGAGGGAGTGAATGTTTGTGAATGGGGTGACAATCAAGCGGGCTGCTTCATTCTGGATGGTGTCGAGTTTCTTGAGTGTTGTTGGAGCTGCACCCATCCAGGCAAGTGGAGAGTATTCCATCACACTCCTGACTTGTGCCTTGTAGATGGTGGACAGGCTTTGGGGAGTCAGGAGGTGAGTTACTCACCACAGGATTCCTAGCCTCTGACCTGCTCTTGTAGCCATGGTATTTATATGGCTACTCCAGTTCAGTTTCTGGTCAATGGTAGCCCCTAGGATGTTGATAGTGGGGGATTCAGCGATGGTAATGCTGTTGAATGTCAAGGGGTGATGGTTAGATTCTCTCTTGTTGGAGATGGTCATTGTCTGGCACTTGTGTGGCGCGAATGTTACTTGCCACTTATCAGCCCAAGCCTGGATATTGTCCAAGTCTTGCTGCATTTCTACACGGGCTGCTTCAGTATTTGAGGAGTCACGAATGGTGCTGAACACTGTACAATCATCAGCGAACATCCCCACTTCTGACCTTATGATTGAAGGAAGATCATTGATGAAGCAGCTGAAGATGGTTGGGCCTAGGACACACCCCTTAGGAACTCCTGCAGTGATGTCCTTAAGCTCAAATGATTGACCTCCAACAACCACAACCATCTTCCTTTGCCCTAGGTATGACTCCAGCCAGCAGAGAGTTTTCCCCTTGATTCCCATTGACCTCAGTTTTGCTTTGGCTCCTTGATGCCATACTCGGTCAAATGCTGCCTTGATGTCAAGGGCAGTCACTCTCACCTCACCTCTTGAGTTCAGCTCTTTTGTCCATGCTTGGACCAAGGCTGTCATGAGGTCAGGAGCTGAGTGGCCCTGGCAGAACCCAAATTGAGCGTCACTGAGCAGGTTATTGCTAAGCAAGTACCGCTTGATGGCACTGATGATGACACCTTGCTAATACTTGCTAATTCTAGAGGAGAAAAGAGAAGATATGGATGAAGTCAGTTGTCCCTTTTGGTCTGGCTTCCGGGTATACGAAGATGGATCACTGGGATCTTTTCTGGAGCGGTTCGTTCTGGAGATGTCAAGAAGTAGTCTGGTAGGCTTTCCAGGAGACATGTGGCATCAGGGGTTTCAGTTATCCCACTGTGGATTTGCAGGTTTTTCAAAGAGGTAGAGAAAGGGGAGCTGGCACACTGGATTTCTGTGGTAACCGATGCTTCTGCATTGGTGATGCTGTGAGCAGCATTGCCAATACTGCCCCCCGTCCCATGTAATTGGAGGTGTGTGGCCGACATGAATATGTAAAATGGCTGCCCACCACAATATCGTATCAGTGCACGACGTGGGTCCCGTGGGGCACGGCTGCCATGGTCCGCACCCGCCGCCATTCCCGGTAGCAGGAATACAAAATCCAGCCCTGTGCCTTTCTTCCTGGTGCCTTGTTTTTGGCCCTCTGGTGAAGGAACTGAACAGTTGCAGGAGGTTTCCTGAACCAAGGGGCTGGATTTTGTAGTGCAGACAGTTCAACAAAGTGCACAGTTCATCTCATCCCCCCTCGGTGGCGCCAGCTTTCCCTGGATTGGAAAGTGAAGTTGCGTAAGTGCCACTCGTCACGCTGAACATTGGGAACTGGAGGTAAGATCTCTGCGGTTTATATTCTAATTAATGTAAATGTGTTATTTAAATATGCTAAGTAGGGTCCCGTCGCACAGCGGTGGAGGGGCCGCCATAGAGCTTCCCTGGTGCGGGGAGATTGGGCCCAACAATCCTGGCGTCAGCTTCTGTGGCGGCTGCTTTCACACTGATTTTCTGCAGACTGTTCAACAAAGTGCAGAGTTCCCCCCTTCCCTATAAACAAAGTGAAGAGTTCACCCTTTCCCCCCTTTCCTATACACACGGTGCAAAGTTCACTCCTCCCTCCTTCCCTTTACACAAAGTGAAGAGTTCACCCTTTCCCCCTCTCCCTATACACACAGTGCAAAGTTCACTCCTCCCTCCTTCCCTTTACACAAAGTGAAGAGTTCACCCTTTCCCCCTCTCCCTATACACACAGTGCAAAGTTCACCCCTTCCCCCCTTCCCTATAAACAAAGTGAAGAGTTCACCCTTTCCCCCCTTTCCTATACACACAGTGCAAAGTTCACTCCTCCCTCCTTCCTTTTACACAAAGTGAAGAGTTCACCCTTTCCCCCCCTCCCTATACACACAGTATAAAGTTCACTCCTCCCTCCTTCCTTTTACACAAAGTGAAGAGTTCACCCTTTCCCCCCTTTCCTATACACACAGTGCAAAGTTCACTCCTCCCTCCTTCTCTTTACACAGTGAAGAGTTCAGCACTTCCCCCCCTTCGCTATACACAAAGCAGAGTTCACCCCTTCCTACCTCCCCTACCCATCAGAGTGCAGAGTTCACCCCTTCCCCACCTCGGTGGAACTAACTTTCCCTGGATGGGAAAGTGAAGGTGCATGAGTGCTGCTCGTCACCCTGAGGATCGGGAACTGAAGGCAAGATCTCTGTGGCTTATATTTTAATTCATGCAAATGTGTTATTTAAATATGCTAAGTTGGGTTCTGTCACAGAGTGATGGAAGGGCTCACACGGAGCTTTCCCACCACCGGTAAGATTGGGCTTGACAGTCCTAGCGTCAGCTTTCATTGCAACTGCTGCCGCTCCGATTTTCTGCACCCGCCACCGCCCCCATCCCCCCGCCACAGAACCCAATGTCGGGCTGGGAACAAAATTAAGTGCAACAATACGATCTCTTATGAATTCTGCTTTCTGGTCTCCATATTCACATTCCGCTGCAAGCCTGTGAAGGTCATTGATAAAAGCATCGAGTGTTTTGCCCTGCTTCTGAACCCTTCTGTTGAATCTTGCTCTTTCTAAAATCTTATTATTCTGCAAGTTGAACTAAGAATCAAAGTTTTCAAAACTTCGTCGAATTTAGCAGATGTCTCATTAAGATCTTGTCTGGCAATCACATCATCTGGTCTCGCCTCAATGGAATATAACAGTGTATTCACTTGCTCTGCTTTAGACTTGCTGTCTAACTTAGATGCAGTTCTGTATCTGAGAAACCTTTTTCACCATAATACTCAGTTTTGAATCTGATTGGGTCCCTCTTGATATTTGAAACTCTCTGGCATGCCCAATTTTTGATCCATGTTGTTTTATTTTATAGACTTTTTTTTAAGAGTGTTCCCCTTTCAGAGACTCTTTTTTCAGACTAGCTTATTTTAATGGAGTGTTGCAGGTGCTCTCAAGTGACCTCTGCTGTTTTTATAAGGTTTTTTAGGGTTTTCCCCTTTGCTTGAGCACTTCAGTTTGTTTGTTTATTTAGCTTGCCTTAATAGATTTGACACAGCTTTTTGAGAGTCCCCTGCTGTTTTAATAGACTGTTAATGGATTTTCCCTTTTCTTTGAGAACATCACTTTATTTGTTTTTCTTCTTCAGGCTTGGCTGCAGTAAGAACAAAGAACAGTACAGCACAGGAACAGGCCATTCGGCCCTCCAAGCCTGCGCCGATCGTGATGCCTGCCTAAACTAAAACCTTCTGCACTTCCGGGGTCCATATCCCTCTTTTGCATCCGATGCATGTATTTGTCAAGATTCCTCTTAAAAGTCACTATCGTACCTGCTTCCACCACCTCCCCCGGCAGCAAGATCCAGGCACTCACCACCCTCTGTGTAAAAAACTTGCCTCGCACATCCCCTCTAAACTTTGCCCCTCGCACCTTACACCTATGTCCCCTAGTAACTGACTCTTCCACCCTGGGAAAAAGCTTCTGACTATCCACTCTGTCCGTGCCACTCATAACTTTGTAAACCTCTATCAGGTTGCCCTTCCACCTCCGTCGTTCCAGTGAAAACAATCCGTGTTTATCCAACCTCTCCTCATAGCTAATACCCTCCAGACCAAGTAACATCCTGGTAAACCTCTTTTGTACCCTCTCCAAAGCCTCCACATCCTTCTGGTAGTGCGGCAACCAGAATTGTACGCAATATTCCAAGTGTGGCCTAACTAAGGTTCTGTGCAGCTGCAGCATGACTTGCCAAATTTTTATACTCTATGCCCCGACTGATGAAGGCAAGCATGCCGTATGCCTTCTTGACTACCTTATCCACCTGCGTTGCCACTTTCAGTGATCTGTGGACCTGTACGTCCAGATCTCTCTGCCTGTCAATACTCCTAAGGGTTCTGCCATTTACTGTATACTTCCCACCTGTATTAGACCTTCCAAAATGCATTACTTCACATTTGTCCAGATTAAACTCCATCTGCCATTTCTCCGCCCAAGTCTCCAACCGATCTATATCCTGCTGTATCCTCTGACAATCCTCATCACTATCCGCAACTCCACCAACCTTTGTGTCATCCGCAAACTTACTAATCAGACCAGCTACATTTTCCTCCAAATCATTTATATATACGACAAACAGCAAAGGTCCCTGCGGAACACCGCTAGTCATAGCCCTCCATTCAGAAAAGCACCCTTTCACTGCTACCCTCTTGTCTTCTATGACCGAGCCAGTTCTGAATCCATCTTGCCAGCTCACCTCTGATCCCGTGTGACTTCACCTTTTGTACCAGTCTGCCATGAGGGACCTTGTCAAAGACTTTACTGAAGTCCATGTAGACAACATCCACTGGCGTACCTTCATCAATCATCTTCGTCACTTCCTCAAAAACTCGAACAGGTTAGTGAGACACGACCTCCCCTTCACAAAACCATGCTGCCTCTCGCTAATAAGTCCATTTGTTTCCAAATGGGAGTAAATCCTGTCCCGAAGAATCCTCTCCAATAATTTTCCTACCACTGACATAAGGCTCACCGGCCTGTAATTTC
This sequence comes from Heterodontus francisci, assembly GCF_036365525.1. NCBI lineage: Eukaryota > Metazoa > Chordata > Chondrichthyes > Heterodontiformes > Heterodontidae > Heterodontus > Heterodontus francisci. The sequence continues at coordinate 89,849,424 of NC_090375.1, forward strand.
CTGGATTATCCTTGCTACCCTTCTTAAAAAAAGGAAAAACATTGGCTATTCTCTAGTCCTCTGGGACCTCACCTGTAGCTAATGAGGATACAAAGATTTCTGTCAAGGCCGCAGCAATTTCCTCCCTTGCCTCCCTCAGTATTCTGGAGTAGATCCCATCAGGCCCTGGGGACTTAGCTACCTTAATGTTTTTCAAGATGCCCAACACCTCCTCCTTTTTGATATCGACATGACCCAGACTATCTACACTCCCTTCCCTAGACTCATCATCCACCGTCCTTCTCTTTGATGAATACTGATGCAAAGTACTCATTTAGTACCTCGCCCATTTCCTCTGGCTCCACGCATAGATTCTTAATAGAGTGTCCCTGCTGTTTTCAGGTGCCTCCCCTGCTTTTCGGCAGTTTGTGTACTTTTTGGGTGTTCCCCGCTCTTCGCCCTTGCCCAAGTGAAGGATTGGGTTTCCCCCGTTTTTTTTTTATTTCGCATGATGCATTCAGAAAATGACTTTAAGCCCTTCAAAGGCTTTTTACCTTGATTTCTCGACTTTCGGCACTATAATTCACCCGATTGATGGAATTGATTTGCAGACAGCTATACTTCCATTTTGTGGAGCTTCTCTCAGCCTCTTTTCAAGATCTGTCGTTTTTTTTGGTTTGTGCTTTTCTCCAGGTCAGGCCTTTTCAGCTAGTTGCTTCAAAATTTTCTTCTGGGTGTAGGATCCCACTGCTAATCACCATATGTTAGTTGTTGGTTCTGTATGCTTCCACCGTATTTAGTCTATCCAGAAAGGATTTTAGTCTATAGTAATTAAACATTAATCCTTATTTCATTACAACTATTTACACTCCACTCTAGCTTGTGTGACTCCTCGAAAAGCCATGCTGCATCTGTTCTTGAGTCTCTCTCACATGATCTCTTACATCATCATGGTGCGAGGTATTCTTTACACTCTTTCAAGATTAACCCTTTCAGACTCTTATCCTACAGTTTGCAGTCTTTAACTTGCTGAGGTGTTGGAGAGTTTTAGTGGTTAAAACTCAGCCCAAAGTTGGTGGTGTGAATTTGGTTTACCTTCACAGACTTGAGAGTCTTAAAGTCACTTTGTAATTTCTCTGTCGTTGTTGTTCTGTTCTTGTTCAGCAGTGTTCTTATGTTTAGCTGGATCTCTCTCACAGCCTTTGGATGCAATCTAGTTTTCTGTGCTCTTGGCTTGATCTCCCCCCTCTCTCCTTTTAAGGTCAAAATCCATCACATTTGAGTTTTTGTTATGTGACACATGGTCTTCTCCCCAGGTGTGACCACATAATGGACCATGATGTGGAAACCATGGCTTTCTTTTGATATCTGAATGGGAACCATTCTGTTATAATGGTGCTACATAAATCTACTCTGTTTGGTTTGGGCTGTGAGTCAGTCTGTCTCCCGAACCTTTTGTTAGTTTCTTCATGTAGCTTGGAGTCATCAATATGCAATGGTACTCCTTTCAATTTCAATGGGTTCTCCCTAGAGCTATTTCAGACGAGATTAACAAGTTTCATTTTCAACAGATGGAGGTGTGTATTTCCAGTACAGGAGGGGTCTTGTGACCACTACTCCATTTTTCTGTGGTACAAGTGTCCATGTTCTTGTGGTTCAGTTTAACAGTTGACTTTTTATTTTCATAATTCCTACAATTCATTGTTTATTTCCTCACGGCTCCTTCCAAGCATGACAAAATCTTTTCATTTGATCATTGACATGCTTTAAAAAAATCTAAAGCAGTTAAAATTCTCTGTTGGGAATATGTTTAGTATTTCTCCTTCCTGTATTTTCCAGTACATTACTGAATAAATCAAGTCCTTTCTACAATCTGTCAGTCATGTTACAGTGAATCAATGTTCCAGGCATGAGGCAAATTAAGGTGCATCCTGTATGTAATTACCAATTGTTATAAACAATCTACCAACTAGAAACTAGATCATATTTGGAAAATGTTTCTGAATGATCTGTTGAATGGATCTGTGAAGCTCAAGTTGGAATACAGACAGCAAACCCCCCTATGTATTTCTGAAAAAGTAACCAATATCTACTCCCTACCTACATAACCAATTAGGCCCCAAGTCATGCAATCTGACACTTAAGTTTGCAAGCATGGAACATTTGGCCATCCAATCACCCAATACTGACACCGCTGAAAAATGTTAAGTCAGTCAAATTGCTGGATGGGACAAAGGCCTGTGTCCTCCCAGATATCGGCCGGTTACACTAGGAGGGCCAGAGAAAACATGGGGAGTGCAGAGGAAGTAATCAAGAGTGCTGCATATTGTATTTAAAGGCAGGCTGGTCTTCAAACAGAACTGGTAAGTAGCAATTTAAAACCATAGATCAAAAAGGAACCAGGAAGAAAAATGCCTCAAACTTCTGCGAGCGACATAAATATTGTTCAAGCTGAAATTAGACATGGGGAGGATGGAATAATGGGAATAGGCAGCGAGAGACCTGCCAATACTGGAGCCAGGACGAAGTGAAAGGAAATAGAATGGGTACTGATTGGCAACTCCCAGCCACCCTCCCTCCACATCCCACCCCTCCAATGCAAGATCAGGTTTAATGATCACAAAATCTCAGCAAAGGCAAGTGCTAGACCTGGAAGCTGTCTTTAATGTATGTTTTGTGCATTTCAGATATGAGACTGATATTTATCTTTAAAAGTATATTCACAAAGGATATCCTCCTCTGCGCTAAATGATCTGTAATCTCTTTCCTCTTTTAAGACACTCCTTAAAACCTATCTCTTTGACAAAGCTTTTAACCCCCTGCCCTAATATCTCCTAATGTCAAACTTTCTTTGATAAAGCTCTTGTGAAATACCTTGGAACATTTTACTATGTTAAATATGCTGTATAAGTGCAAGTTGCTGTTGATGTTGATGTATGTGGAAGATGTCAATTAAGTGGCTACAGCATCCTGCAATACATGCATGCCTGTTGAAGCCTCACTCTTTCTGTGGGAATCACATAAGGAAAGTGATGAGAATTCTCAAATGGTTTTAAATTCACCATTCTGTGACTGACAGTGACAAGGATTCTTTTGACAAAAACAAGCATTCTGTGACTGACAGTAATAAGCATTCTTTTGGCATGATGGTAAAGATTGTGTACAATTAGTGAGAAGAATGGACTACAGGGGAACGGGCAGCAGAACAAAGAAACAAAGCGAATCCTGGAAACTAAAGTTTCAGGGAATTGTAACAGCTGAGAAATCGGCAGACTGGTTGCCCCTCCTGTGCAAAGCCGGCATCAGGAGTCTTCAACTATTTTTCCCTGCTGCAGTTTGCCACGTTGTCGGAGAGGTAGGAAACTGAACAGTTTTTATATTCAGCTAAAACTAAGTCAAGCATTCCTTATGGGGTGGAGGCACATATGGGCTGGCAACATGCTGGAGTGCTATTTTTGTAGACATGGGAGAAGCACTCCTGTTTCTAATGGTCCCAAAAAATAAAATAATTTCTTGGTAATCGTTAGACCAGCCTACAGGATTGCTGGTTAGGCCCCTCCATCCTGGTACAATGGGCAGCATGTGCATAGCACAAGCTCCACTCATTTGTACCTTAAACTTGCAATCAGGCCCCAGAACAAAGAACAGTACAGCACAGGAACAGGCCATTCGGCCCTCCAAGCCTGCGCTGATCTTGATGCCTGTCTAAACTAAACTACAACTGGCATAGGATCCCAACTAGGATATTTAAACAGTCCCTCTCCAGAAACAGCTGGGCATGCTGCTTGTCCTTTTACAACCCCACCTGAAAATTGCATCAGGTGAGCCTTGGGTGCCAATGGGATGACTGTAGTGCCCCTCACCCCAACTTTCAATCTCTGGCCACCTGTTTTTGAGGTGAAAAATGGGTAGCAGGCATGAACCCGATCAGTTGCAATCATAGTGCAGATAGTTAACTCGGGTGATATAATAGTTTAATGAGGAATTGACATAGAGTTAATCAGAATGGATGAGGAATCCAGAGGATGAAGTCATAGAGTCATAGAGTTGTCCAGCATAGAAACAGGCCCTTCGGCCCACCGTGTCCATGCTGACCATAATGCCTATCTATACTAATCCCACCTGCCTGCATTAATTCCATATCCCTCTATGCCTTGCTCATTCAAGTACCTGTCCAGATGCCTCTTAAAAGTTGCTACTGTTCCTGCCTCCACCACGTCCTCTGGCAGCTCATTCCAGATACCCACTATTCATTGTATGAAAAATTTACCCCTTTGATCCCCTTTATAGCTCCTCCCTCTCACCTTAAATCTATGCCCTCTAGTTTTAGTCACCCCTACCATGGGAAACAGACTCTGGCTACCTACCCTATCTATGCCTTTCATAATTTTATATACCTCTATCATGTCCCCTCTCAGCCTCCTTCGCTCCAGGGAAAACAGACCCAGCCTATCCAATCTGTCTTTATAACTCAAGCCCTCCAAACCAGGCAACATCCTTGTGATCTTTTCTGCACCCTCTCTAGCTTAATCACATCTTTCCTGTCGTGCGGGGACCAGAACTGCACACAGTACTCCAAATGCGGCCTAAACAACGTTATGTACAACTGTAACATGACACCCCAACTCTTGTACTCAATGCCTCGACCAATGAAGGCAAGCATGCCATACGCCTTCTTCACCACCCTGTCTACCTGTGTTGCCACTTTCAGGGAACTATGTAATTGCACACCAAGATCTCTCTGCTCAACAACACTCCCCAGGGCCCTACCATTTACTGTATATGTCCTGCCCTGGTTTAACTTCCCAAAATGCATCACTTCGCACTTGTCTGTGTTAAATTCCATTTGCCAATCCCTTGCCCAAGCAGCCTACCATGCGGAACCTTGTCAAAGACCTTGCTAAAGTCCATGTAGACAACGTCTATCGCCCTGCCCTCGTCAATCCTCTTGGTCACCTCCTCGAAAAACTCAATCAAATTCGTGAGACATGATTTCCCACGCACAAAGCCTTGCTGACTATCCCTAATCAGATCATGCCTTTCCAAATGCATATAAATCCTGTCTCTCAGAATCCCTTTCAATAACTTTCCCACCACTGATGTAAGGCTCACCAGCCTGTAGTTCCCTGGCTTATCCCTGCTGCCCTTCTTAAATAAAGGCACAACATTAGCTATCCTCCAGTCTTCCGGTACCTCATCTGTGGCTAATGATGATACAAAAATCTCTGCCAGGGTCCCAGCAATCTCCTCCCTTGCTTCCCATAACATCCTAGGATACACCTGGTCAGGCCCTGAGGATTTATCCACCTTAATGCGCTTCAAAACCTCCAACACCTCCTCCTTTGTAATGTTGATATGCTCCAGGATATCGCTGTTCCCTCCCTTGAACTCACAAACTTCCATGACCTTCTCCACAGTAAATACAGACGAGAAGTATTCATTTAAGACCTCGCCCATTTCCCGTGGCTCCACACATAGATTACCACACTGATCCTTAAGGGGACCTACTATCTCCCTAGCTACCCTTTTACTCTTAATATACTTATAGAATCTTTTAGGATTCTCCTTTATCTTATCTGCCAGGGAAATCTCATGACCCCTTTTTGCCCTCATAATTTCCTTATTAAGTGTAGTCCTACATCCCTTATACTCCTCGAGGGACTCGCTTGATCCCAGCTGCCTATACCTGACATATGCCTACTTCTTTGTCCTGACCAGAGCCTCAATATCCCTCGAACTTGCCAGCCTTGCCCTTCCATCTAACAGGAACATGACATCCCTGAACTCTTCCTATCTCACTTTTAAAAGCCTCCCACTTGCCAGACGTCCCTTTACCTGCAAACAGCCTCTCCCATTCAACTTTTGAGGGTTCCTGTCTGATGCCTTCGAAATTAGCCTTCCCCCAATTTAGGACTTCAACCTGAGGACCAGTCCTATCCTTTTCCATAACTATCTTGAAGCTAATAGAGTTATGGTCACTAGTCCCAAAGTGCTCCCCCACTGACACATCAACCACCTTCCCACCCTCATTTCCTAAGAGGCGGTCGAGTGTAGCCCCTTCTCTGATAGGGCCATCCACATACTGCTTCAGAAAAACTATCCTGGACACACTTAACAAATTCTTCCCCATCTGATCCCTTAGCACTAAGGCAGTCCCAGTCAATATTAGGGAAGTTAAAATCACCTACTATTACAACCCTATAATTCCTACACCTATCTGTGATTTCCCTACATATATGCTCCTCCAATTCCCTCTGACTATTAGGGAGCCTATAGTATAATCCCATTAAAGTGATCACCCTTTTCTTATTTCTAAGTTTCTACCCTTATGGCCTCGCTGGACGTCCCCCCCGGGATGTGCTCTCTAAGTACTGCCGTGATGTCCTCCCTAATCAATAGTGCAACTCCCCCTCCTCTCTTACCTCCACCTCTATCACGCTGGAAGCATCGGTACCCGGGAAAATTGAGCTGCCAGTCCGGCCCATCCCTCAACCACGTTTCCGTAATAGCTATAATATCACAATCCCATGTACCGATCCATTCTCTGAGTCTTAGATATGGAGCATAAATTGCCTAAGTAAAGGCAGGCCCTGATTATTGAGCTTGCAGAGGATCAAAATCACATGAAGGCACTGCAAAGAGTCACAAGAAATGTGGCAGGTAGCTAGAGTAGCTGCAGACTTCATTGCCATCTTTTGCAGCACTGAAAGAAATTCTCTATATTGCAGAGCATGCTACAGCAAATAACAACTCTCGAGACACCTTCACACATCCCACACAGAGACTATGTGACACATAATTCCAATCCAAGGACATGTTGAGGAGTGATCTTCTGCAGCCATACATCCTGGCCTCAGAGCTGGAAAGTTGTGGGTTCAAATCCCAGTCTAGAGATACCTATTACATTTCTAACATTTGCCAGTTCTGATGGTCTCTGACCTGAAACGTTAACTTTGCTTCTCTCTCCACAGATGCTGCCAGACCTGCTGAGTATTTCCAGCATTTCTTGTTTTTATTTCAGATTTCCAGCATCTGCAGTATTTTGCTTTTATTTATATACATCCTGGTAAATGGATATCAGTAGCAGGGCCTAGATCTCCTGTATTATTACAGCCTGTCTTCCTGGGTTGTCTGCTGTCCCTCCTCCAATAAATAAACTATAGAATTTTGGAATTCTCATAGGGAAACAGTTTACAGACTTTCCCTTCATTTTCTTCAAACAAGAAATAGTCTCATGGGAGACTTCTAAAGAAACTAGGAACTCATGAAATAAAAAGTGGATGCTCGAACTTTGACAAGAGACCAGTGACCTGATACCTCCCCTGCCACTCAGCCTCGGCTCCGCCCTTTTGTGATGGAAACAGGAAGTCCCGCTTGCATTGCCGGAAGTGTTTCGCCATCGTTCCGAGAGCTTCACCGGAATGTTTTGAAATGGAGACGAAGTTAAGGCAAAGGAGTCGTCTCGGGGTCAGCAGGTACCGGGGGCCTGGGGAACCTGGGAGGATGACAGGCAGAGATTCTATTCCGGGTTGGTTGTGGTGAGAGGCCCTGGCTGAGAGGCAAGTGCGAGGCAGCCTCGGACTGTCCTGTTTATGGGATTCGTTCCCCACAATCCGGGGAGAGTCAGTGACACGACTGCAAGGGCGTTCCGTCAGATGTTGCTGCTTCTTATTGGTATTTGTCTCTTTGGGTTGCAGGTAATGAAACGACGTATTAGGAACCCATGAACTAAATCTCCTCGGTGAAAGCTGGTCAGCAGCAGAGGTGCAGAATTGCAAGCGCCGAGGATGACTGCAGGTAAAGGCAAGAGTAGCTGCAACACTGTCCGGTACACGGGTCAAGTATTTAAACAGCTCTGCATACCCCTGGTGTTACTTTTTCGTGAATGACAGACGATTGGAGTGTGTTCAAATCTTAAGGAGGTTGGATAATTTGCTAGGTTGCCTAACCTGCTACACTGTTGTTTGAGGCCGCTCTCAACTGAAAGTGTGTGTGTATTTTTAAAAATTCGAGTGCTTCATGTGAAGCAAGATCACAGCCTGAACAACATTTTGCTTTGTTTGTAATGTATACTTTTGAGTTGATGGGATAATTTGTCTTTGCTTCTCTCCTTGGTGATTAGTGTTCTTGCAACCTCATTGAAATAATGTAAATTCAGTAGGATTGAAAACTACAAGAGCATTTATTTCATTTTTAAAATATCGTATATATATTTTCATATTTTATATATATTATAAATAATATGGTCGTTTGGTAGTATAGAACTTGAGTATTGCTGAAAATAGAGACATGTCGAAGCTTTTCGTCTTGCACTCATCAGGACAATCTGCAAGAATGCCAGTGTAAGGAAAAATAACATCTTTATACTGTATGAGAAGAGAGTGCTGATTGGTTGACAAGTGAACTCTGATTGGTAGAGGCATTGCCATGGAGAATGCACCAGTTTATGGTGACTGACAGTTAACTGGCAAGCTTTGTTTGACATTTAAACCAGGCAGCTTGACTCTGATTGTTCAGGACATTGCCCTGAGGAATGAACCAGCGAATAGCTGTCTGATTTCCACATACAACGTGAATGTCTGACAGCGTTGCGAGGCCTTCAGACCAACCCGGACATACACACCAGTAAACCTGACAAAATGACGGGGATATTCATCCTTAATAAGCGTTAATATATCAACAAAATGCACGCCATTCTTAATGATGGGTCCAAATTCATATCCATTGGACCTGCCGCTCAACATGAACGGACAGCCTTGCTTGAAAGTAAGCTTAAAAAAAAAACGCTTGCTGGACTTGTGCAAGAGCAATAAGCTGCCGGGTGATATATATGACGGGGTTTGTCCTCGCAGCTCACTGCTTCCATGTATGTATGGGCTATCCAAGACGCACAAAAGTGATGTCCCTCGAAGAACAAAGAACAGTACAGCACAGGAACAGGCCATTCAGCCCTCCAAGCCTGCGCCGATCTTAATGCCTGCCTAAACTAAAACCTTCTGCACTTCCGTGACCGTCTCCCTCTATTCCCATCTCATTCATGTATTTGTCAAGATTCCTCTTAAACGTCGCTATCGTACCTGCTTCCACCACCTCCCCCGGCAGCAAGATCCAGGCACTCACCACCTTCTGTGTAAAGAACTTGCCTCGCACATCCCCTCTAAACTTTGCCCCTCGCACCTTAAACCTATGTCCCCTAATAACTGACTCTTCCACCCTGGGAAAAAACTTCTGACTATCCACTCTGTCCATGCCACTCATAACTTTGCCACTCTACACTCTATCTTATCTATGACAAGTTCTGCACAACATGAATTGGCCAAATGGTTGGCTGAATTGTTACAACCAGTTTTGAGCAAGTTCTCCAAATAGACGGTGAAGGATTCCTTCATATTTGCGAAGACCATACGGGACTTGCAGATTGATAGCAATACAGTGTCCATGTGCTCATTTGACATTGCTACCCTATTCACCAATGTACCACTTATGGAAGCCATAGATATTTGTGCTGCAGCACTATTTCATGGCGATCTAGACCCGCCACCATTGTGTGAATCAATGTTCATTGAACTTATGAACTCGGCAACTCGCGCAGTTGAGTTCTGTTTTAATGACACCATATATGCCCAAATAGATGGTGTTGTTAGGGGATCCCTTCTGGGCCCAGCTCTTGCAAACATCTTCGTTGGATTCTATGAGAAACATGTCTTTTAGGGGATGACAGCTAACCTCCTACCTCTTGCATATTTTGCTTCATTAATGACCTTCCTTCAATCATAAGGTCAGAAGTGGGGATGTTCGCGGATGATTGCACAATGTTCAGCACCATTCGTGACTCCTCGGATACTGAAGTAGTCCGTGTAGAAATCCAGCAAGACCTGGACAATATCCAGGCTTGGGCTGATAAGTGGCAAGTAACATTCGCACCACACAAGTGCCAGGCAATGACCATCTCCAACAAGAGAGAATCTAACCATCTCCCCTTGACATTCAACAGCATTACCATCGCTGAATCCCCCACGATCAACATCCTAGGGGTTACCATTGACCAGAAACTGAACTGCAGTAGCCATGTAAATACCATGGCTACAAGAGAAGGTCAGAGGCTAGGAATCCTGTGGTGAGTAACTCGCCCCCTGACTCCCCAAAGCCTGTCCACCATCTACAAGGCACAAGTCAGGAGTGTGATAGAATACTCTCCACTTGCCTGGATGGGTGCAGCTCCAACAACACTCAAGAAGCTCGACACCATCCAGGATAAAGCAGCCCGCTTGATTGGCACCCCATCTACAAACTTTCACTCCCTCCACCACCGATGCACAGTGGCAGCAGTGTGTACCATCTACAAGATGCATTGCAGCAATGCACCAAGGCTCCTTAGACAACACCTTCCAAACCTGCGACCTCTACCAACTAGAAGGACAAGGGCAGCAAATACATGGGAACACCACCACCTGCAAGCCAAGTCACACACCATCCTGACTTGGAACTATATCGCCGTTCCTTCACTGTCGCTGGGCCAATATCCTGGAACTCCCTTCCTAAGAGCACTGTGGGTATACCTACCCCAAATGGACTGCAGCGGTTCAAGAAGGCAGCTCACCACCACCTTCTCAAGGGCAATTAGGGATGGGTAATAAATGCTGGCCTGGCCAGCATCGCCCACATCCCATGAATGAATAAAAACAAATTTCCTCTATGTAGTTGATATGTTTGCTATATTTGAATCCGCAGCTGCATGTAATAATTTCCTTGCACGTCTTAATGGGCTTCATCCTGTGCTCAGATTCACCTTTTGAAATGGAGCAGTCAAATGAGCTCCCTTTCCTTGGGGTGCTAGTTGAGAAATCTGCTAAGGGGTTCTTTACCATGGTCTACCGCAAAACTACCTTCACTGGTCAGTACATGCGATGGGATTCTTACAGTTCCACACGCTATGAGATTGGCCTTATTGGCAACCTTGTAAATAGGGCCCAAGCCATTTGCTTACCATGCAAGCATGATGCTGAAATAGGACAAATTAAATAAATACATCCTGCTTGACAGTGGCTGCTCTGATCAGATCATTTCTCGCTGTATATCGTGCAAACCTATGAATGGGCATAAGACTGTCATTTTCAACCCTGAAAAGTGCCCGGTCTACCTCAAGTTACCCTGGAAGGATAATGTATCCCAAAAATTTGAGCAACAGGTGAAGCTAGCTGTTTCACGCTGCTACGATGCAGTAGCAACACATGTGGTGTTCGCCACCAACAGGATGCTGCCATCGAGCCAAAAAGACGTCCTGCCTATCACGCAAATGATTAATGTGATATATGAATTTCAATGCCAATGTGATGCTAGGTACATAGGCGGATCGTATCAAACATGTCCCTTCCGCTGTTTGCAATGGGCAAGGTACAGGCTGTACTCAACCAGCCCGTGCTTGCAAAACTCAAAACACGGTGTCCAACATTAGATCTGATTCCGCGACTGGACAATATTTGCTAAATAATCCTCAGTGTGTTAACAATTACGCTGACAACCAATTTAAGATTGTCAGTCGGGCTTGCAGTGTAGCGCATTTGCACGTACTAGAAGCTACATATATTAATACACAGGGCCCTGTTCTTTGCAGACAGAAAGAACATCTACAAACGTTGCGTCTGTTTCAGCTAAACAAAATAAGTGACAGCCATTCGCTGGCTCATTCCTCAGTGCAATGCCTTGACCAATCAGAGTCCAGCTGCCTAGGTTAAATTTCAAACAAAGCTTGGCAGTTAACTGTCAGTCACCATAAACTGGTGCATACTCCATGACAACGCCTCTACCAATCAGAGTCCACTTGCCAACCAATCAGCACACTCCTACAGTATAAAGTTGTTTTCCCTTACATTGTTATTCTTCCAGATTGTCTTGAGTGCAGGACGAAAAGCTTCGACATATCTCTATGTATATAAATATGTTTATATATAACACGCACTTTTAATAATAAAAAACACTAAATTGTCAGTCTTGCTTAGAAAAGAGCATGAAATGTTGGTGTGGGACGTGAATACATGTGAAACTGATGCAGTAAAGTGCTTTTCTAGAAGAAGGATTACTCTGCATCTAACTGATATATTTGACCTTATTCTGATACTGGATACCAGAAATGAAAGATGGTGCTTTCACAAGGTCATCACTTGAAGCCTTACTGTTCGATGTTTGTAGGTAAGGTGAGAGAGGCTCAATACCGTCAACAACAACTTGTATTTGTATGGCACCTTTAATGTAATTAAATGTCCCAAAGCATTTCACAGGAGCATTATCGAACAAAATGTGACACTGAGCCACATAAGATATTGGGTCTGATGACCAAAAGCTTGGTCAAAGAGGTAGGTTAAGGAGCATACAAACATACGAATTAGGAGCATTTCAGAGAAGGTTTACTAGACTAATATCTGGAATGGGCAGCTTGTCTTATAAGTGGAGGTTGGACAGGCTAGGTTTGTATCTGCTGGAGTTTAGAAGAGTAAGAGGCGACTTGATTGAAACATATAAGATCCTGAGGGATCTTGACAAGGTGGATGTGGAAAGGACATGAAGGCAGAGGTAAATAGATTCTTGATAAGCAAGGGGTGAAAGGTTATCTGGGTAGGCAAGAATGTGGAGTTGAGGTTACAATCAGATCAGCCATGATCTTATTGAATGGCGGAGCAGGCTCGAGGGACCAAGTGGCTTACACCTGCTCCTAATTCGTATGTTTGGAGGATAGAAATAAAATCATTAAAGGATATCTAGTTTGGTACATGAAGGTAGGCCCTGTCAATGTAACTTAGTTTTTCTTTGAGGTTGTGACAACAGAGTTTTTTTTTGAAAAGATACAGCACTGAAACAGGCTCTTCGGCCCACCGAGTCTGTGCCGACCATCAACCACCCATTTATACTAATCCTACATTAATTCCATATTCCTACCACATCCCCACCTGTCCCTATATTTCCCTACCACCTACCTATACCAGGGGCAATTTATAATGGCCAATTTACCTATCAACCTGCAAGTCTTTGGCATGTGGGAGGAAACCAGAGCACCCGGAGGGAACCCACGCAGACACAGGGAGAACTTGCAAACTCCACACAGGCAGTACCCAGAATTGAACCCGGGTCGCTGGAGCTGTGAGGCTGCGGTGCTAACCACTGCGCCACTGTGCCGCCCTTTGATGGGCAGTGATTGGATGTGCTGCACTTGAATTTCTATAAGGTCTTTACAGTCTATCTGAAAATAAAGTGTAACCCAGAAAATATTTTACAATGGTTACATAATTGACTAATAAAATCCAGAGAGTACAGGGAATGTTACCTGTGGGGTCCCATAGGGCTTGGTTTTAGGTCCTTTTTTTTTAACATTTTCATAAATAATTTGGAGCTAGGAGTTACAAGCACAAGGGCTAAATTTTCAGATCCTACATAGCTAATGAAAGTGGTAGTCTCCAAAACTGAACATCGCAAACTATGGAAGGATTTGAATAACAAATGGCAGATGAAATGCCAAGTACGTCACATGCTAACAAAAAGTTTTGGAAGGGAACATCTCTTCAATGGAGAGGAAATAATGTGCATGGAAAATGAATGAGATCTTGGAGGAATGAAACCAGAAAATACTGCTAACACTCTTCAGGTCAGGCAGCATCCGTGGAGAGAAAAGATAACTTTTCAGGTCAATGACTTTTCACCAGAGACTTGGGAAATTTGGGGATTTCTGAATGAGGGAAAACTTGAAGCTATTGCAGCAATACCCAGTGGCAGTGAGTCAAGCAAATCAGATGTTGGGATGTATTAAAAGGTAAATATTGCGCCAAAATGAGGTAATCCTGCAGTTTTATAAATCATTACAACTACATTGAAGACTGTACAGTTATGTTTGTCACAGTACAAAAATATTGTAGCTATTGAAAGGATATGGTAGATAGTAACCAGAATGATATGGATGAAGGAATTAGATAATAAGGAGCAATCATGTAAATTGGGCATGCTGTCTTTGGAAAAGAGAAGGTTGAGAGGTGGTAGGATGGCTGTTTTTAGGATTCTAAAGGATCTTTATAACAGACCATGATGACTTTCATCTTATCCAGAATAGTGGAAATCAGAGGATATGTCTTGTGCTCGAAGGTTGGGTAGTTTCAAAACTGCTCTGTGAAAACATTATTTCAGTGAGCTCATGTTCAATCTATACAATTGGCCTTTGGGGAGATGGTGAATGCCCATGATATGCAAATTACAGGTTTTCTTTCATAACTTGTACTCTATCCCAAAATATTTGAGATGACATTTGATTCATATGCTTGGGAGCTGACCTTGTCCTTCTAAGTGGTAGATGTTGCTAGTTTGGGAGGTGCTGTCTAAGAAGCCATCTACAGTTGTGCCAGTGGTGAAGGGAGTGAATGTTTAAGGTGCTGGTTTGAATGCCGATTCAGTGGGTTGCTTTGTCTTGGATGGTGTCAAACATCTTGAGTGCTGGAGCTGTACTCATCCAGGCAAGGGGAGAATATTCAATCACACTGTTGACTTGTGCCTTGTATATAGTGGAAAGGTTTTGGAGAGTTGGGGAGGTGAGCCACTCACTGCAGAATACCCAGTCTCTGATCCTGTAACCATAATGTTTATGTAGCTGGTCCAGTTAAGTCTGTGATCAATAGTGACCATCAGGATGTTGATGGTGGGGTATTTGAAGATTGTACTGCTGTTGAATGTCACGAGGCGGTGGTGAGATACTCTCTTTCTGGAGATGGTCATTATCTGGAACTTGTGTGCCATGTATGTTACTTACCACTTAGTCCAAGCCTGGATGTTGTCCAGACCATGCTGCATGCAGACACAGACTGCTTCATTATCTGAGAAATTAGGAATGGAACTGAACACTCTGCAATTGTCAATGGACATCCCCACTTTTGGCAGATAGGTCATTGAAGCAAATGAAAATGTTTGGGTCTAGGACACTGCCCTGAGGAGCTCCTGCATCAATATCCTGGGCTGAGATGATTTGCTTCCACCAACTACAATCATCATCTTTCATGCCAGGCATGATTCCAGCCAGTATAGGGCTTCCCCCAGCCCCCACCCCCCACTTCCCTCCCCAATCCCCATAGACTTAAATTTTACTAGGGCTCCTTAGTGCTACACTTGTTCAAGTGCTGCCTTGATGTCGAGAGCTATCACTTTTGCCTCGCCTCTGGAATTCTGCTCTTTAGTCCATGTTTGGACCAAGGCTGTAATGAGGTAAAGAGCTGACTGGTCCTAATGGAACCCAAACTGAGCATCAGTAAACGGGTTATTGATGAGTAACTGCTGCTTGATAGCACACTCGACAACACCTTCCCTCCACTTGTTGGTGACTGAGAGCAGGTTGATGGGATCGTTAATGGCTGGATTAGATTTGTCATGCTTTTTGTGGGCAGGACATATCTGGACAATTTTTCACTTTGTAGGGTAGATGTCACAGCTTGGCTAGAGGCATCGCTAGGTCTGGCGCACAAATCTTCAGCATTGCAGCTGGCATTGTGTCGAGGCTTGTAGCCTTTGTATCCGGTACGCTCAGCTGTTTCATGATACCACATGGAGTGAATCGAATTGGCTGAATTGAGGAGGCTGAGGGGTTACTTGAAAGAGGCGTACAAAATTATGAGGGGCTTGGATAGAGCAGGCAGAAAGGACCTGCTACCCCTGGTGGGGAGGTCAGTTACCGGGGACACAGATTATAGGTGATTGATAGAAGGATTAGATGGGACATGAGAAACCTTTTCACCCAGAGGGTGGTGGGTGTCCGGAATTCACTGCCAGGATCAGTGGTGGAGGCAGAGACCCTCAATTCTTTTAAAAGATACCTGGGCATGCACCTAAGGTTCTGTAACCTGCGGGGCTATGGACCAGGTGCTGGAAGGTGGGATTGGTTTGGGTAGATAGCTTATTTGGCCGAACACGATGGGCTGAGTGGCCTCCTTGTGTGCTGTATTTTGTTCTATGTTCTAAGAATGGCATCTGTGATGGTGAGGACCTCAGGAGGAGGCCATAATGAATCATCCACTCAGCAATTCTGGCTGAAGATAGTTGTGATTGCAAAAGACAAGACTGAGGCAATCAAGTCATTGTTGAGGTTGGGGTTGTTCATGGATTCCTCTCCTGAGATGTGTCAGAACAACAGAGCTTTGATTTGATCCATTGGTTTTGGGATCGCTTGGCTTTCACTGTTTAGCATGCATGTAGTCCTGTGTTGTAGCTTCGTCAGGTCATAGAGTCACTATGGCACAGAAGGAGGCCATTCAGCCCATCTTATTCATACCAGGTCTCTCGAGAGCAGTCTAATCAGTCCCATTTCCCCGCTCTATCCTCTTAGCCCTGCAAGTTTAGTTCCCTCAAGTGCCCATCCGATTGCCTTTTGAAGTCGTTCATCTTCGCTTTCACCACTTTTGTAGGCAACGAGTTCCAGGTCATTACCACTCACTGCGTATTCCCCTTGCATCTCTTGCCCAAAACCTTACAATTGTGTCCCCTAGTCCTTGTACCATCAGCTAATGGGAACAACTTTTCTTTATCTACTTTATATAAACCTGTCATAATCTTGTACACGTCTGTCAAATTTCCCCTCAATCTCCTTTGCTTCAAGGAGAACAAGGCCAACTTCTCCAATCTAACCTTTTAACTAAGATCCCTCATCCCTGGAACCATTCTGGTAAATTTCCTCTGCATCTTGTCAAAGACCCTCACATCGCCTCCGCTGAAGTGTGGTGACCAGAACTAGATGCAATACTCTAGTTGTGGCCTAACCAGAACTTTATACAGGTTCAGCACAACTTCCCTGCTTTTGTACTCAATACTTCTATTTATGAAGTCCGAGAGCCCGTATGCTTTGTCAGGTACTCTCTCAATATGTCCTGCCACCTTCAAAGATCTATGCACATGAACCCTCAGGTGCCTCTGTCCCTGCACATTCTTTAGAACTGCGCCATATAGTCGATATTGCCTCTCCCTGCCCCTTCTGCCAAAATGCCCCATCTCACCCTTCTCTACTAAATTCCATCTGTCACTTGTCTGCCCATTCTGCCAGCCTATGTCCTGTTGCAGCCAACTGGCATCATCCACACTGGTCTGCCATACCTATTTTTCAGGTAATGCCTGGTGCTGCGACAAGTGTGCTATTCTACAATCCTCGTAGAACCAGGGTTGGTTACCTGGCTTGTTGGTAACAGTAGAGTGAGTGAAATACTGGGCCATCAGGTACATGACACTCATGGATGCACAGTTTTGAGCTGCTAGATCTGTTCTAAATCTATCCCATTTAGCACAATGGTAATGCTACACATTACAAAGAAGAGCATCCTCAGTGTGAAGATAGTACTTCATCTCCATAAGGATTGTGCACTGGTCACTCCCACCTGTACTGCAATAGACATATGCATCTGTAACAGGTAGGTTGGTGGGTTCGAGCCCAAGTAGGTTTCTTTGTCCATGTTTGGTCTGATGCCATGAGACCTCAAGGGGATCGGAGTCATTGTTGACTCCCAGGGTCACCCTCTTGACTGCATCAAATAATAGAGAAAAGGAGACTACCTTTTTTTTGGTATAGCCTGTCAGAAGACTTTACACAAATCAACGATTCTCGGAAGACCGCCATCATGAACAAGGAGCTCAGTAGACTCCATGTGGACATTGCAGCACTTCAGGAGACACGCCTCCCTGTGAGCGGATCTCTAAGAGAGCAAGACTACACCTTCTGGCAAGGTAGGGATCCTGAAGAACCAAGACAGCACGGAGTGGGCTTCGCCATCAGAAACTCTTTGCTCAGCATGATAGAGCCTCCCTCAAATGGCTCGGAACGCATACTGTCCATCCGACTGTTCACCGCCTCTGGTCTAGTGAACCTACTCAGCATCTATGCTCCAACACTCTGCTTGTCACCTGAAGCTAAAGACCAGTTCTGTGAGGAACTCCATAATATCATTAGTAGCATCCCCAACACCGAACACCTATTCCTGCTGGGGGACTTTAATGCCAGGGTTGGGGCCGACCATGACTCATGGCCCTCCTGCCTTGGGCGCTATGGCATTGGAAGGATGAATGAGAATGGACAGAGACTGCTTGAGTTGTGTACCTATCATAACCTCTGCATCACCAACTCGTTCTTTCACACTAAACCCTGTCATCAGGTTTCTTGGAGGCACCCAAGATCACGTCGTTGGCGCCAGCTGGACCTCATTGTCACAGGGCGAGCCTCTTTAAACAGCGTTCAAATCACATGCAGCTTCCACAGTGCGGACTGCGACAGCGACCACTCCCTGGTATGCAGCAAGGTTAGCCTCAAACCAAAGAAGCTGCATCACTCCAAGCAGAAGGGCCACCCGCGCATCAACACTAGCAGAATTTCTCATCCACAGCTGTTATGTAAGTTTCTAAATTCACTTGAAAAAGCCCTCCAAAACACTCCCACAGGGGATGCAGGGACCGAGTGGGCCTACATCAGAGACGCCATCTATGACTCGGCAATGACCACCTATGGCAATCGTGTGAAGCGGAATGCAGACTGGTTTCAATCTCACATTGAAGAACCTGTCATAGCCGCTAAGCGCATTGCACTGCTGAACTACAAGAAAGCCCCCAGCGAGTTAACATCCGTAACACTTAAAGCTGCCAGAAGCGCTGCATCAAGAACAGCCAGGCGCTGCGCAAATGACTACTGGCAACACCTATGCAGTCATATTCAGCTGGCCTCTGACACAGGAAATATCAGAGGAATGTATGATGGCATTAAGAGAGCTTTTGGGCCAACCATCAAGAAGATCGCCCCCCTCAAATCTAAATCGGGGGACACAATCACTGACCCACGCAAGAAAATGGACCACTGGGTGGAACAGTACCTAGAACTGCACTCCAGGGAAAATGTTGTCATTAAGACCGCCCTCAATGCAGCCCAGTCTCTGCCAGACATGGATGAGCTGGACGTGCAGCCAAACAAAATCGGAACTCAGTGATGCCATTGATTGTCTAGCCAGCGGAAAAGCCTCTGGGAAGGACGGCATTACCCCTGAAATCATCAAGAGTGCCAAGCCTGCTATACTTTCAGCACTGCACGAACTGCTTTGCCTGTGCTGGGACGAGGGAGCAGCACCACAGGACATGCGCAATGCCAATATCATCACCCTCTAAGAACAAGGGTGACCGCGGTGACTGCAACAACTACCGTGGAATCTCCCTGCTCAGCATAGTGGGGAACGTCTTCGCTCGTGTCGCTTTAAACAGGCTCCAGAAGCTGGCTGACTGTGTCTATCCTGAGGCAAAGTGTGGCTTTCGAGCAGAGAGATCCACCATTGACCTGCTGTTCTCCCTTCGCCAGCTACAGGAGAAATGCCGTGAACAACAGATGCCCCTCTACGTTACTTTCATTGATCTCACCAAAGCCTTTGACCTCGTCAGCAGACGTGGTCTCTTCAAACTACTGGAAAAGATTGGATGCCCACCAAAGCTACTAAGTATCATCACCTCATTCCATGACAATATGAAAGACACAATTCAGCATAGCGGTGCCTCATCAGACCCCTTTCCAATCCTGGGTGGAGTGAAACAGGGCTGTGTTCTCGCACCTACACTGTTTGGGATCTTCTTCTCCCTGCTGCTCTCACATGCGTTCAAGTCTTCAGAAGAAGGAATTTTCCTCCACACAAGATCAGGTGGCAGGTTGTTCAACCTTTCCCGTCTAAAAGCGAAGATCAAAGTACTCATCAGGGAACTCCTCTTTGCTGACGTTGCTGCATTAACATCTCCCACAGAGGAGTGTCTGCAGAGACTCATCGACAGGTTTGCGGCTGCCTGTAATGAATTTGGCCTAACCATCAGCCTCAAGAAAACGAACATCATGGGACAGGACATCAGAAATGCCCCATCCATCAATATCGGCGACCACACTCTGTAAGTGGTTCAAGAGTTCACCTGCCTAGGCTCAACTATCGCCAGTAACCTGTCTCTCGATGCAGAATTAAACAAGCGCATGGGAAAGGCTTCCTCTGCTACGTTCAGACTGGCCAAGAGAGTGTGGGAAAATGGCGCGCTGACATGGAACACAAAAGTCCGAGTGTATCAAGCCTGTGTCCTCAGTACCTTGCTCTACGGCAGCGAGGCCTGGGCAACGTATGTCAGCCAAGAGCGACGTCTCAATTCATTCCATCTTCGCTGCCTCCGGAGAATCCTTGGCATCAGGTGGCAGGACCGTATCTCCAACACAGAAGTCCTCGAGGCGGCCAACATCCCCAGCATATACACACTACTGAGTCAGCAGCGCTTGAGATGGCTTGGCCATGTGAGCCGCATTGAAGATGGCAGGATCCCCAAGGACACATTGTACAGCGAGCTCGCCACTGGTATCAGACCCACTGGCCGTCCATGTCTCCGCTTTAAAGACGTCTGCAAACGCAACATGATGTCCTGTGACAAAAACAAGAAATGCTGGATTCACTCAGCAGGTCTGGCAGCATCTGTAGAAAGAGAAGCAGAGTTAACGTTTCGGGTCAGTGACCCTTCTTCGGAACTGACAAATATTAGAAAAGTCACAGATTATAAACAAGTGAGGTGGGGGTTGGGCAAGAGATAACAAAGGAGAAGGTGCAGATTCTGCACCTTCTCCTTTGTTATCTCTTGCCCAACCCCCACCTCACTTGTTTATAATCTGTGACTTTTCTAATATTTGTCAGTTCCGAAGAAGGGTCACTGACCCGAAACGTTAACTCTGCTTCTCTTTCTACAGATGCTGCCAGACCTGCTGAGTGAATCCAGCATTTCTTGTTTTTGTTTCAGATTTCCAGCATCCGCAGTATTTTGCTTTTATGATGTCCTGTGACATTGATCACAAGTCGTGGGAGTCAGTTGCCAGCGATTGCCAGAGCTGGCGGGCAACCATAAAGGCGGGGCTAAAGTGTGGCGAGTCGAAGAGGCTTAGCAGTTGGCAGGAAAAAAGACAGAAGCGCAAGGAGAGAACCAACTGTGTAACAGCCCCGACAACCAATTTTATCTGCAGCACCTGTGGAAGAGCCTGTCACTCTAGAATTGGCCTTTATAGCCACTCCAGGCGCTGCTTCACAAACCACTGACCACCTCCAGGCGCTTACCCATTGTCTCTCGAGACAAGGAGGCCAAAAGAAGAAAAAAAGGAAGAAGTCATGAGCCTTTTTCTGTTTCAACATGAGGCTCAATACAGTAAGGAACCAAGCTGAATAAAGCAAGTACAGGGGAGTGCTGAAAAAGGAAATAAACAGAGTGTACGAGAATAGATTAGTGGGCGCCTTTTTAAAAAAAGGAACATCAGTCTTTTATAAATACAGTAGTAAAAGGCTAGTCAAAGGAAGGGTAGGGCCTATTGGGGACAAATAAAGGTGATCACCTTATGGAGGGTAAGGGCATTGCTGAGGTAGTAAATGAGTATTTTACATCTCTATTATTAGATAAATTGGATCCAAATAGATAGAGGAGGCACTTTTAAAGGTTGGTAGTGCTCAAAGCAGAAAAGTCACCCAGGCTGGATCGGATGCATCCTAGGTTCACCCGCTGTAAATGTGCACAATCCAATGAACTGAGACTGTTTATTTTTTGTGTACTGTAGAGAACTGCAGAGATAGTCAGCATGTTGCGCTTTTTTAAAATGTATTCAGGAGAGGAAGTATTTCATGATGACTGCATTGATAGATTCAGATGAATAAAATGTCTAAAATACTGTAGGTTCCTTCCGATTTACTTCCCTTTGTATTTGCAGATATGCAAGTCCGGCAGCTTTCGAAATGTAAAACATTTTATGTAAAACAGTCATTCTAGAAGAAAAAGATTTAGGGCAGATACTTCTTTAACATGTGTTTCAGCTTTTAAATTTAGTAAGTTCAATTTCCTTTTTAATCAAAATGGGAAAAATAATTGCTATGAAAAGTGCTTTTGCATACATGTAACAAATCTTATCTCGGGAGAATAAAGAGCAGTACCATGTTTTTAAATAGAAGCCTTCTAATATGTAAATGTAGTAGAGAGTTGGCTGCACAAAATTCTTGTAGATTGAACTAAATTTTAATGCACTGTTTTCAACACCAAATCAAGACATAGAATAAATTGAAAAAAAAATCACCCCATTGGAAGAGCTATCTCCGGTTAGTCTCAAAGGCAATTAGAGATTTAGTTTCACCTTATCAAAATATATTTTTCACTCCAGGCTGCCATTTACTCTAAACTTTTTTGGTATCTTGACATTTTTAACCAAAGTTCAGTCACAGATCATTGAGACAGTCTTGGCCACTGGAGAAGGGAACAGTAGAGCAACAATTTAATATTTTTGTGCTGTGTCTGAGTGGAGGATAAATCATTTTTGATGCAATTGTGGATTTGATGTGTTTCAAAATCAAAGCTATGATATACTTCTCGTAAGAATAGTGCCCTGCCTGGTCTTCAATCAAGATAAGAAAAACCTGGCTGCAATCATGGTTCACTGAGAATAATTTAATTTCACAATATTTCATTTGCAGAAACATTATGTCCAGGATATTGGACATGTATAAGTGTTTTAATCTTGAGCCTTGCTCCACAAGGTCGGTATAAATCTTTTTGTGAAACCACATTTTCCTCTCACTCATCCTCTGTTAAAGACATTTGAAAGAGCAGTGGCTTCATTTCAGAGGAAGTCTGACAATTTACGATATAGATTCAAGTTCGAAATCACAATACATTTTGGCAGAAGGCGTAGGGGAGAGGCAATATAGACTCCAGGGCACAGTTGTAAAGAGTGTAGATGGACAGAAAGACTTGGGGGTTCATGTGCATAGATCTTTGAAGTTGGCAGGACATATTGAGAGAGTAGTTAGCAAAGCATATGGGACCTTGGACTTCATAAATAGAGGTATTGAGTACAAAAAGTTGGGAAGTTATGCTGAACCTGCATAAATCTCTGGTTAGGGCACAACTAGAGTATTGCATCCAGTTCTGGTCACCATCCTTTCGGAACAATGTGAAGGCATTTGTGAAGGTGCAGAGGAGATTTACCAGAATGGTTCCAGGGATATGGGATTTTAGCTTCAAGGTTAGATAGGGGAAGTTGATCTTGTGCTCCTTGAAGCAAAAGAGATTGAGGGGAGATCTGATAGAGGTGTATGAAATTATGACAGGTTAAATAAGGTAGACAAAGAAAAGTTGTTCCCCTTAGCTGACGGTACAAAGACTCGGGCACACAGATTAAAGGTTTTGGGCAAGAGATGCAGGGGGGGAATGTGAGGACAAACTTTTTTTATGCATCGAATGGTAATGACCTGGAACTGGCTGCTTACGAGGGTGGTTGAAGCAGGGATGATGAATGCTTTCAAAAGGAAATTGGATGGATACTTGAGGGAATTAAACTCACAAGGCTATGGGGATAGAGCAGGGGAAAGGGTCTGATTGGATTGCTCTAGAGAGAGCTGGCATGAACTCCACGAGCTGAATGGCCTCCTGTGTTGTAATGAATCTGACTCAATTCCTGAGTTGAACTGCCTTATGTTAGAGTGTGCAGGCAGGTTGTGATGCTTCTTATTCGATGGTGGAGAATAAATGTATCTCGGTAGTCCTGGATATGTCTTAGCTGCTGGTTGCAGCCTACAAAAATGGCACTGGCTTGGCAGTTGCTGTGTCCAGCTCTCTGCCTCAAGATACTCGACCAGTAGATGGAAGGAAAAGGGGGACAAACCTGCTCAAACTATCTCAATCAGTGGATGGGGAAGGAGAAATGATGCATTTTAAAAAATATTCTTTTATAAATTTCATTTTAGAATGCAATGCCATCATCATCAGTCTACTTTTGTGGTGCTTTTCAGAAGTTCATTTAAGCAAATATGACTTCGCGTTATGAACAGTTGGATTTTTGCATTCTGAATACTCATTATTTTATGTATTTGTACGCTGACTATTCCATTCCATTATCAGTTTGATGGCTTGAATTCCAGTGATCCCCTGTGGTTATTTGACACATTGGCCCAGATTTTGCAGTGGTTGTAATAGCGAGGCTGTCAGCATTCGCTGATATTACTCCACTGAAGTTATGTGTAGAGTAACAGAAATATAGAATCAACTGACGGCAACTTCTGTACTTGTCCAGATGGTGAGCTTTTGAGGTATGCACAGACTGCAATCAATAGAAATAAATTGAATTGACGAGAACAGTTTCCATTCATACGCTAATGGTTTCCTCGTATAAACCGTTAAAGTTGTGTTTTATTGAATGTGGCGTAACTGGGTTTTTAATGGCGTACTCACTTCAGAATTACTGCTGTACAGCCTTAATGGCCTTGAAAAACTAACTTTTTATTTGTGAAATGTCAAATCTCTTCATAATTAAAAATCCTACCATGAAAAAAAACCTTTTTAAAAAGTTTGTTTACCTTTTATTTTAGCTTCTATTTAATACAGTAATAGTGAAATAAAACTATGAGAATTTACATTAAAAGTGAAGGATATTAAGTGCTTTTAACGTCCTGGTTTGCTGTGTGTGAATACTTCATTGTGTTTGGTTGCTTACCTGCTTGTGACATCACTGCTGCTCCATGCCAAGACATCCCCTTGACTTGGTGCCGCATTTAAATTGTCGTTAAACTACACCCCCGAAAACGCTAGATCCTTGTGAGCAGTTTTCTTTGAGGTCAGCAGCCAGTGCTCTTGCTTCATTGATTACAAAATCCGGGCAAATATACTCAGGCGCTTTGCAGAATCTCAACTGGTGGGTTGAGTTAGAAACAATGCAATACGATATCAGTACATTGCTGCTGGAATGATTAATAATACAGTAATTATTACATTCTTCACTTAGGGACATGATTTTGTGTTCACTTTCTCCATTTGCTACTACCTGTAAACTTGGAGCAAAAGGCATAAACTGTTCAATATTGTATTCCTTAATTTTAAAATTTTATAATGCCATGAATGAAATACTAAATGTTGGGGTGCTGAATAAAATTTAGCAGTCAGGTCAGTGTTATAAATTGCACTAAGGGCATGGCAGTAGAGTTGAATAGATGTTTTGTATCTGGTTCTAATTGAGAAGGTTGGATGCTGCTTGGTGAGGAAATGCAATACAAGAGAGACTTAGAAAAATTGGAGCTGATTTTATTAGAACATTGGAGGTTGTGAGGTGATTTGGTAGATGTGTTTACAAGAATGCAGGCATTGTACTAAGTAGGTTGAAACTGACTTTCTAGTTATTGAGGGGTCTAGATATAACTTAGATTTTTACATAGCTGAAAGGTTGTGGAATGCAATACCAGATTTGGTGATTGAAGCAGAGACCATGTCAGCATTTAGGAATACACTAGACAGGTAAGAGAATAAAGAGGTATGGCACTAAGGCAGGCCCGTTACTGCTGCTTCAGTGGAGGATGAACACCTCTATGTACTGGCTGGAATAAATGGCCTGTTTCTATGTTGTAATTTGCTTTTAATTCCATATCTGTTCATTTCTGTGGCAAGTTAGCAAATGTTCTGAAATCAGTTGCAGGTACCTAAATGTTTCAATGTTAGATATAGCTTTTGGGGCGAAAGGGATCAGAGGATATAGGGGGGGAAAGCGGGAATAAGTTACTGAGTTGGATGATAATGAAAGATGGAGCAAGCTCGAAGGGCCGAATGGCCTACTCCTATTTTCTATGTCTATGTCTATGTCTGTGTCTATGTAACCAAGTTCAGAAAAGGTCATGTTCTAGAGTCCGATTTCCTACCTGCAGTGCACAGAGCAGTTCATTTTATAGCTAAACCTTGCAGTTTGTAGCCATGTGACCAGCCTCTTGTGCCTGAATCAATTTTAGTTGGATTATTTAATATAAACAGAGTACATTTTAGTGGTTAAAAGAACAAATTACTTTGATTTGAAAGCATTAATTTGAGGATTTTTTGGAAGTTTTTAAATTTTTTAAATTTACAAGCTACTACCATAAATGTAATTACTCTTTTTTTCAGTTTTAAAATGAATTTTGAGTATACAGAAAAGGACTTGGTAGTGAACCCTAATATTGTTGACTGGCCAAAGAAAATGGTTCCCTAAATTGGAAGGGTTGGGATGTTTTCAGCTTGCTTACTGTAGTGCTGAAATAAGCTGTAGTGCAATAATAAAGCTCTTCAATTTTCAGAACTAAACATTTATTACTGTAATACCCAATTTATTACTTTAATTCTACCCATGGGTGCATAACTTTTTCCTGCCAGGCTTCCATTTTAGGGAAACGTCCTTGCTCTGCTTGATGTTTTCCTTGTAGAGGTCAGAGAATTCAATGAGTTTCTTGCTTTCTAAAATGACTGAATTGATCTTTAGTAGTCAGCTTATACACACTACTGAGTCAGCGGCGCTTGAGATGGCTTGGCCATGTGAGCCGCATGGAAGATGGCAGGATCCCCAAAGACACATTGTACAGCGAGCTCGCCACTGGTATCAGACCCACCGGCCGTCCATGTCTCCGTTATAAAGACGTCTGCAAACGCGACATGAAATCATGTGACATTGATCACAAGTCGTGGGAGTCAGTTGCCAGCATTCGCCAGAGCTGGCGGGCAGCCATAAAGACAGGGCTAAATTGCGGCGAGTCGAAGAGACTTAGTAGTTGGCAGGAAAAAAGACAGAGGCGCAAGGGGAGAGCCAACTGTGCAACAGCCCCAACAAACAAATTTCTCTGCAGCACCTGTGGAAGAGCCTGTCACTCCAGAATTGGCCTTTATAGCCACTCCAGGCGCTGCTTCACAAACCACTGACCACCTCCAGGCGCGTATCCATTGTCTCTCGAGATAAGGAGGCCCAAAAGAAAGAAGTCACAATGATAGTGTATTCAAAGACCAGAGAAATTGAACATGTTCACCATTATTATGTCAGATATTTCTTTGTAAAGCACAAAATATTCCAGCTTTTAGATACATTATTGAACTTTAATGCCAGATGCTTTGCAGAAGAAAGCAATTGTGTAGTAGTTCAGTACTGTCCAGGGGATCTTTGTCTTAGTAACGTTGATTATTCTGGAATTCATAGGACAAAAATATATTAAATATGTAATCCTTCAGTTTACACTGATCCATAAAGATTCGATGACCTTGACTTCCTGTCACAATAGACAGTTGCTGTCAGGATTTGGGTAAAGCATAAATAGATGTTTCTGCGTGGCATTGTGCTCAAAAATATGAACAGCATTTGTGCATCAAAGTTTAGGTGTCTTCTAACTGATGTGCTTTTGTCTAAAAAAAAAGGGCTGACCTTTTCTAAAACCGTACTGAGCATGTATGCCGACATCGTACCTGGCTTTCTTTACAATGACCAAAGTTGAAAACCACCTGAATATACCCTAATTTTTGGATAAATCCAACATGATTATATCTGTTTACAGTAAGTCAGCTACTGTTGTTCAAGAGCACTTTTCCTTTAAAGCTGTTGCAATCTAAATGCCAGGGCTGTTTTCTATACTCCGGGTGCTCCGGTTTCCTCCCACATGCCAAAGACTTGCAGGTTGATAGGTTAATTGGCCATTATAAATTGCCCCTAGTATAGGTAGGTGGTAGGGAAATATAGGGACAGGTGGGGATGTGATAGGAATATGGGATTAGTGTAGGATTAGTATAAATGGGTGGTTGATGGTCGGCACAGACTCGGTGGGCCGAAGGGCCTGTTTCAGTGCTGTATCTCTAAACTAAACTAAACTAAACTAAACTGGGACCAACATCCCTTGCATGTTGGAGTTGAGTCACTTTGCCTGTCTACTTGTAGATGGCATAACCCAGGGATGTAACAGTGTTACCACCTTGTGATTTGAACTGCATATTTGCTTTTGTGCTTCTCCAATCTTTTTTGAAGATTGTTTGAGAGAATGCTTGATTAAGATGAGAAATAGAAAGCTTTCTGATCTATGTCACAACAAGTGATCTTACAGAGGAACAATGATGAGTGGGCTCATTGATTTCAATCTATACAATTTGTCTTTATCAATACAAAAATAATGAAAATGGTATGATTCCTTGCATCCTGCTTGACTGAACAAAATAATACGCGACTATCCATCTGCATTCTCTTTTAGCTAGGTGAAAGCTTGCCTTCAGAGACATCTGTTTAAAGACCCTGATGATTTGTTTCTTGGTGTCTTTTTCAATCTTATATGCATGACCCAAAATGTAGACTTAAACTAGATAACTTCACAGCACTCTGGATTAGGGACTTTGACATATTGGTTGTGAGGTGTTTAGCCTGCTTCAGTAATCAATAATGAATTGCCTGTCATTACAGTCTTTGGGGAAACTGCATCAAAAGTCTATTTGATCAACATATTAACCATATTTTGTTTTGATGCCTTTTTTCTATAACTTGTGCAAGTACGCTTTACTTTAAAAGACAGTCCTTCAATTTTCTATGGAAAAATAGTGAAAAAGATCCCAAAAATGTGATGCTAAGTCTAGACTGTTATGTTTTGTTTCTTTGTTGTAAATTTAATTTGGGCACAATAAATATGCATACTTTGGTTGAACACTGGCTCATTGGAATGTTTTACAGAAGAAAATTAATATTTGAAATATCCGGTTCTATTAAATATACAAGTAAATGGCATAAAGTTAATTTTAAATTATTTAGGTCTTCTGTTGCAGACAGGATCACAATTGCAATACAGAAAAGTGTGGGGGTTTTAATTGAATACATTTAGAAGAATTATAGACATAAGTATAGACATGAAGGATAAGTTCTAAACGGTGACTCAGACTCATTACATAATTGTCTTAATCCAACTTCATGGACTATCTTTGTTCCTTGCACCCTTTGTAAACTTGAGTTTATCCAAAACTCTGCCATTTGTATCCTAACTCGCACCAAAACCTGTTCCCCATCACCCCTGAGCATATTGGCTCCTGGTCTGGCAACACCACTTTAAAACCACTCGCCCTTGTTTTCAAAGCCCTCTCTTACTCTGTAACTTTTTGCAGCCCTCCAGCACTCTGCGGTTTCTGCATTCCTCCAATTTTGGCCCCGTGTGCATCCCTGATTTTCATTGCCCACCATTGACTGCCATGCCTTCAGCTGCCTAGGCCCTAAAGTCTGGAATTCCCTTCCCAAACTTCTTTGTCTCTCTACTTCTCTTCTAAGTTAGTCCTTATAAAGTACCTCTTTGACCAAATTTTTGATCACCTAACATAGAATCATAGAAAGTTTATGGCACAGAAAGAGGCCACTTGGCCTATCGTGTCTGTCTGTGCCAGCCGAAAAACGATCCACCCATTCTAATCCCACCTTTCTGCATTTGGTCTGTAGCCCTGCAGATTATGGCACTTGAGGTGCATATCCAGACTCCAGGTTTCTGCCTCAACTACCCTTTCAGGCAGCGAGTTCCAGATCCCCACCACCTTTTGGGTGAAAATATTTTCCTCATCTTTTCCTCATCTCCCCGCTAATGTTTCTACCAGTCACTTTAAATCTATGCCCCCTAGTCACTGTCCTCTCTGCCAAGTTAAATAGGCCCTTCACCTCTACACCTCTACTCTATCCAAACCCCTCTAAATTTTGTACATTTCAATCAGATCTCCCCTCAGCCTTCTCTGTTCCAAGGAGAACAACCCCAGCTCATCCAATCTTTCCTCATAGCTGCATTTTTCCAGACCCGGCAACATCCTTGTAAATCTCCTCTGTACCCTCTCTTGTGCAATTACATCCTTTCTGTAATGAAGTGAACAGAACTGCACACAGTACTCAGGTTGTGGCCTAATCAATAATTTATAAAGTTCCAGCATAACCTCCCTGGTCTATACCTCGGCAAATAAAGGAAAGGATTCCAGGATTCCATATGCCTTCGTAATCACCTTATCGACCTGTCCCACTACTGTCGGGGATCTGTGGATATTCACTCCAAGATCCCTCACTTCCTCTACACTTCTCAGTTCCCCATTAATCATGTATTCCTTTGCCTTGTTTGACCTCCCCAAGTGCACCACCTCACACACCTCCAGGTTAAATTCCATTTTCCACTTTTTAGCCCATCTGACCAGACTGTCAATATCTTCCTACACCTGTCCTCCTCGCTATCTACCTCATGTCCAATCTTTGTGTGGTCTGCAAACTTCTTGATCATGCCCTGACATTTACATCCAAATTGCTAAAGATACCACAAAAATCAGGGGACCCAGTACTGAGCCCTGTGGAACACCACTGGAAACAGCCCTCCAGTTGCAAAAACACCCGTCAACCATTACCCTTTGTTTCCTGCCACTGAGCCAATTTTGTATAAACCTGCTACATTTCCCTGGATCCCATGGGATTTTATTTTTTAACCAGTCTGCCATGTGAGATCTTGTCAAAAGTCTTACTAAAATCCATGTAGACCAGGTCAACTGCACTATCCTCATCTATCTTCCTTGCTACTTCTTCAAAGAATTTGATCAAGTTGGCCAGACAAGATCTTCCCTTAACAAAGTCATACTGAACATCCTTGATTAATCTATGCCTTTTTAAGTGACAGTTTATCCTGTCTCTCAGAATAGATTCCAATAATTTGCCCACTACTGAGGTTAGACTGACTGGCCTGTAATTATTCGGTCTATCCCTTGCTCGCCTTTTAAATAAAAGTGCAATGTTAGCAGTCCTCCAATCCTCTGGCATCACACCTGTATCCAGTGAGGACTGGAAAATGATGTCCGCTATTTCTTCTCTTGCTTCTTTCAACAGCTTGGGGTACAATTCATCCAGCCCTGGTGATTTATCAACTTTCAAGGATGCTAATCCCATTAATATTTCCTCTCTACCTATGTTTATCACATCCAATACTTCACACCCCTCTTCCTTAACTAACTACAATATCTTTATCGTCCCCCTCTTTTGTAATGATAGACAAAAAGTATTCATTAAAAATAATACCAACATCTTCCACCCCTACACATAGGTTACCTTTTTGGTTTTTTATGGGCCCTACTCTCTCCTCAAACTTAGAAACATAGAAAATAGGAGCAGGAATAGGTCCTTCGAGCCTGCTCCGCCATTCATTATGTTCATGGCTGATCGTTCAATTCAGTAACCTGTTCCCCCTTTCGCCCCATATCCTTGGATCCCTTTAAACCCAAGAGCTATGTCTAACTCCTTCTTGAAAACATTCAATGTTTTGGCCTCAACTGCTTTCTGTGGTAGAGAATTCCACAGGTCACCACTCTCTGGGTGAAGAGATTTCTCCTCATTTCAGTCCTGAAAGGTTTACCCCGTATCCTTAGACTATGACCCCTGGTTCTGGACTCCCCCACCATCGGGAACATGCTTCCTGCATCTACCCTGTCAAGTCCTGTTAGAATTTTATAGGTTTCTATGAGATCCCCCCTCACTCTTCCAAACGCCAGCAAATATAATTCTAACCGACTCAATCATACTTCAGTCCTGCCATCCCAGGAATCAGTCTGGTAAACCTTTGCTGCACTCCCTCTATAGCAAGAACATCCTTCCTCAGATAAGGAGACCAAAACGGCACACAATATTCTAGGTGTGGCCTCACCAAGGCCCTGTATAATTGCAGCAAGACATCCCTGCTCCTGTACTCGAATCCTCTCGCTATGAAGGCCAACATACCATTTGCCTTTTTTTACTGCCTGTTGGACCTGCATGCTTACCTTCAGCGACTTGTGTACGAGAACACCCAGGTCTCTTTGCATATTCCCCTCTCTCAGTTTATATTCATTCAGATAATCTGCCTTCCTGTTTTTGCTACCAAAGTGGATAACCTCGCATTTATCCACATTATACTGCATCTGCCATGCATTTGCCCACTCACTCAACTTGCCCAAATCACCCTGAAGCCTCTCTGCATCCTCCTCACTACTCACCCTCCCACTCAGTTTTGTGTCATCTGCAAATTTGGAGATATTCCATTTAGTTCGCTCATCTAAATCATGAATATATATTGTGAATAGCTGGGGTCCGAGCACCGATCCCTGCGGTACCCCACTAGTCATTGCCTGCCATTCGGAAAAAGACCAATTTACCCCTACTCTTTGCTTCCAGTCTGCCAACCAATTTTTTATCCATCGCAATACACTACCCCCAATCCCATGCGCTTTAATTTTACGTGCTTATCTCTTACGTGAGACTTCGTTGAAAGCCTTCTGAAAGTCCAAATAAGTCAAATGCACTGGCTCCCCCTCATCAACTCTACTAGTTACAACCTCGAAGAATTCTAGTAGATTTGTCAAGCATGATTTCCCTTTCGTAAATCCATGTTGACTCTGCCCGATTCTACCACTGTTCTCCAAGTGCTCTGCTATAAAATCTTTGATAATGGACTCTAGAATTTTCCCACAGCCGACGTCAGGCTGACTGGTCTATAATTCACTGCTTTCTCTCTACCTCCCTTTTTTAAATAGTGGGGTTACATTAGCTACCCTCCAATCTGTAGGAACTGTTCCAGAGTCTATAGAACCAGTGCATCCACTATTTCTAGGGCCACTTCCTTAAGTACTCTGGGATGCATACCATCAGGCCCTGGGGATTTATCGGCCTTCAATCCCATCAATTTCCCCAACACCATTTCTCTACTAATACTGATTTCCTTCAGTTCCTCTCTCTCACTAAACCCTGTGTTCCCCAACAATTCTTGGATGATATTTGTGTCCTCCTTTGTGAAGACAGAACCAAAGTATGTATTTAGTTGGTCAGCCATTTCTTTGTTCCCCATAATAAATTCCCCTGTTTCTGACTGTAAGGGACCTACATTTGTCTTCACTAATTTTTTCGTCTTCACATACTTATAGAAACTTTTACAGTCAGTTTCTATGTTCCCCGCAAGCTTGCTTTCGTACTCTATTTTCCCCTTCTTGATCAATCCCTTGGTCCTCCTTTGCTGAATTCTAAACTGCTCCCAATCCTCAGGTCTGTTGTTTTTTCTGGCGAATTTATATGCCTCTTCCTTGGATCTAATGCTATCTCTAATTTCCCTTGTAAGCCGTGGTTTGGCTACTTTTCCCGTTATACTTTTGTGCCAGACAGGGATAAACAATTGTTGCAATTCATCCATGCGCTCTTTGAATGTTTGCCATTGCCTTTCCACCGTCATCCCTTTAAGTAACGTTTCCCAATCCATCATATCCAACTCGCGCCTCGTACCTTCGTAGATTCCTTTCCTAAGATTCAGGACCCTAGCCTCAGAATCAACTACGTCACTCTCCTTTTTGATTAAGAATTCTATCATATTATGGTTGCTCATCCCCAAGGGGTCTCACACAACTAGATTGTCAATTATTCCTCTCTCATTACACAGTACCCAGTCTAGGATAGCCTGTTCTCTAGTTGGTTCCTCAATGTGTATTGGTCCAGAAAACCACCCCGTAAACACTCCAAGAATTCCTCCTCTACGGAATTGTGACTAATTTGATTTGCCCAATCTATATGCAGATTCAAGTCACCCAAAATTACAGATATTCTTTTATTGCATGCGTCTCTAATTTCCTGTTTAATGCCATTTCCCAACATCGCCACTACAGTTTGGGGGTGTATATACAGTCCCCCTAACTTTTTTTGCCCCTTAGTGTTTCTCAGCTCTACCCGTACAGATTCCACATTGTCAGAGCTAATATCTTTCCCCACTAGTTATCCTCTTACTCTTAATGTATAGATAAAACATCTTTGGGTTCACCTTGTTCTTTCATGCCGCCTTTTTGCTTTCCTAATTTCCTTTTTAGATTCCACCCTCTCAACTTTCTATACTCCTTTTGGCTTTCTGTAGTATTGAGTTCTCTGTCGGGCATAAACTTTCCTTTTCTGCCTTATCTTACCCTGTTAGCTCCTTGACTTCCATGGGGCTCTAGATTTGGCTGTCTCACCCTTTTTATTTGTGGGAACATGTTTACTCTGAATCCCTTGAATCTCCCCTTTGAATGCCTCCCCCTGCTCTGGCACTGATTTACCTTCAAGTAGCTGTTTCTAGTCCACTTTTGCTAAATCACTCTTCAGCTTAGTAAAATTGGCGATGCCCCAATTGAGAACTTTAGCTCCTGTTCTATCCTTGTCTTTTTCCATAATTATGTTAAAATTGACTGAATTATGATCACTACCACCAAAATGCGCTCCCACTGTCACTCCTTCCACCTGCCCATCTTCATTTCCTAAAACTGCACCCTCTCTTGTTGGACTTGCTACATGTTAGCCAAAAAAGTTCTCCTGAATGCACCTTAAGAATTCTGCTCCCTGTTACGACCAGGTGAGAAAGGTGTCTTGGAGTCCCTCTCAGCCCTCACCTGGTCTTACTGTAACTGGGTTTGATTTTAAACACACTGTATTTTGAGCTCCCCCTCGGTGAATCCTTGTTCACCACTTCCCAATTATAAGGCAAAGAAATGAGCACAAACAGGCTTTCTTAGGTTTAAAGAAGAAAAGTGAAATTTATTAAAACTTAAACTCTAATTCGTTTAATGCCTACGAATACACGCCGCACTCCACGTTAGCATGCAGGTGTGATACGCATATGCAAATAGAGACAGAAAAGAGCAGAAGAAAAATAAAGTGGAAAGGTTTGAGGCAGTATCTGAAGAGTTTATGATTCTTCGAGCTCACAGTAAAGCCCTTTTGTAGGTTGATCTTGCTTTTCGTTGTGGCCCAGTATTCTTCTTAAACCTTGTTCACTGTAGGACACTTTTCTCTCCTTGGGGCTTATGTGGCTTCAGTGGGTTTTTGCAGTTCCGTAAGAAAGGGATGGGACCAGATAGGAGAGGCTATGGCGAGCCAGCCACGAGAGGTCTTTTTAATCCAGAAGCAAACAGCTTTCTGCTAGTTCAAACACTGTCTCTACAATTTAACACTGCCCAGGTTGGCCAGCAGGTTGCCATGTGACTGGTATAACCACTTCTGGCTTTGTGTATTGGGTGAGTCAGGGAATGGTCCTTTGTCTACAAATACTGTCTGTCAATATGCAAGAATGTCTTTCCAGCCAGGGGGCTTGGCAACCCCTTGTAGCAGGCCTTCTCTTCTTCCCAGCAACAATTTGAAATTTAATGTCCACGTGGCGAAATTAATATGCCTAATTCTTGGTAGGTGGGGGTCTGCATGACATGCCTCAATTCCTATCTCACTAAAATTATCCCAGTTAATATTAGGGTAGTTAAAATCCCCTACTATTACTGTCCTATCCTATCCTAAAATCTCCTTGTGTGGCTTGGGGTCAATTTTTGTTTGCTCCTGTGAAGTGTCTTGAAAGGTTTTACTACATTAAAGGTGCTGTATAAATGCAAGATATTAATGCACATTTTGTTTTTTTAAACAAAAACGTGCGTGAAGAAATGGTGCCTAACTTTGGCCTCCACGTCATGCCAGTTTAGACAATGAAGAGCTTGCTGTAACTTGGTCACATGTTAGGTCAATATTTCCAGCATAGTGCTGGAATAAGGATGAAGGGAGAGATCACTATCAAAATCTGTACATGTTTTTATTCCCTCCTTCCATGGCTGTCTTGCTTTGTTTCCTGACATTCTCTTCTGCTTTATTTTTACATTTGGCTCAGACACGTTTTTCCCCCCAACTGTGTGATACTCCTTGTACTGTTTCCGCCATCTGTTCAGCTTAAATCTGTGGATATAAATTCCTTCTCTTTAGTTGTTTTCCACTAATACTTATGCTTTTCTTGTTCAGCCTACTGTCTTGTAGTCTGCTCCACATTGGTAATGTAGAGGATATTGGCAGTAGTTGTAGCAAGGGCCAGAAAAATATTAAAAGCCAGTGGAAATATGTACACAAGAACCACAATCATTTATCTTCTAGTAAATGCCTATAATGTAGCAGAACAGTAATGTATTAACCACCTTGGGGACCGGAGTAAAACTTAGTGCCAAAGAACAATGGTCCTGAAGTTGGTAGTTGATATTAAGATCAAACTCCTGAGGTGATGCCTTCATCCAGATCTTCCTTGTGTTTACATTTCATTTCTGAAAAAATATAATTTTGTTTGGAGAAATGAAGTAAAAGACCATCTTGCTAATCCAGCCTGTACTTTCACTTTAGATCGACCAGCAAATGGTTATTAAACATGCACTAGAAGGGCTTTTTTTTTGTTCTTTTGTGGGATGTGGGTGTTGCTGGCAAGGCCAGCATTTGTTGTCCATCCTTAATTGCCCTTGGCAACTGAGTGGCTTGCTAGGCCATTTTAGAGGGCAGTTAAGAGTCTACCGCATTGCTGTAGGTCTGGAGTCACATGTAGGCCAGACCCGATAAGGACAGAGGTTTCCTTGCCTAAAGGCATTAGTGATCCAGATGGGTTTTTACGGCAATCGATAATTTCATTGCACCATTACTAGCTGACGAGCTTTCAGTTCAATTTTTAAAAATTAATTAAGTTTACTAATTAACTGAATTTAAATTCCACCAGCTGCCGTGGTGGGATTTGAACCCATTTCCCTATTGCACTACCCTGGGCTAATGCAATATTTGTCTGGATTACTTGTCCAGTGACATTGCTGCTATGTCACCATCATCCCCGCAACAATATTGAAATGAGGCAGTATTTTAGTGTTCCATAGCCCTTTCAATTCCCTGCTGCCTTGGTACTAAGTTGTTTTTTTTTCAGGTCTCTATTCATTTTGTCCCATTTACTGGCAATTGATAAGTGCTAAAGGTGTTCCTCGCTGAAGAAATATTTGGAGGGGTTCTTCTTTATGAACAAGGAAAGTTAGAGTTTTCTTTTTTTTTATTCTTTCACTGGATGTGGGCATCGTTGGCGAGGCCAGCATTTATTGCCCATCCTAATTGCCCTTGAGAAGGTGATGGTGAGCCGACTTCTTGAACTGCTGCAGTTCATGTGGTGTCGGAAGGGAGTTCCAGGATTTTGATCCAGCGACCGTGAAGGAACGGTGATATCGTTTCAGGTCAGGATAGTTTGTGGCTTGGAGGGGGACTTTAAACTATGATTTTTCTACTTGAAAATCATTAATTTGCCATATCTCATGTTTGCAAGAATGCATAGACATGGCATGCCTTCATTGGAAATGCAAATGCCCAACTAGTTTCTCCTCCTCCTTTGTAATTCTCATTTATTTTCTATCTTTATGTGGAAAGGTTAGTAATAAGCAGTTTGAATAGATTTTTGTCGGGAGGGGAAAAGAGGGTTGTAACACATTCTGGTTCTAAATTGCATTTAATTCTTATTTATTGTCAGCACTGATTATGATCTATAAAGGTTCTATCAAGCACACAAAATTACATTTTGACATCAATCTTGAAACTACTAATCAATAATAGCCAACAAAATCAGTTTGCTGCATTGTTCATAGTTTATTAGATGCAAGATTTGGCACACTTCAAGTGTTGCTGCCCAGATCCTAACTTGCACCAGGTCCTGTTCACACTTTAACCCTGTTCTTGCTGACCTACATTGGCTCCCAGTCTGGCAACGTTTCAATTTTAAAATGATCATCCTTGTTTCCAAATCCTTCCATGGCCTTGCCCTTCCCTATCTTTAGCTTGCTACAGTGCTATAACCCTTCCAGATCTCTGCACTCCTCCAATTCCAGCCTCTTACACACCTCTGATTTCCTTTACCTTTTCTTATTCGTTCCTGGGATGCAAGCATTGCTGGCAAGTCCAGCATTTGTTGCTCATCCATAATTGCTCTTGAGAAGGTGGTGGTAAGCCACCGCCTTGAAATGCTGCAGTCCATCTGGTGTAGATACACAGACAGTGGTGTTAGGAAGGGAATTCCAGGATTTTGACCCTGCAACAATGAAGGAACTGTGATATGGTTCCACCATTGGTGACTGGGCCTTCAGCTGCCTAGCCCCCAGGCTCTGGTGTTCCCTCCCTAAACCTCTTGGCCTCTTGCTCCTCATTTTCAAGATGCTCCTTAAAACCTAACCTTTTTAGACAAGCTCTTGATCACTTGTCCTAATAACTCCTGTTGCGTTTTGTCAGACATTGTTAATTGCTCCTGTGAGGTGCCTTGGGATCTTTTACATTAAAGGCACTATATAAATGCAAGTTGTTATGCAATGATAATGTCTGGTAGTATAAAAGATAAAACTACCCTTTGCAGTGAGGAAAAGAAGCTACTTCCAGCAAAATGCACCGTAACTAACTAGTGCCTGTCTTTGATTCAGTAATATTGATTGTTACGGTCAAGTGAGGAGGGGTCGAAGGGCTTCCCTCTTTCCCCCTCCTTGTTTGACCAAAACAGGTTTAATTTTTTTCTTAAAGTGGATGTACTGGCCAATTCACCAGGCTTTTAATTGGTTCTCATTATGATCATAAAGTAATTGGACAAGTTTTCTTGAGTTAACAAGAGGTTAACTTTATTGTACCTAAACCGAACTTTAAAAAAAAGCGCCAACTTTCACTGTCACACACACTAGGGGTTTATACACACAAATAGGTTACAGAGTGGGGAAAGGCAGATTGGTTGAGTTAGAGTCCATAAAAATAAAGAGATATACAGTCTGTGAAGTTTGGTGATTCGACTGACTTCTAGTTGAATTCAGTGGTCCTGAGGCTTTTCGTTTGAAGAAGTAGGTGACTGATTCGGTAGGTTTCTTAGAGGTAGCATTGCGGATGATTTCCTCCAGTGGGGTTTCTGATTGTAGCCAGAGTATGCAAAGATGGTCAGCCAACAAGCACGATTTGAAAGCTTTCAAGCTGGAATGGAGAGAGAAGGATCCCCCACTTAGGGTCTGCGCATGTCAGAGTTCAGTTGCTTCTCTGCTGCAAAGAAAAACACCAGCTTAAAACCACAGATGGGGAGGGGCTTGTCACATTACACTCGCTCATTGATTCAAACAATACAGCCATTTCGTCTTCCTCCTCACAGTCCTTTGCAATGTAGGATACAATGTAGCAGACTGGGTGATCATCTTAAGCTGCCGGTAGTCATCCTGTTTTAAATGTTCTTTTAAAATTTCTTCAATAAAAAATATAAAGTCAGATCTCCAGCCAGCAGAACAAGAAAATTATCATTCAACAAAACACATTGGCGGAACATGGTTATTATAGGGACGAAATAAATTAAGCGATTTTCAGCAGAAAATTGCAGGCAAAATGTTTTCTTAAAGCTAGAAAATCTTACAAGCTTCTTAAGTTTCACGTTTAGCTTATGGATTCCTTGCTTTTGTTCTGGTTTCACACATACAGCATTTTGCATCCAACCCATTGATCACATTCATGATTTATAACGTCTTTCCCAGTACAGATGTTAGGAAAAGTGGGAGTACTATTATATCTTCTGTGTTGCTTGCAGGCTGAGGAGTGGAAGCCCTGAAGTAGGAATACTTGGTTAAGGAGTGAATGACAGCCAAGGATTGAGGCCTTTAAGACTGAAATATGCAAAGCTAGTGGTACAAGATTGAGAGAGGGTGGGAGAGAACTATGGTGGTGCGTTAGTACCAATCAAAGACCAGGGCTGGCCAGTTAGGCCTGGACAATGAACAGTAAGGAAGGTGGAAGAATGTTAAGTGGTATTGGTGAATATGTAATCTGGTGTTGGAAAATTTACCACTTGTCTGATTTTACACATTTGGGTAGCTGTAAAGAAATGAGCAATGAATTGTAATAAGTTGAATTTTGTCTTTTTGATTTGTTCAAAGATGATGAGACTTTGGACTAATAGCCATGCAGATTTTTCATTCTACCAATTCTTGAACAATGACATATGTTACTTTAGTTGCTAACAGCCCAAAACTGCTCCTGCAATAATCTGACATTTGAAAAAATTCAAGATTGTGGCCTCTTGCGTCTGGTAAATCTAATAGACAAGATTCTAAAACAAGCTGTATGGTCTGAATCAAGTAACCATCAATTCAGAGTGAAGTGAAACTTGCCAAAATAAATGCATCTGTGGCTGAGCATGTCTCTCAATTGTTGAGATGGCAGCCCTACAGATGAGAGGGAACAAAAAACTGCCAGAAAAACAACTATGGAATCTTCAGTGAAGAAAGAAAACCTTTGAAAGAACAGAAACAGTAAAGAAATTAAACCGAAAAGATAGGAAACAACCCCACAAGCTTTATAACCAACACCACATGAGTAGAAAGATTAGCGCCTCTCAACCCCCAGGACCGAGCAATAATTCCCAGATCACAATGCAAGTATAGATCCTGGATCACACAACAAACTCACATTTATCTGCGACACCCCTACTAAACAGATATAGCTAGATTGGGTTAGAAATACGCTTTCTTCTTTTCCCCTACACTGAGCAAAAAAATCAGGGATAGGACCAGAAACTCATATTTACACACTCACCTGTATTGAGGATGAATACTGGGATCAGGATATGATTCCCCATTTGATTTCCCCACCCTACTGTGGTGAGAGAGCATGAATGTGGTTTCCTCCCCCACCTAATAAGAGTAGATATGTTGAAGGAACACCCCAACCCACACTTGACACCCCACGCACTGTGGAGGAAACCTGAGCTGCCTTCCTAATTAGCAGTACCCAGTATTTGAAGTAAATACACCCACCTCAACATTAAGAATCCATCACTCCTTCAGCTAAACATCCGCCCCCCCCCCCCCCCCCCGCCCCAATCCATCATTTTGGGAATTGGAGCCCAACTTTCCAGATGAACAGTTTTCTCCTCAACCCACATATTTTGATTACCCAGTCTCTTTCACATCTTTTACCTCATTCCACCACTGTGCATCACTTAGTTGAATAGAGCCAATTTACTTGTTCTTCTGTTCCCATCTCCCCTCTCTTTCCCCCCCCCCCCCACACCCCTCCCCCCAAATCGGCTACTTTAGTCCAGTTCAATTATCTTTGCCCCTTAAACTTGCTTGATCTGGATACTGCACTTGACCACCCTTATGTAATGCCTTAAGAGATCGACAAGCTATATATTAAAAATGATAGGTGGGTCAAAACAGTCCATATATAATGTGTCGATAACTCCTATGTCAGCCTGGTCCAACAAATAATGGAACTGAATTTCCTCTGATTTACACTGCTTCTGTACTTTTTCAAAAAAAAATGATGGATCTGCCACTGGAGATTTCCTAGGGAAGCTCATCTGCATTTCTCTGTGTAAGCTTTAATCTAATACTGGTGCACACAGCTGAAATTCCTTTGTAGCCTTTTAGATGTAGTGCTCAGCCTATGCTTTGTATGGACCACTGGGTGACCAGAAGGAAAGGCAGGAATGCTGCTTGGCTGATTTTTTTCTTTCAAAATTATTCACTCTTCCTACACTTGGACAGAATTTTGAACATTCAGATGCCATCTGTGCCCAGACGGCAAGAGGCATGCCACCAAGCCAGAGATGTACATTACTCATTCACACCTCCAAACCCTTCTGAGGGATACTGAAGGCAGAACATATCAATTTCCTGGATGTGGATGCCATTAAATATGCCAGGGAGGTGGCACTGACTGCACAGTCCCTCAACCTCAGGACTGCACAACAGCCACAGGTTCCATGTCCTCAGCAGGGCAGGCAAGGCTGCACACTTCTCAGTTTTCTTTGTTGCCCACCCTGGGTACCAGCACACTCTTCCCCCTCTTTAAGTAGCACTTCCACAACTAATGCTCACAATGTTGTATGTTTAAGGATACCTCTATCTTCCTGGCCTGCACTATGGCTACACAGTTCTCCAAACAT
This sequence comes from Heterodontus francisci, assembly GCF_036365525.1. Classification (NCBI taxonomy): domain Eukaryota; kingdom Metazoa; phylum Chordata; class Chondrichthyes; order Heterodontiformes; family Heterodontidae; genus Heterodontus; species Heterodontus francisci. The sequence goes on from NC_090375.1 coordinate 89,890,952, forward strand.
AATAATTACTGCTGCACTATCCTAGAACGCTCTCCTCCACTTTAAGATCCTCATATCCCCTATTACGTTCCCTCTATATGTCACCCTTAACTGCCAGCTTTGTCTTCCTTTACCTATTTTTGCAGGTAAAATTGGAGCACCACACCTGGCAAAAGCAGGTCACTGGAGAGGTCATCTCCATGTTCAAGCTCCACACCCCCTACAAGGCCAGGTAGTACTTGGACATGCATGCACCTCTTCCTGTACAAGTTCCTGAGATCAGTGGCATCTTGTCAGTGCCAGGTTGCTGACAGCACCAACATGGCAATCCTGGCATCTCTGTGAAGTACCACATAGCCACAATCCCGCATCCCTTACTTTCTAAATCTCTAGGTGGTGATAGCCATTTACCCTCTCTTTCTGCAGGTCCACCACAAAGTGTACTACAGGAGGAGGACAGTGATAATGAGGATCAAACCACACAGGGGATACAGCTATCTCTTAGGATACTGGGAAATGCTAGACCTCCAGCTGGCAAACCTTGCACACTGCCCTTCGGTCAGAAGCAAGAGTAGGTGTCTGTAGGCAGAAAGCTTGAAAGAAAACTTTTACTACCTTTAAAAATCTTCAATTGCAGATATCCAAGCCATTTTCTGCTACAGGAACTCCTCATCTCCATCTGTAACAGTTGATTCTGACAGCTGCTGTGCTTCATCTCCACAGGTGTGACGTTCCCCTGAATGCACTAACTGGGTAAGTCCAGAAGAGTCCCATGCACAGTGCAACAGGCTCTCAGGCAGCTGCATGCAAATAAGGCCAATAGCAGTTGACTGGAGAATTACAGAGTAGCTCGAGGAGCAAGAAGTGCTGAGGGAGCTTCTTAAAACAAGTGTGTCTGAGTTTCCCCTTGCATTTGCGTTAGGATTTTGAGTGCATTGCCTGAGTGTGGTGGAGGCAGGTTCAATCTAGGCATTCAAGAGGGAATTGGATTGCTATCTGAAAAAGAAGAACGTGCAGGGTTATGGGGAGAAGGCAGGAGAGTGGGACTAGCTAAATTGCTCTTTGAGAGCCAGCACAGACATGATGGGCCGAATGGCCCCCTTCTGTGCTGTAACAATTCTGTGACTTGCCAGCACCCCTCAAGTGCTGGAAATGGCAAGGAAACTCTGGGCCAGTGGCATTATAAAGTGGCCACGTTCACATACTGTACCTGTTATGCCTATCAATGGTGCGATATTAGAGGGTGTTAAATTTTGTTAATATTAGTAACACCGTAATTGGGACAAAACTTAGAAATTGGTGCCTGTTCTGAAATGAGGAAATCTTGGTGTGCATCTGTTTTTTTTAAATTGGGCACCTCTTCAAACTTGAAATACCCAAAGCTCTTCACTTTTATTAAAAACCACAATAATTCAGACCTATTTTATTTTTTAAAGCAGGGTAGTTTTTAAAAATTCAGAGCCTCTTCAGTGTTAGAAAAATTAGGGCCTTCTAATTTGTACTCCCTACACCCCCATTAAATAATTTTCCTACTTTCCACTGCCTTTTTTTCCTCTTGCTTCACCTTCTCTACATCTCTGGTCCTATCAGTCATGGTAGTGCACTCTCTTCTTGAGACAAAATGTTATGGGGTTAAGTCTCACTTCAGTGCTATAATGAGAGTGTGCTGCACAGTCGTAGGCGCCATCTTTCAAATGAGATGTTGATTTGTGGTCCTGTCTGTCGTCCCTGGAGGTAAAAGATTCCACGGCACTATTCAGAGAGAAGCAGGGTGCCCTCTTGTATTGTAGCCAATATTTATCTCTCAGCCAACATCCCTAGAACTCAGGTCATTATCTCGTTGCTGCTAGGGGAACTTTCTTTGTACAAATTGGCTACAAGTGCTTTGGGATCTCGTGAGGTTGTGAAAGATGCTGCATGAATGCAAGTCTTTTTGTTCTCTCCAGCCCTTTAACCCTACTTGATTTGAGTATCTAAGTGCAACAACACGGGACATTACGAGTAATATTTTAACTATAAACAATATAAAATCAAATTGAATGGCAGTTTAGGAAGCAGGGAAGTTGAATTGTTTGGAGCACAGGAGTTTCTCTGTCATGGAGGTGGAGGAGCTGCCTACATTAAACTTCAAAAGTAATTCATTGACTGAGGCACTTTGAGACATCCTAAGGTTGTCAAAGGTGCTATATAAATACAAGTTCTTCTTGTATTTTGTATCTTTTGACATGTTTTATTATTTTTAAGCCTTGTATGTATTTGTTTTGTTCCAACCTCTTACCTAAGAGAGAAATTGGCACATAAGACTAAATCAACAATGGGATGTTTTAAAAGATTACAAAGGTGCAGAATTAACTTGCACCATTTGGGGGAAAAAGACTTCAGTTTCAGGAAGTCATAAATTAATAATTTTCTAAGGTGTAGGTGATGTTTCAGTTTTTCCTACCAAAGTGCATCACTTTGTATTTATTTATGTTGAAGTGCATTCGCTATTTAACTACCCAGTCTGCAAGTTTTCTAATGTCGGCTTGTGTTGCTCTTCCTCAAAGTTGGTTATCATCTGCAAGTTTTGACGATTGAGTTACTAATTCCCAAGTTCAAAGCATTAATAAAAATTATGCATAACCGTGGTCTCAGCATTGTAACTTGTGGAACACTGCTTTCTGCTGCCTTCCATTTTGAAGAACTACCTTTTTATCCTTACTCCCTGTTTTCTATCTATCTATCTTTTAGCCAATTGACTGTCTATTTATCTGTTTGTCCCCTTGACTTCACATGTTCTAACCTTTGCCATGAGCCGACCTTGTGGTATCTTATCAAAAGCCTTTTGAAAGTTCAAGTATGTGACATCTATTACATTATCCTTATCTACCCTTCCCATTATCTCTTCAAAGAAAGTATGGCTTGTTCTTTCAGAATCCATGCTGACTTTCATTATTTTCTGTTGCTAGATGTTCATCTTGCACTAGGTTTAGTATAGATTCCAGTATCTATCACAGACATTAAGTTGACTGGCCGATTGTTCCCAGGTTTTGTTGTATTTCCCTTTCATAGGAGGGGGTGATGGTGGGGGTAGTAATGTCACTAGACAAATAATCCATAAGAACAAAATTAGCTGTCCACCAGTCCTTTGGTCCTGCCCTCCTTTTCTATTGAACTTTGGTATATATAACCTGCCATCTCCTTCCTGGTTTCCTTAAATATGGGTGGGTGCATATCATTTGGACCTGAGGTTTTATCCTCTTTTAGTTTTGCTGGTTTGTCAATTATTTTTTCTCTTTCTATTCCAATTGTATTCATCTTTTTAAGCTCGTCCTCTAATGAAGTGTCTATTTCATTAACTTTTTAGTTAAACTGAGCCAAAGTAGGTACTGAGTGAGAAGAGCCCTGAAGACACTAAAAATGTGATTCTCTCTTCTCCTTTCACTACTACTTCCTGCCAGTTTATTGAGGGGTGGAGGGGGGGGGGGGGGGGGGAGTTAAAATTTCCCATGTTTAGTATGTTATGTCTCTTGCATTTGCTTGCCTATTTCTTCCACCAATTCCCTTCCACTATTTGGTGCTCTGTCGTGGAATATTAGGATGATGGATCCTTTGTTATCCTTTAACTTAATCCATATCGTTTTTTCTCTGCCATTATGTTATCTTCAGCTTTTACAGCTACCCAACTCCGCTCCTTTCTTCTCTTTTCTAAATGTGTTATGTAGAGTTATACAGCACAGAAACAGGCCCTTCGGCCCATCGTGTCTGTGCCGGCCATCAAGCACATATCTATTCTAATCCCATTTTCCCGCACTTGGTCCGTAGCCTTGTATGCTATGGCGTTTCAAGTGCTCATCTAAATACTACTTAAATATTGTGAGGGTTCCTGCCTCTACCTCTTCAGGCAGTGTATCTGGCAATATTTAGTTGCCAATGTTCTCTATGTAGCCAGGTTTCTGTCATTCCTACTATATCCAGTTTTTCTGTACAAATTATTGCTTGCAGTTCATCCATTCAGTTGTAAATACAAATGTACCTTTCTGTACTAACAGTTTCAATTGTATTTTTTCCTCTTTCTGTTTTTAGCTATTTTACCTTTATGCTCTGACTTTATCTGACCTCTGGCCATTCAAGTGGTCCTAATTCCTTCCTTCAGATTGTTATTATTCTCTGATTCATTTATTGTTGGGTTTCTGTAATTTCTAGCAGCTCTCTCCCCTCTGTTGTTAGTTCAAAATCTTATTACAGCCCTGGTTATTTTTTCCTCTAGCATCTTGATCCCAGCATGGTTCTGGTGGAGCCCATCCAAGTGGTACAGCTCCTTAGAATCAGAATGGTTATAGTACAGATGGAGGCCATTCAGCCTGTCGTGTCCTCCTTTTACCATGCTTTGTGCATTTACATACATGCACTGTAAACCTAACTTAGACCTTATTGCATTCCTTCTTCATCTGACCCCACCTAATACCTTGCTATTTCTTACTCTAGTGCTATCTGTCTCTCATCTTTTGTGCACATTGTTTCTCCGTTTTAACACTACATCATAGAATCATAGAAAGGTTATGGCACAGAAGGAAGCCATTCAGCCCATCGTGTCTGCGTCGGCTAAAAAACAAAACTAGCCGCCCAATCTAATCCCACCTTCCAGCACCTGGTTCATAGCCTTGCATGTTGCAACACTTCAGGTACTGGTCCAGGTACCTTTTAAATGAGTTGAGGGTTTCTGCCTCCACCACTGATCCGGGTAGTGAATTCCAGGCACCCAGCGCCCTCTGGCTGAAAAAGTTTTTCCGCATGTCCCCTCTAATCCTTCTACCAATCACTTTAAATCTGTGCCCCCTGGTGATTGACCTCTTTGCTAGGGGAAACAGGTACTTCCTGTCTACTCTATCTAGGCCCCTCATAATTTTGTACACCTCAATTAAGTCTCCCGCAGCCTCCTCTGTTCTAAGGAAAACAACCCTAGCCGATTCAATCTTTCCTCATAGCTGCAACTTTCAAGCCCTGACAACATTCTCATAAACTTCCTCTGTGCTCTCTCCAGAGCAATTATGTCCTTCCTGTCATGGGCTATCCAGAACGGTACACAATACTCCTGATTCCCATCCTCCTGTCAAATTATTATAAACCACCCCCCCCCACCTCCCCCAACATTATTAGCAAACTGCCCTGCAGGGGCTTTGGTCCCAGCTCTGCTGAGGTGCAACAGAGATTACAGTCCTCGGTCCTGCATTATCTCTCCAGCCAATCATTCATCTGCCCTATCCTCCTATTTCTATACTTACAAGTGCGTGGCACCGGGAGTAATCTGGAAGTTACTACCTTTTGAGGTCCTGCTTGCTAGTCTCCTTCCTAGCTGCCTAAAGTCTGCTTGCAGGGCCTCATCTATCTTTCTACCTATGCTGTTGGTACTGAGATGGGGAACAACCTCTAGCTGTTCATTTTTTTTTTTTACGTCCCACCACGCACCCCAAGTGCTCTGCAGCTGCTCAATGAACCTTTGACCCCAGCACCAGGGACGCAACATACTATCCTGAATTCATGTCTGCAGCTGCAGAAACACCTGTTTGTTCCGCTAACTATAGATTCCCCTATCACTTTTGCTTTCCCATTCTTTCTTCTGCCCTCTATAGCTGAGTGACCTGTGGTGCTGTTGACTTGGTTCTAGCTTTGTTCCCCAGATGAGCCATCACTCTCACCCATTTTCACAACTGAGTACTGGTTGGAAAGAGAAATGCACTCAAGGGGACTCTTGCATACCTGGCTCATCCTCTTTAACAGTCAGGCAGCCACGCATGCACTCTCTGCCTGCACACCTTTAAGCTGCAGGGTGATCATTATCCAAAAACTGCTATTGGTCTCACAGATGCACCACAGTGAAGTCAGCTGGTACTCCAGCTCAGACACCCAGTGCTCGAGCTGCATCAGCTGCCAGCACTTCCTGTATATGTGGTTGTCCAAGACATGAGAAGTGTCCTAGAGTTCCTACATAGAACAGGATGTGCACTCCATGGGACTGAGGTGCCCTGCTATGTGTCTTTATTAGATTAACTAAAGTTATGTTCCTGTTGGAAGGGCAAGGCTGGCAAGTTTAGGGAACCTTAATTAACGAGGGATATTGAGGGTCTGGTCAGGACAAAGAAGGAGGCATATGTCAGGTATAGGCAGCTGGGATCAAGCGAGTACCTCGGAGTATAGGGGATGTAGGAGTATATTTAAGAAGGAAATTAGGAGGACAAAAAGGGGCCATGAAATTTCCCTGGCAGATAAGATAAAGGAGAATCCTAAAAGATTCTATATTAATAGTAAAAGGGTAGCTAGGGAGAGTGTAGGTCCCCTTAAGGATCAGTGTGGTAATCTATGTGTGGAGCCACAGGAAATGGGCGAGGTCTTAAATGAATACTTCTCATCTGTATTTACTGTGGAGAAGGTCATGGAAGCTAGTGAGTTCAAGGGAGGGAACAGCGATATCCTGGAGCATTTCAACATTACAAAGGAGGCGGTGTTGGGGGTTTTGAAGCGTATTAAGGTGGATAAATCCCCAGGGCCTGATCAGGTGTATCCTAGGATGCTATGGAAAGCAAGGGAGGAGATTGCTGGGGCCCTGGCAGAGATTTTTGTATCATCGTTAACCACGGGTGAGGTACCGGAAGACTGGAGGCTAGCTAATGTTGTACCTTTATTTAAGGGCAGCAGGGATAAACCAGGGAACTACAGGCCAGTGAGCCTTATATCAGTGGTGGGAAAGTTATTGGAAGAGATTCTGAGACAGGATTTATATGCATTTGGAAAGGCAAGTTCTGATTAGGGATAGTCAGCATGGCTTTGTGTGTGGGAAATTATGTCTGACGGATTTGATTGAGTTTTTCGAGGAGGTGACCAAGAGGATTGACGAGGGCAGGGCAATGGACGTTGTCTACATGGACTTTAGCAAGGCCTTTGACAAGATCCTGCATGGTAGGCTGGTCCAGAAGGTTGAAACACATGGGATCCAGGGTGAGCTAGCCAACTGGATACAAAATTGGCTTGGTGATAGGAGGAAGAGGGTGGTTGTGGAGGGTTGTTTTTCAGATTGGAGGCCGGTGACCACTGGTGCGCCGCAGGGATCGGTGCTGGGCCCTCTGTTGTATGTCATATATATTAATGACTTGGATGTGAATGTAAGGGGCATGATTAGTAAGTTTGCAGATGACACCAAAATTGGTGGTATAGTGGGCGGTGAAGAAGGTTGTCTAAGGTTACAACAGGATATAGATAAACTGGGAAAGTGGGCAAGGGATTGGCAAATGGAATTTAATGCAGACAAGTGTGAAGTGATGCATTTTGGGAATTTAAACCTGGGCAGGACATATACAGTGAATGGCAGGGCCCTGGGGAGTATTGTTGAGCAGAGAGACCATGGGGTGCAAGTACATAGTTCCCTGAAAGTGTCAACACAGGTAGACAGGGTGTGAAGAAAGCGTATGGCATGCTTGCCTTCATCGGCCGAGGCATTGAGTACAAGAGTTGGGACTTCATGTAACAGGTGTACATAACGTTGGTTAGGCTGCATTTGGAGTACTGTGTGCAGTTCTGGTTGCTGCACAACAGGAAAGATGTGATTAAGCTAGAGAGGTTGCAAAAAAGATTCACAAGGATGTTGCCTGGTTTGGAGGGCTTGAGTTATAAAGAGAGATAGGATCGGCTGGGTGTGTTTTCCCTGGAGCAGAGGAGGCTGAGAGGGGACATGATAGAAGTATATAAAATTATGAGAGGCATAGATAGGGTAGATAGCCAGAGTCTGTTTCCCATGGTAGGTTTGACTAAAACTAGAGGGCATTGATTTAAGGTGAGAGGGAGGAGGTTTAAAGGGGATCAAAGGGGTAAATTTTTCACACAAAGAATATTAGGTATTTGGAATGAGCTGCCAGAGGAGGTGGTGGAGGCAGGAACAGTAGCAACATTTAAGAGGCATCTGAACAGGTACTTGAATGAGCAAGACATAGAGGGATATGGAATTAATGCAGGCAGGTGAGATTGGTAAAGATGGGCATTATGGTCGGCATGGACGCGGTGGTCCGAAGGGCCTATTTCTATGCTGTACGACTCTAGGACGCTATTTAGCTTGATAAATTAATTAGCTGTTTCAGCTATTAGTGTCTTTAAATGACGTTCGAATGTAATCACTTAGCTTGCTTTCCTGTGACTTGCAATAATATTAAATGCTTGCTATGTTGATCTTAACACTAGCCACTAGAGTTACTAAACACATGGGAATATTTAGATGTTTACTGAGATACTTATCTTAATTTCCTTGCTGCTCTTTGTCTGTTAATTATGCTGTCACTTTTTCGATTTCCTTCAGTATGTTTCTTTATATATTTACTGTTAACCTTTGGATTAAATTAGTTTGCACCTCCTCCCTGATCTGCGCCAAAATCCCATTGCCGCACTGTTTAGTAGATTCGCCCAACTCTGCCGCACAGCTATTTGTGTCAGCAGATATCCCTCTGATTATATACGTTTTTAGAAATAAAGTGAAAAACAGAAGATGCTGGAAATAATTAGCAGGTCAGTCAGCATCTGTGGTGTCATGGAAGTTTTTTTTCCCTCCTCTGTTTTATAAACTAAGGTGGGCTGTGCACCTTTAGGGCAGAGAGAAGCTTTTAGATTCTCTGCGTGCCAGCAGCAAGCCTGTTTCCTAGGCAATAGCAGGAGTGAGGGGGCCATCTGCTGTATTGTATCAGTTGACTGTGGTAAAGACTGGCTAGAACCAGTTTGATCTGGAGACCAGCGAAGCATGTTCCACTGAAGGAAGGAGTTGTCTTTCTCTCAGCAGAAAAATCTGCATTGATCTACAGGCTGTGTTATTGCCCAAGGGGGGAAAACCCCTGGAAAAGAACATTGCTATTGTTGGAGGTCGCAAATTCCTTTTTACTTCAAATCTCTAAGTCTTAGCCTCGGGAGTGACTTTCTGTTGCCTTTTTGTGTTTCTGGGAGATCTGGAATTCTCAGTAAAGTTTCTACTGATAGACTGCCAATTTTTAAAAATCCAAATAGACCTGTTGCTATACTCCTTGTTGAAAGATCTGTGTGACGCCTGCTGCAGCTGAAGTACTTAGAACGCCTATCCATTCAGGATTGTTTGTCAAATTGCCCTGGAGACTTTGAGTGGCATCTGACTATTCAACTCTGGGACACTTTGCCTAACCCGGAATCTAAATCACCAGGACTTATAACCCTGCTCTTTATTCCTAAGAAACAGTTGTAATTTGAAACATCATTTTTGAAACCGATTAACCATTGGTTTTTGAATGTATGGGTGTGTGCATGAAGGTTAGGAGGAATAAGAAGTTATAAGTTCTTTAGACATAGATTTATCTCTCTTGTTTAAAATTTAGTTTATTAAGTAGTTAATTTGTTGTTTAAAGATCTGTTTCATTCTGGGGGGGCGGGTGGAGTTAATAAAGTGTTTAATTTGGCTAATTTCCGGTAGGTAGGAAAACGTTTAATAATATGTTATGACCTGTGGAGTAATGGGACTGAATTGACCGTGCATTACGCGTGCCTTGGTCGTAATGTATTAATTGGGGGCTTGATTGTCCGAAATCTAAATCCAACGCCAGTTACATCAATTATAAGGGGAGTAATAATTTCAGAGAGAAAAATAAAAGAAACCAGGTTTCTTGTATATAAGGGTAAAGGCTATACCATCAGAATTGCATTAGCAGTTGCAACAGTGTTTCTGGGAAAGGAGAATGTGTCCCTCAGTGACTTGAAAACTTTAACCAAGATTAAATTTAAAGAGTTGGCCGCAAAATTGGCGGTAGAGTTGAAATCGGGTCGTAAAAAGACAGAGATATTTGATGTAATAGTCCAACATTTAAAATTGGAAGAGGAGGAGGAGCAGGAAGATAGTAAGTCAGACAGTGATGCAGTGGAATTGGCTAAGATTCAGTTAGAAATGAAATACTGGAGCTTCAACAGGAAAAAGAAATAGCAATAAGAAAACTTGAGGCTGAAAAAGAATTAAGAAAACTTGAATTTGAAAAGGGAGAAAGAGAGGGAATTTCGATTGAGGGATGGAACTAAGACAAAGGGGTAGTCTTGACTCCAGGGAAAGTCCAGATTGGGAAGAAGCTGAATTCAGCCCAGCACCCAGTGAAAAACTGTTTAAATTCATGCAAGCCCTTGCTAAGTTTGAGGAAAGGGACATAGAGGTATTTTTCATATCTTTTGAAAAAATAGCCAAATAAATGAAATGGCCAAAGCAAAGTTGGACACTGCTTATGCAAAGTAGGTAGATGGGCAGAGCTCATGGAGTTTATGCCATGCTTCCTGAAGAGGCTTCTGCAGATGATGAGATGGCAAAAAAGACTATTCTCGCTGCATATGAGTTAGTCCTGGAAGCTTACTGTTAGAAGTTTCAGAACTTATGGAGATTGGCTGGGCGGACGTATGTAGAATTTGAGGGTAAAGCAAATTAATTTTGACCGTTGGATACAGGCATCAAAGATGGAAACCACATACGGGAACCTTAGAGAATTGATTCTCTTAGAGTTTAAAAATTCAATTCCTTCAGTAGTGAGAACTCATGTAGATAACCTGAAAGTTTTAAAAGCTAGGCAAGCAGTGGAAATTGCTGATGATTTTGAGCTTGTGAATAAGCCAAAACCTTTTGTCTGTCACTCCCATAAACCCAAGAAGGAAAGAAAGTGGGAGAGTGAAAGGAAGGCAAGCAGCTGGGGACAAGAAGGAACAGCCCCAGGATCACCACCTCAGACCAGAAAGGTGATCAGGGTAGAAGTGAGGTCTGCAAGCCAAAATGTTATCATTGCCACAGGATGGGTCGTCATCTTTCTGAATGCTGGAAATTGTGAGGTAAACCCATAGGACTTATTGCTAATGCATAGAAAAGAGCACTGACTGGGGGTACGCCAGACCAGGGTATAGTGTTAAGGGCAGCTGTAAATCAGAATACAAAAACTAAATTGTGTAGGATTAAGAATAAAATACCCAAATGTTATAATTAATTCTTGTCATAGGGTAAAGTAACTCCATATCCTTTAAGTGAGGCAGGAAAACCTATCATTATACTCAGGGATACAGGAGCAACCCAAACACTTTTGCTGGGAAAAGATAGAACGTTTCTACCAGAGAGCGCCCTGAACGCTAAAGTTTTACTTAATGGAATTGGCGGGGAGTATGTACCTGTACCTTTATATAAAGTGCACTTATAGTGTGACCTAATATCTGGGATGGTAGCTGTAGGGGTTGCCCATAGTTTGCCAGTAGAGGGAATTGATCCACTAGGAAATGATTTGGCCGATCAAAAGTATCAGTTTCTTCTATAATTACAGAGGAACCAAGTGAATTTAAAGAAACGGAACAATTACAAGAACAAGTTCCAGGAATATTTCCTGCGTGTGTAAAGCCCGAGCAATGGCTAAATGGGTTCCATTGTCGGAGGTAAAATTGGCACCACAGATAGTATCTGAAATCTTATTTAGGGATTTAGATAATCCAAATGAGATGTTAAACAGATCTTCTATAATTGCAGCACAGCAAGCTGATCCAGAGTTATACAGAATGGCACAGTTGGCTCTGACAGAAATTGAGGCGAAAGGAGTTCCAGAAGACTTTTATCTGGAAAACGGGGTTTTGAGGAGGAAGTGGAGACTGCCTCATAGACCTGCAGACAAAGACTGGACAGTTGTTGAACAGATAGTGGTACCACCTAAATATCGCCAGCAATTATTAAGATTAGCACATGACATTCCTTTTGCAGGACATGGGGGGATTCGGAAGACTAAAGCACATATAAGTCAACATTATTATTGGCCAGGCCTTACAAAGGATGTGAGGCAATTTTGTAGGACATGCCATACATGCCAAATGGTGGGAAAACCACAACCTCCCACAAAACCGCCACCACTATTTCCCATACCAGTAATTGAGGAACCATTTAGCAGGGTAGACTTGCCAAAAACAAAAGCAGGTCATCAATATTATGGATAGGGCTACTCGATTTCCAGAGGCCATTCCTTTGAGGACAATTACTGCTAAAGTAGTAGTAGAAAAGTTATCCCAATTCTTTACAAGATATGGACTACTATTTGAAGTTCAATCAGATCACGGTTCTAATTTCTTGTCAAAGATATTTTAAGAAGTCCTGGGCAATTTGGGTATCAGACAGTTGAAATCTTCCGCCTGTCATCCACAGATACAGGGGGCTTTAGAGAGGTACTGGCAAACACTCAAAACAATGATTAGAACATACTGGTATGAATATCTGCATGATTGGCATAAAGGACTAGACTTTTTTATTTGCCACCAGAGATTCACCGAATGAGTCTACAGGTTTCAGTCCTTTTGAATGGGTTTACGGACATGAAGTAAGAGGTGCTCTAAAACTCATAAAAGACAGATTCTTGGAACAAAAGAATGAATCTTCGATACTGGACTATACTGGATCCGGGAAAGGCTCACGGTGTGGCTCAGGTAAACCTTAAAGCATCCCAAGCCAATATGGAAAAAATGGGCAGACAAGAATGCAAGACCTGCAATTTTCAACAGGGGATGAAGTATTGGTGTTCTTACTGTTATAGGGTGAACCATTAAAAGCACGGTTCAGTGGCCCGTATAAAGTGATTAAAAGAGTGGATAGGGTAGGTTACTTGATTGATACCCCTGATCGCTGGAAGAAGAATCCGTTGTGTCATATCAATATATTAAAGCAATATTATCGCAGAGAGGAGGATAAGCCAGTACAGGTATGTCAGGTAATGGGAACCGTTGAGAAGGGAAAGGATAGTGAGGATGAGACAGAAGGAGGCCTAGACAATTCTCAGACTGAACCTCCAACTATCGGGTTAGCAAATACAGAATAGATAGGAAAATTGGACAATATGCTTTTCTATGTAGAGGCAAGGCAACGTGAAGACCTCACCAGGCTTTTCACAACATTTGAAAGAGTCTGTAGGGACAAGCGAGGATGTATAACCTTAGCCACACATGATGTGGATATAGGGGAATTTGTTCTTTTAAAACAACATCCTTACCGCTTAAGTCCAGACAAACAGGCCCAAGTAAAAGCAGAAATCTAATACATGCTGGAAAACGACTTAATTGAACCTAGTCAAAGCAGCTGGCGTTCACCAATAGTTCTAGTACCTAAACCTGACGGGTCAACCTGACTTTGCATAGACTACAGAAAAGTCAATGCAGTAGCGAAACCAGACTCCTACCCAACTCCTCGTTTAGAAGACTGTATTGACAGAGTGGGATGTGCTAAGTTTCTTACCAAGATTGACTTGTTAAAGGGATATTGGCAAGTTCCTTTGACTCCTCAAGCCAAAGAGATATCAGCTTTTGTCACACCAGACTGTCTTTATCAGTGCCGGGTGAAGCCATTCGGGCGATAGAATGCCCCAGCCATGTTTCAAAGATTAATGAATCAGGTAGTAGCCAGTGTTCCCAACTGTGTAGTATATCTGGATGATGTACTGATATACATTAACACTTGGCAAGAACACTTAGAACAGCTAAAAACTGTGTTTAAAAAGTTACAAGCAGTGGACTTGGCAAAAAGCGAATTTGGAAAAGCAAGAGTAACTTAGCTCGGACACATAGGGCAAGGATAAGTATTGCCAAAAATGGCAAAAGTACAAGCTTTAGCGGAGTTCCCTATCCCTAAATCTAACTGTGAAATAATGATGTTTTTAGGGATGTGCAGTTTTTACAGGAAGTTTGTACAGACTTTTAGTGCTGTAGCTGTTCCATTAACCGATTTTCTACAAAAAAAGAAAACCAAAGTAGTATGATCAGATGAATGCCAGGCAGCTTTTTGAAAGCTAAAGGAAATCTTAACTAATCAACCAGCATTTACTGCTCCAAATTTTGCTAAACCCTTCAAGATAGCAATTGATGCTAGCGACCTGGGCGTTGGCGCAGTCCTATTGCAGGATGATGAATCAGGCATAGAAAAACCAGTAGGGTACTTTTCAAGAAAAATAAATTGTCACCCAAAAAAGTATTCCACTGTGGAAAAACCCTGGAAAAGAATATTGATATTGTTAGAGGTTGCTAATTCCTTTTTACTTCAAATCTCTAAGACGTCTTTGCCTCAGGAGTGACTTCCTGTTGCCGCCTTGTGTTTCTGGGAGTTCTGGAATTCTCAGTCAAATTTCTACTGATAGACTGCCATTTTTTAAAAATTCAAATAGACCTGTTGCTATACTCCTTGTTGAAAGATCAGTGTGACGCCTGCTACAGCCGAAGTGCTTTGAACACCTATCCATTAAGGACTGTTTGTCAAATTGCCCTGGAGACTTTGAGTGGCATCTGACTATTTGACTCTGGCACACCTCACAGAACTGGGAATCTAAATCACCAGAACTTATAACCCAGCTATTTATTTATTCCCAAAAAACAGCTGTAATTTGAAACATCATTTTAGAAACTGGTTAGCTGTTGGTTTTTGTGTGTATGGGTGTGTGCATGAAGGTTAAGAGGAATAAGAAGTTTTAAGGTCTTTACACATAGATTTATTTCAATGTTGTTTAAGATTTAGTTTATTAATAAATAGTTAATTTGTTCTTTAAAGATACTTGGTTTGGTCTGTTTTATTCTGGGGGGAGGGGTTAATAAAGTGTTTAATTTGGCTAATTTCCATTAGGTGGGAAAACTTTTAATATGCTCTGACCTGTGGAGTAGTGGGACTGAATTGGCAGTGCATTATTCCTGCCTCGGCTGTAACAGTGGAACGGTACAAAGTTACTGTTCCAGGTCGATGACCTACCATAGGGACTAGAGTAGGCCATTTTGCCCCTCAAGCCTGTTCCACCATTCGATGAGATCATGGCTGATCTGCATTGCAACTCCATATTTGCCTTTGTCCCATATCCCTTCATACCTTTGGTTAACCAAAATTTATCAATATCAGTTTTGAAATTAATGATTGATTTAGCATCAATTGCCATTTGTAGAAGAAAGTTCCAAACTACTTCTAACCTTTTGTGTATAGAAGTTTTTCCTAATTTCATTCCTGAGAGGTCTGTCTCTAATCTTTAGGCTATGCCCCCTAGTCCTAGATTTCCTAGCCAGCAGAAATAGTTTCTCTCTATCTACCCTATCTGTTTCCTTAATACCTTGAAAACCTCAATCAAATCACTCCATTAATGTTCTTAATTCCAGGGAATACAACCTCAATTTTTGCAATCGCCCCTCGTAATTTAACCCTTGGTTTTCAGGTATCATTCTGGTAAATCTATGCTGTACTCCCTCCAAGGCCAATATATCCTTCCTAAGATGTGCCCAGAACTGCTTACAATACACCAGGTGTGATCTAACCCGAGCTTTATATAGCTGTAGCACAACTTGTTGGCCTTTTTCTGTAAGTACAAACATTTTTCAAAATTATCTTAAATAGTGCTAAGAACTGGATACTTTAAAACTAAATGCATTAATATTTCCATCTTAGCTGTCTGTGGAGCATTATGGGTATATCCTGGCAGGATAAAATCTCAAATGCAGCAGTCCCCTCAAACGCAGAGCTCCCAAGATTGTTGGCACTAATCAAACAGAGGTGGCCTCGGTGGATCAGATGCGTCCGCAGGATGGAAGACGGTCGCATACCGAAGGACCTTCTGTATGGTGAGGTAGCCGGGGCCAGACGACCAGTGGGGTGCCCAAAGTTCCGCTTCAAGGATGCTTGCAAGTGTGATGTGAAGGCCCTAAATGTTGACTATTGCACCTGGGAGTCACTAGCTGGCAAAAGAGGGAAATGGTGACACAACCTGTGTACTACCATGATGGCCAGTTGCTCCAGCAGCTTGGCAACAAGTAAAACGTCAAAACAACTCAGAGCGTCACTTGGCTGCTTCGTGTGCAGCACTTGTGGCAGAACCTGCCTCTCAAGGATTGATCTTCACAGCCATCAGCAAACATGCACCAAATTGATTATTTGCTCTGTGTCCATCATCTTTTGTAGATGAAGGGATGCTAACAAACCATGAGTTGTTTGAAACCCAAAATGCTTGAATTTGTGGATTTGAAATGGGAAATAGATTATCGTGACTCCATATATACAGTTTTTGTTTTGATCCTTTCTAGGTTCCTCAGCAACTTTTCAAGATTCATTACTTTTTAATGTTGTTATCATAATAAAAAAAACAAAAAATGCTGGAAAAACTCAGCGGGCCAGGCAGCATCTAAGGGGAGAGAAAGTGTTAATGTTTAAGATTTTTAATTGGAACTGGAAAAAGTTAGAGATATAACCAGATTTAACCAAGTACAGAGGCAGGGAAAGGGCGGAGAGGAGGAAAGAACAAAGGGGTAGGGCTGTGATCAGATGGAAGGTTGGTCAAAAGGGGTAATGTAAGTCAAAAGAGGATGATCATGGGACAACTTTTTTTTTTAAAAAGGGTCTAGAGGATGTGTAGGTGGAAACAGCAGAATCATTACAGCTGCTCCCTGGGGAGCAGTGGTTATGATCTGTAATTATTGAACTGAAGGCTGTAAAGTGCCTAATTGAAAAATTAAGCGCCGTTCCTCGAGCTCCTGTTGAGCTCTGTTGGAACAGTATAGGAGACCAGTAACAGAGGTGCGAGTGGCTGGCGATTTAAAAAGATGGGTGATCAAAATCTCAGGGTTATGCTTGTGGACTGAACGGTGGTGTTCCGCAAAGTGGTCACCAAATCTGTATTGGTCTTCACAGTGCAGGGGAGATGGATTATGAACAGTGAATACAGTAAATTGAAAGCAGTACAAGTGAATTGTTTCATTTGGAAGGAGCATTTGGGACCATGGATGGTGAGAAGGGAGGAGCTAAAAGGCCAGGTGTTGTGTATCGCATGCTTGAATGGGAAGGTGCCTTGGGAAGAGGAGAATGTATTGGGATGATTGAAGAGTGGACTAGGATGTTGCAGAGGTAACATGCCTGTTGGAATGCTGGGAGGGGAGGGAAGGATGTGCCCTGTGATGGCACCATGCTGGAGCTGTGGAACTGTCAGGATGATCCAATGAATGTGAAGGTGGGGTGTAAAGCAAGGACAAGGGGAACCCTATTGTGGGAAGAGATGATAGCAGAAGTGTGGCAAATGGGGCACAACCACGTCTCTAACTTTTTCCAGTTCTGATAGGTTATTGACCTGAAATTTTAACTCTGTTTTCTCTTTTTCCAGGGATTCTGCCTGATCTTCTGAGCACTTTTCCAGCATTTTCTGTCTTTATTTCAGATTTGTAGCATCCACAGTATTTGTTTTTTGTGCTAGTATTGCATAAATCGGTTTCTACTTTCTGTTGCAACTTTGAGGACATTTCTTTGTAGATGGAATCGTAGAAATTTCAGTTCATAAGGAGACCATTCAGGTCCATGGTGTCTGTGCTGGTGTAATATTTTGGTTTAATTCCATTTTCCTGTCCAATATTGTTTAATTCCTGCTTAAATGCCTTGATTGAACTTGACTTTAATAGCCACTTGCAGTAATGCATTCCAGTAACTCTGAGTGTAAAAATATTCTAATCTCTCCTTTCGTGCTTGTGCTATTCTGCAGTGCATCTTTTAAGTTGGAAAATTGCTTGTGACAGCAGAATTTCCAATTGCATGTTCTCCAAACACTTGGGATTGAAGTGCTACCTCATCGAGCACAGGATCAGGACCTGAATAGATCAGTTTCTGTCTGCTGTGGAGATGCCAAATCCAAATAGCAGCACAATGAAAGGCCACTTAATTGTTTGTTGGCAGAAGAGACCACCCCCCCCCCAGCATAGTAGTCAGTTACTTTTGTTGTGAATGTTATTTTTTGTCTCATTTTTCTAGATGATAGAAACTTCATAATGTTTAGTGGGATAAGTGAAGTGAAGTTATTGAACTGAAAAGCAATTTTACTACGCTAGAGCTTATTTCTGCCTCACAGGCCCAGTCATCTATTAGTATGAACTATTTTCTAATTGATTAAGACTTCTTTTGCTTACAGTATTATTCAAAACCTCTTCATTTTGGTTTCATTTATTTTCTCAATTGCAATGAAAATTTGTTTGAAGTAAATGCTAAATGAATGATGGAGCAGAATTACTGGAATTCTACTGAAGGTACCTATTAAGACTGTTCTCTGACTGCTACTTTGTTCAGCGCCATTGAATTACTTAAAGCAAGGAGATCGTCTCCCTTTTCCTCCCCTCACTAAAAATATAGTGCCTGGAGAGTTATCCCAGGTGGGGATTTTTTTTTCCCATTTGGACTTGGTAAATATTTTTGTTTGCTTGCCTACATACTCAGTAAATGAGAGAATGTGGTCCCTTTCTTAACCATCTCTGTCTTTTGCTGTTGCTCTTTCCTTTTCTAGTTTTTTGATCCCCCTGCTGGTAACCTGCTTTTTTGATATCTAGTCCAGGATGAGCTGTAATTTCTTCAGTTCAACATTGGGAAGCTGAGAGCCATTGTCTTTAGCTGTCCACCCTACAGACTCTATTCCCTCCCCACCAACTCCATGCTCTTCCCCAGCCATTGTCTTGGGTAACCTCGGCATTATATATGACTGACACACGAATCCTATATTCTCACCATCACAAAGACCACCTACTTCCAACTCCAGAAAATTGCCCATCTCAGCCCCTGCAGATATGCTACTGAAACCCTCATACATGTGTTTTCCACCTCCAGACTCTACTTTTACAATACTCTTCTGGCTGGACTGCCATTCTCCACCCTTCTTCGTAAACAGCAGCTTATCCAAAACTTTGCTGCCCTTATCCTAACCCACACTAAGTGCCACTTGCTTATTGCCTCTTGCATGCTCACCTACATTTAAACCTAAGTGGGTGAATTACTCTGATTCTAAAATGATCATCCTAGTGTTCATCTCTGCAACCTCCTCCATTCCCTAAACCTCTCAGAACTCTTTGTTCCCACAACTCTGTCCTCTTGTGGATCACCCCACTCCATTTGCTCCACCATTAATGTCTATGTCTTCAGCCCTTTCGGCCCTAAGCTCTGTAATTCTCTCCCTAAACCTCTCTCCATCTCTTTCACCCTTTTTAAGACCCTCCCTAAAACGAACCGCTTTCATCAAGCTTTTAGTCACCCTTCCTAATATCCCTTCCTTGGGCTCAGTGTCCATTCTTGTCTGAGTATGTTTTTGTGAAGCACTTTGGGACATTTGCTTACATTAATGATGCTATATAAATGCATGCTGTTGGTTCCTCTCCCTACCTTTTTGCATGCCATGCTATCCTCTTTCTGACCTCTTGCCCTTTCAGCTTCAAGATAATATGTGGCATGGTATGGAAAGATGCACATGTTGATCACAAACTGCATTTGCCAGTGCATGCTGTGGGAAAATGTTGTCCTAAATGGTCTCTGCCTTTTTGAATTACTGGCTTGTGCCCCTGTATCCTACCCTACCTCTTGCCCTACAATTTACTGATTTCACCTTTAACCCTTCATCCACTCCAGTGAAAATGTTTAGTTTCTGCTTGTCAAATTAACATCGTTTAGAATTCAAATTGTCATCTTTTGAAAAGTGAACTAAAATTTGCAGGAATAAAGTCAGTCTCTGCTTAATGCACTTCAAGCAGTTAATGTAACACTACAAATGTTACAATTGGTGTGTAATCCAAACACTTGTAAAATTTTCTCTCGCACGTAGCCCCTCTTTTTCTTGTAAAAAAAACCCCTCTAAACTCTGAATAGTCCTCTAGCTTTTCTTCAAATAATTTTGAAACTCAGAAATTTGTTTGCTATTTGAGAGCGATGCCATCATTTGTCTAGCTTAAATGTGCACTGTAGAAGTTCAACTGCAGCACATTCTTTAATTGTGTCACAGCTCTGGGCAAAAGCCCAAGCCCTGGCTTTTGGGAGTAGCTGAAGCTTTCAAGTAAAAGCTTAAATGATAAACATGAGAGAATTTAATGGATATTTTGTTATTGTAAAATATGTAAATTTTTGAGATCTTGAGTTTTGTTAAAACATTTATTTTGGACATTAGAAATTTCAGGTTAGTGAGGACAAAAATGGCAGTTTTTTTAATGAACATTTTTGGGGAAAGGTTAATGTAGTGCCAGCTAGTGGCTGCAGCCTGTAATTGCATTCTGAGAAGAGCCACTTAATAGTGGGATTTTCCATTTTTAAATGTGAACGTAGAAATAAGTGGAAAACGTTGATACAAGTGTGACAAAAAGGACAGGAAGTGCATGACAGATGACTTTTAATAAACTATAGATTAATAGTACTGTTAAATTTACATATTAAATAAAAAAGATGCTTTTTGTTTATGTATTTTGTTATACTGCTCCCTCTAATGCTGCAAAGTGCTTCAGGCAATTTTGAATTGAAGTGACTGGTGTTTATGTGGAAAAATGTAACTGGTATTTTGCAAATCTCAATGAGATGAATGATGGACTAGCTAATCTGACTTTGGTGGTAGTGGTTGTCATGGAGGGTGGAATGTGCTGACCAGATCACTGGAGATTTTCTTGCTTTGTTTCAAATAATGAAATTTTTCTGTGTCCAGTGAATAGATGGGTCCTTGGTAAGTGTTTCTCATCTGACTGAAGGAACATCCAACAATGCAGCACTGTCTTGGTACTGCACTGATGGTCAGTCTAGATTGTGTGCTCAGGTCCTGGAGTAGGAGTTGAATCCACAATCTTCTGACTTGGTGGCAAAGATGTTGCCAAAACAGCAAAACTACATTTTGGAACGACAGTGTGTGCAAAGGTTGATAAGGAGGAGATAAGTTCATTGAAAATTGATTTTAAGTGAATGGACTCATGCCAAGTGTCACTGAATGTGGTGAAGTGCTGTGTTATGCACATGGGACCAGTGTAACTTGACATGCCTATTTTATACCAGGATGCTCATTAAAATTATCAAAACAGGAAACAATGCACATGAAAAATAACAATGCAGCAAAGGTCCTTGGGGATTGTCATTGACCACGAATTAAAAATTCACGGGAATGTTAAGTATAAAGAAAGTATTTCTTAAAGATTAATATATCATCTGCACTTGGAATATTCCAGCCAGTTTGCACCCCAACCCCCCAAAAAAGGCAGAGAGAAAGCAACGGGTTGATACAACACAATATAGTGCCTTTAATGTTATAAAAAGTCACAAGGCACTTCACAGGAGCATTGTACAACAAAACATGTCACAGAACCACATGAGCTATTAGGGCAGGTGACCCAAAGCTTGGTCAGGAAATAGTTTTTAAAGAGTGTGTTATAGGAGGAAAGTGAGGTGGAGAGGTGTAGGGAGGGTATTCCAGAGCTCAGGGCCTAGGCAACTGAAGTCCTGGCCGCCAGTAGTGGAGGATTGAAATTGGAGATGATCAAGAAGCCAGAATTAGAGTAGTGCAGATATCTCGGAGGGTTGTGGGGCTGGAGGATTACAGAGATAGGGACAGGTGAAGCCATGGAGGAATTTGAAATCGAGGATGAGAAAATTGGGATGTTGCTTGACTGGAAGCCAAATTAGGCCAGCGAGCACAGGGATGATGGGTGAATGAGACTTGGTGCGAGTTAAGACACAGACAGCAGGGTTTTGGATGACAAGTTTATGGAGCATAGAAAGTGGTAAACCAGCCAGGAGGGTGTTGGAAGAGTCAAGTCGCGAGGTAACGAAGGCATGAATAAAGGTGTCAGCAGCTGAGCTGAGACGGGTGAAGTTGGGCGATATTACGGAGGTGGAAATAGGTGGTTTTAATGATGGTGTGAATATGTGGTCGTAAGTTCATCTCTGGGTCAGATGTGACACCAAGATTGTGAACAGACCAGCTCAGTCTCAAGACTGTTTCCAGGGAGAGGGATGGAGTTGGTAGTTGGGGAATGGAGTTTGGGGTGGGGACCGAAAACAATAGCGTCCGTCTTCCCAATATTTAATTGAAGGAAATTTCTGCTCATTCAGTACTGGATGTTGGATATGCAGTCGGATAGTTTAGCAACGGTGGAGGAGTTGAGAGAGATGGTGGTGAGGTAGAACTGATTGTCAGCGCAGATGTGAGAACTAATTGTCCTTGAGAAGTTGGTCGTCTTGAACTGCTGTAGTCCATCTGGTTTAAGTATACCCACAGTGCTGTTAGGGAGGGAGTTCCAGGTTTTTGACCCAGTGACTGAGAAGGAACGATGATATAGTTTCATGTTAGCATGGTGTGTGGCTTGAAGAGAAACTTGCAGGTGGTGGTGTTCCAATATGCCTGCTACCCTTGTCCTCCTAGGTGGTAGAGGTCCTGGGTTTGGAAGGTGCTGTCGAAGGAGGCTTGGCGAGTTGCTGCAGTGCATCTTGTGGATGGTACACAGCTGCCACTGTGCGCAGGTGATGGAGGGAGTGAATGCCCAAGATCATGGGTTAGGCCTCAGTTAGAATATGGTGTCCAGTTTTGGTTCTGGCATGGCGAATTTTGAGGCTTTGGAAAGAGTACATCATAGGGCCACACGGTTAATTCCCGGTTGAAAATACCTTAGTTACCTAGATAATCTCAACGAGTTAGGTCTCTCTACTTTCAGGAGAAGCATAGACTTGGGGTGATTTGATTGAGGTTTATAAATAATGAAGGGACTAGATTGCATTTATATAGACCATTTATTTCAATGGAATAATTTAGAGGGGATGAAGGGTCCTGCTTAAGATTTATGTTGGATCAAAACTAGGTTGGATATTAGGCAGTGGTTCATTCCCAGAGAACGGTGGGCCAGTGGAACAGGTTGCCAGCTTGTACAGTGCATGCTGGTTCATTATTTTCCTTGAAGCGAGAGCTAGACTTTGTGTTTAGGGCTAGATATCCTGTAATGAAAATCAGGATCAGTGTGATCTCCTGGGTTAGTTTTGATTGCTTAGAGGGGTTGGAGAGGAATAATTCTACTTCTGTTTTGTCCTAATTAGTCTGAGTTTCTATCTAGTTTTTCACCTTTTTCAGGAGATTGTTTGTTTGTTTTGGCTTTGGATGAGTGGGGAGTACATATGTATTGAGTTGCAGAGAAACTTTGTGAGACACAGAAAATAAGAGTACGAGTAGGCCATTGAGCCTCTCGAGCCTGCTGCACCATTCAACTAGATCATGGCTGGTCATCTACCTCACGGCCGTTTTCCTGCACTATCCCCATATCCCTTGATATCTAGAAACCTAACAGTCTCTTTCTTGAATATACTCAATGACTGGGCCTCCACGGCCCTCTGGGGCACAGAATTCCAAAGGTTCGCCACCCTCTGAGTACATTTTTGTATCATCGTTTGCCACGGGTGAGGTACCGGAAGACTGGAGGATAGCTAATGTTGTGCCTTTATTTAAGAAGGGCAGTAGGGATAAGCCAGGGAACTACAGGCCGGTGAGCCTTACATCAGTGGTGGGAAAGTTATTGGAAGGGATTCTGAGAGACAGGATTTATATGCATTTGGAAAGGCAAGGTCTGATTAGGGATAGTCAGCATAGCTTTGTGCGTGGGAAATCATGTCTCACGGATTTGATTGAGTTTTTTGAGGAGGTGACCAAGAGGATTGACGAGGGCAGGGCAATGGACGTCGTCTACATGGACTTTAGCAAGGCCTTTGACAAGGTCCCACATGGTAGGCTGGTCCGGAAGTTTCGAACACATGGTATCCAGGGTGAGCTAGCAAATTGGATACAAAATTGGCTTGGTGATAGGAGGCAGAGGGTGGTTGTGGAGGGTTGTTTTTCAGATTGGAGGCCGGTGACCAGTGGTGTGTTGCAGGGATCAGTGCTGGGCCCTCTGTTTGTCATATATATTAATGACTTGGATGTGAATGTAGGGGGCATGATTAGTAAGTTTGCAGATGACACCAACATTGGTGGTATAGTAGACATTGAAGAAGGTTGTCTAAGGTTACAACAGGATATAGATCAACTGGGAAAGTGGGCAAGGGATTGGCAAATGGAATTTAATGCAGACAAGTGCGAAGTGATGCATTTTGGGAAGTTAAACCAGGGCAGGGCATATATAGTGAATGGCAGGGCCGTGGGGAGTGTTGTTGAGCAGAGAGACCTTGGGGTGCAAGTACATAGTTCCCTGAAAGTGGCAACGCAGGTAGACAGGGTGGTGAAGAAGGCGTATGGCGTGCTTGCCTTCTTCGGCCGAGGCATTGAGTACAAGAGTTGGGATGTCATGTTACTGTTGTGCATAACGTTGGTTAGGCTGCATTTAGAGTACTGTGTGCAGTTCTGGTCACCGCCCTACAGGAAAGATGTGATTAAGCTAGAGAGGGTGCAAAAAAGATTCACAAGGATGTTGCCTGGTTTGGAGGGCTTGAGTTATAAAGAGAGATTAGATAGGCTGGGTCTGTTTTCCCTGCAGCGAAGGAGGCTGAGAGGGGACATGATAGCGGTATATAAAATTATGAGAGGTATAGATAGGGTAGATAGCCATAGTCTGTTTCCCATGGTAGGGGTGACTAAAACTAGAAGGCATGGATTTAAGGTGAGAGGGAGGAGGTTCAAAGGGGTAAATTTTTCACACAAAGAATAGTGGGTATGTGGAATGAGCTGCCAGAGGAGGTGGTGGAGGCAGGAACAGTAGCAACATTTAAGAGGCATCTGGACAGGTACTTGAATGAGCAAGGCATAGAGGGATATGGAATTAATGCTGGCAGGTGGGATTAGTATAGAAAGGCATTATGGTCAGCATGGACACGGTGGGCCGAAGGGCCTGTTTCTATGCTGTATGACTCTATGACTCTAAAGAAATTCCTCCTCATCTCAGTCCTAAATGGCCTACCTCTTATTCTGAGACTGTGTCCCCTGGTTCTAAACCACCCAGCCAAGGGAAACATCCTTCTCCTATCTACCCTGTCAAGCCCTGCAAGGATGTTCATATATTTGTATAAGATGGCTGAACATGAGGCTAGTGAAAATGTAATAAAGATATCAAACATAATTAACTCTCAATGTATGTTAAGAATGTTAGTGTTCAGGCGGTACAGATTAGATGGCAAATGTGGTGATGTAGCTTAGTAATAAACACCTGGGAGATAAAGCAAGGAGACCAATTGCTTCAGTAGTTCTCCAATGTGCTCCTGGAGTTGGAAGTACAGTTTACTCAATTTGAAATTGCTTAATTCAATTCATTTCTAGTTCTAATTGTAATTGTGCAAAGATCTGTTCCAGATGTAAATGTATTGGTTAATTTGAGTCTCTTTAATTCAAATTATTGGTCAATTAAATTCCTACCCCAAACCTATTTTCAGCATCAGGTGCCTTGGTGTAGAAGCCTTCTAGCATCCTAGTGCAGTACATCATTGATTGGAGTTGGAGAGTAATCTGGATGGGTTTGAGTGCATGACTAGTCGCAAGTGAAGAAATAAACATGATAGTATAGAAATTTAACATTACCACCTCTAACCTCTCCACCTATCTAGAAATCAGAAGAGTATCACTGATGAGCAGCAGAATTTTTCCAGCTAAAGGAAGAGGATACCTACTTGTCCTAATACTGAAACATCAGTGAGCTGGTTCAAACATGGTGGAATAGCTAACCTTCTTGGACTGTTTGACCTGGTGTTACCAAAAAAGTGAATTAGCTGAAGGAGTTGGGACCGTCCCTATTTTTCTTTTTGCATGATGAATCAGCTACCTACCCTGGTGGGAGAATGTATTACAGTGTGACCAATTTACATGGTATTATGCATGTGGACATAGGTATCAATTCAAAAAGATGGCAGGATGTGCGTGCAGATCAATGATTTTCAATAGTTGGTCTTCGGTGACGGTGCTCATGGAAATCCAGGGTAAAAGTAGTAGTCATGCCAATCAAAGATGGTTATAAGTAAAGGCTGAGAAGGTGAAATGGAAAGAGGCAGATTGAGGGCAGGGGAGGGGCAGATAGGAAATGTGCTCGTGGGGAAGAGACCTACACAGTGAGGGGGGGGGGGGGGTGGTGCGGGGAGTAAGCTCAGCAATGATATAATTCTGGTTTTTGTGCTGCTGGGAGAAATCATGCTTCTTGGCCACTGGGGTAAAACTGAGCTCTGGAGTTGTCTGCATATATGTAAATTCAACGCACAGGGTTTGAAATACAGATGGTAGGACGTTGTTTACAGATCATTGTAACATTCAAGAAAAGGGAGGAGAGCACATTGCTTTTAATTATGCTAAACTGCATTTTCTAGCATTGGAATGCAGCCAAGCTAATATTTCTACCACCAAACAACATTTATGATCCAGCCAGTGGGATGCTAGTGTGATTTTATACAAAGAAATAGCAGTGCGAGAAATATTGGGTAGAAAAAGTGATTGCTGTGCCATTTCCGTTAAATATTCTGAATGTAATCCACATGATCCATTTATCACGTGTCATGCCCTGTGAAGGGACATCGTATTCCTAACTTTTAAGGTACGAGCTTTATTCAACGTTGACTCTTTGAAATTGACTTTTCCTTTTAAATAAAAAGTGGATTGTGTGCTACAAAGATGGCTGCTGAAGGTCAGATGTCCTGGCTTGTGTATCTAAAAACTGCCTGTGTATTCAAAAACTGCCTCACTGTCTCGAAAGGACAAAAAGATACATTCCAGACTAAAAGGTATTAACTACACCCATCCTGAAACCATCGAGACATTCCTGAATTGAATGGTTTTCTTCTGAGACAAAGTAGGTGTGAAATAGCCAGATCATAACAGAATCGTATTCATCCCGCCATCCGTAGATAGCCATGGATTCCACATCCTGGTTCATTGTAGGGTAACATCAGGGGAGAAGGACATATGTCCAATAACAAATACTAAGATGATGAATTTTTACCTTAAAAGCCAACCCTCTGGAGAGAGAGAGAGAGGGAGAAATCAAGCTACATTACAGATAGTAGTCCAATGAGAGGCTGCAGAATAGAGATCCAGCCTAAATAAGGAAGAAACCCCGCTGCTAATTCTACACTGCAACTTGGTGCAGAAGAGAACTGAAAGTGACCATCACCTCCAGTCTGAAGTCTTAACCACCAGAAATCTACAACACCTCAAGTTCAAGACTACAAGGACCCAGGCCTGCACCTTTAAAAGAGACTGTTCTTCTGAGAAGATTCAACAGCTTTATTTTTATTTTATTTTTTATTTAGAGATACAGCACTGAAACGGGCCCTTCAGCCCACCGAGTCTGTGCCGACCAACAACCACCCATTTATACTAACCCTACTGTAATCCCATATTCCCTACCACCTAACTACACTAGGGGCAATTTACATTGGCCAATTTACCTATCACCTGCAAGTCTTTGGCGGTGGGAGGAAACTGGAGCACCCGGCGAAAACCCACGTGGTCACAGGGAGAACTTGCAAACTCTGCACAGGCAGTACCCAGAATCGAACCTGGGTCGCTGGAGCTGTGAGGCTGCGGTGCTAACCACTGTGTCACTGTGCCGCCCTACCAGTGGCACTACCACTGTGCTAATTGCACAGCTTTATTGCAAACCGTGAACACCTACTTCACTTTAAACCACCTACCCTTTTCCACCTCTATCTGTGTGTGCGTCTGTGGTAATTGTTCTTTCATTTAACCTACGAGAAAACCTGTCATTTGTCTGTTTGACCCTTAAAAAAAAAACACTCTAGGGATAACTCATCATTTTAAACAAAACACGATTGTAGTCAGCTGAGGGGTGAACAGTGGGAACCATCCACATCCCTTACCACCTGTCCCTAACACATGAGGAGTCAAAAGCAAAGTTCATTGCCCACTACTTTTGGAATTGTAAAATCATCCCAGCAGGAAGGAATCTGACAATTGAGAATACAATGTGTTTCAGAGTTAGCAATTTATTTTTATTTTTTTTTTAAACTGGAAGTACAGTTTTAAAAAAAAAACTTCAGCTGAATTTCAGTCACTTCACAAGCCACTCCAATTATGGTTAGTTTCCTGCTAACAGCAGGCTCGTCCACAGAAAGCAAAATGCCAAGCTGTCACTTGCTCAATCACACATAACTGGACACCAAACTAGTTGGCTAGTCTCATAGAATCATGTCCTTCAGCCCACCGCGTCCATGCCGACCATAATGCCTATCTATACTAATCCCACCTGCCTGCATTGATTCCATATCCCTCTATGCCTTGCTCATTCAAGTACCTGTGCAGATGCCTCTTAAATGTTGCTACTGTTCCTGCCACCACCACATCCTCTGGCAGCTCCTTCCAGGTACCTACTATTCTTTGTGTGAAAAATTTACCCCTTTGATCCCCTTTAAATCTCCTCCCTCTCACCTTAAATCTATGCCCTCTAGTTTTAGTCAAACCTACCATGGGAAAAAGACTCTGGCTATCTACCCTATCTATGCCTCTCATAATTTTATATACTTCTATCATGTCCCCTCTCAGCCTCCTCTGCTCCAGGGAAAACAGACCCAGCCTATCCAATCTCTCTTTATAACTCAAGCCCTCCAAACCAGGCAACATCCTTGTGAATCTTTTTTGCAACCTCTCTAGCTTAATCACATCTTTCCTGTTGTGCAGCAACCAGAACTGCACACAGTACTCCAAATACAGCCTAACCAACGTTATGTACAACTGTAACATGACGTCCCAACTCTTGTACTCAATGCCTCGGCCGATGAAGGCAAGCATGCCATACGCTTTCTTCACCACCCTGTCTACCTGCGTTGACACTTTCAGGGAACTATGTACTTGCACCCCAAGGGGTCTCTGCTCAACAACACTCCCCAGGGCCCTGCCATTCACTGTATATGTCCTGCCCAGGTTTAAATTCCCAAA
Source organism: Heterodontus francisci (assembly GCF_036365525.1). Classification (NCBI taxonomy): domain Eukaryota; kingdom Metazoa; phylum Chordata; class Chondrichthyes; order Heterodontiformes; family Heterodontidae; genus Heterodontus; species Heterodontus francisci. Next base: position 89,919,592 of record NC_090375.1, read on the forward strand.
ATGCATCACTTCACACTTGTCTGCGTAAAATTCCATTTGCCAATCCCTTGCCCACTTTCCCAGTTTATCTATATCCTGTTGTAACCTTAGACAACCTTCTTCACTGTCCACTATACCACGAATTTTGGTGTCATCTGCAAACTTACTAATCATGCCCCCTACATTCACATCCAAGTCATTAATATATATGACAAACAACAGAGGGCCCAGCACCGATCCCTGCAGCACACCACTGGTCACCGGCCTCCAATCTGAAAAACAACCCTCCACTACAACCCTCTTCCTCCTATCACCAAGCCAATTTTGTATCCAATTAGCTAGCTCACCCTGGATACCATGTGTTCGAAACCTCTGGACCAGCCTACCATGCAGGATCTTGTCAAAGGCCTTGCTAAAGTCCATGTAGACAACGTCCATTGCCCTGCCCTTGTCAATCCACTTGGTCACCTCCTCGAAAAACTCAATCAAATCCGTCAGACATAATTTCCTATGCACAAAGCCATGCTGACTATCCCTAATCAGAACTTGCCTTTCCAAATGCATATAAATCCTGTCTCAGAATCCCTTCCAATAACTTTCCCACCACTGATATAAGGCTCACTGGCCTGTAGTTCCCTGGCTTATCCCTGCTGCCTTTCTTAAATAAAGGTACAACATTAGCTATCCTCCAGTCTTCTGGTACTTCACCCGTGGCAAACGATGATACAAAAATCTCTGTCAGGACCCCAGCAGCTTCTCCCTTGCTTTCCATAGCATCCTAGGATACACCTGGTCAGGCCCTGGTGATTTATCCACCTTAATGCACTTCAAAACCTCCAACCACCTCCTCCTTTGTAATGTTGATATGCTCCAGAATATTGCTGTTCCCTCCCTTGAACTCACTAGCGTCCATGACCTTCTCCATGGTAAATACAGATGAGAAGTGTTCATTTAAGACCTCGCCCATTTCCCGTGTCTCCACATATAGATTACCACACTGATCCTTAAGGGGACCTACACTCTCCCTAACTACCCTTTTACTATTAATATACTTATAGAATCTTTTAGGATTCTCCTTTATCTTATCTGCCAGGGAAATTTCATGGCCCCTTTTTGCCCTCCTAGTTTCCTTCTTAAATATACTCCTACATCCCCTATACTCCTCGAGGGACTCGCTTGATCCCAGCTGCCTATACCTGACATATGCCTCCTTTGTCCTGCCCAGACCCTCAATATCCTTCATTAACCAAGGTTCCCTCAACTTGCCAGCCGTGCCCTTCTAACAGGAACATAACTTTAGTTAATCTAATAAAGACGCATAGCAGGGCACCTCAGTCCCATGGAGTGCACATCCTGTTCTATGTGGGAACTCTAGGATACTTCCCGTGTCTTGGACAACCACATATACAGGAAGTGCTGTCAGCTGGTCTCATTCGGATACCTCGGTATGCTCATTAGATACATTTGCTAGGTCGCATTCCTCACTTTCACTAACTGTACATCCTCCCATTCAAAATCAACAATCTCCATTATCAGTCAACAATCCAGGCGAGGAACTCCTCAATAACAAATTCAAAAGTCACAATTGCTGGCAGTGACAACAGAGAATTCATGCACTCACTCACTCATAGCAATTATAATTGCTAACTCTGAAACACAGCCTCGTGAGTGCGTGAATTCTCTGTTGTCACTGCCAGCAATTGTGACTTTTGAATTTGTTATTGAGGAGTTCCTCGCCTGGATTGTTGACTGATAATGGAGATTGTTGATTTTGAATGGGAGGATGTACAGTTAGTGAAAGTGAGGAATGCGCCCTAGCAAATGTATCTAATGAGCAGACCGAGGTATCTGAACGAGACTAGCCAACTAGTTTGGTGTCCAGTTATGTGTGATTGAGCAAGTGACTGCTAAGTCAGGTGTCCCTTTGGAATTTTGCTTTCTGTGGACGAGCCTGCTGTTGGCAGGAAACTAACCATAATTGGAGTGGTTTGTGAAGTGACTGAAATTCAGTTGCAGTTTTTTTTAAACTGTACTCCAGTTTTAGTCAGGTTCATTTCAACAGTTACTTTGTTTAATGGTATTTTAAACATTGTATTAAAATGTCTTAATTTGACCTGTTGGATAATTCATTATTTTTTGAGCAGAAGTCTACTTAATATTAACAAGAGTAGGCCGCACGTGGTGAAAATGGAATAAAGGCCACAGTAGCAATTAGATTTGGACCATTTGGTCAAAACACAAAAGGGCAGATTACTTAATGAAGTGTTAGGAAGCTTGTGTACAAAGTTGTTAATAGGGATCTTAACCAGGTTGACATCTGGAATCTTTGCCTTTCTGACCCAACTTAGTAATGACAAGTAATTCAGCTAGGATACTGTAAACAAATAATGTTGCATTTGTGTGATATTAGACAAGTTGGAGTTTGGAAGTCAGCAAGAAGAATTTTAGAGTGAGAGAGTCTGGAAGCGGTAAAAGAATATATAAGAATTAATCCATGTAAGTGTCAAATGGGGTTGAGGTAAGGGAAGAGGTGGGCAATGCTGCGAGTGTGGCTGTAAGCAGTCTCTTTGTAAGATTTAGGATTTTAATTGTGGACCGTGCCATCTTCCTCCAACACCTCTCCATCATTGTCTAGCTGAGTGGGAATGCACTCCCCTGGTTCAATTCTTATCTATGTAATCATAGCAAGAGAATTGCATGCAATGGGTTCTCTTCCCGCTCCCACACCATTTCCTCTGGTGTCACCCAAGGATCTATCCTTGGCTCTTAATTCTCATCTACATTCTGCCCCTTGGCGACATCATCGAAAACAGTGTTAATTTTCATGTGTACTCTAGACACCCAGCTCTACCCCTCTTGCGTCCTCTACTCTCGCTAAATGATCAGACTGCTTGTCTTACAGCCAGTACTGGATGAGTAGAAATTTCCTCCAACTAAATATTTGGAAGACAGGCTTCTTCGGTACCTGCTCCAAACTCAGTTCCCCAGCTACTGCTATCCCTCTCCTTGGTAACTGTCTGAAGCTGAAACAGAATGCTGACAACCTTGATATCGAGATGAGCTTTCGACCACATATCCACGCCATCTCTAAGACCTCCTATTTCTACCTCTAACATTGCTGATTCTGCCCACCTCCACTGATCTGCCGAAACCCTCATCCATGCCTCTAATCTTGACTATTCCAAAGCACTCCTGGCCGACCTCTCACGTTCTACCCTCCATAAACTTGAGGTCATCTAAATCTCTACTGCCCGTATCCTTATGCGCACAAAGCCCCATTTACCCATCATCCCTGTGCTCACTGACCTACACTGGCTCCCAGTTAAGTAATGCCTCAATTTTATAAAACTCAACCTTTTTCCCTCTATGGCCGTGCTCCTCCCTATCTCTGTAATCTTCTCCAGCCCCACAATGCTTTGTTGTAGTTTATATTCATAGCTTAATGAAGTGGAATCCCAAATAGGTGGTAAATTGTGAAAATGAATAAAGGTGTTCCCGGAGTGAAAAAAAAAGATTTCTGAATAGTTGAAGAGCTGTCGTGTCTCAGCACTAGCCAGTGAAGTCTTTTTGGAAACGACAGTGTTTACAGCAAATGAACTGGATTCCGGTGCCATTAGAAAGTACTTGCTTCGTGTATAAATGCTGCATTGGTGTTAATTGTTCAGTAGTTGCTCTTATTTCAAATCCTTTGGTAAACTAGGATTAGACCCAAAGAAATTGTGTGCTTAATGGATAAGGATACCATTTACTATATTTTTATGCTGAAAAAAGTGATTATTTGATATGCAAGGCTACATTATAGGTGGAATCTGAGAAGTTTCTGTACCCAAGGATGGACAATGTTGGCACTTAAATCATTTTCTTTCATAAATTCATCAAAAAAGCCATCAATGTGTGACTGATTTTTTTTTTTGTCTGGTGCAGCAGGTTCTCACAGCACCTGGCCTTAAATTACAGCACTTCTGGAAAACAGATGGATGTTCTGCACAAGAAAGGAAATTACTAGGCTTTGTAATGCAGCTATGTATTAAGTGCCTGAGCGTTACAAACTGCAGCATTTCCTGCTGCATGTTTTTTTAAAAAATATTATATCAGTTTAGTCCATTTAAACTGGATGAAGGTCACTGGTAAAGAATCTATATGTCCTGTTTTGTTTCTATCAATAAAAGTACAGAGCTGGTGTAGTTTATTTCAAATCTGCAGCACCTAACCACTTCCAGGCTGTTTCACATCACTTGTTATTTTTCATAAGCTGAGAATTTTGTTCGAAGGTGCTGTTGTTACAACATACATGCTGCTCAACAAGGGAAGGTGTTTACAATCCCATTTATGGGGTTACCTCACAACATATACATTACACTCGGTACTGTCATTGAGCTGATCTTGCTGCTTGAGCAGAATTACCAGATGGCCATTTTTCTGAAATGTTGATGAACAAACAGAAATGCTCCTCCTCCACACTGTTGTTAAATGTGTGTAACAGTCTGCTTGCAAATTTGTATTCAGTTAGCAATTCCATGAACAAAGTAATTTGGATTACTTTTTTAAAAATCCTTATCCTAATTGTTACTGGGAGCAGTTTTATATTGTAAGAGCAGTGCCAAATGCTGTACTTGTAAAAGTTCTCTGCTCCAGTGAAGCACATTTTGCTTGGTGTCAGTTACTGTGAGCAATAAATAACTGCTTTGTCACACACTTGAAGTAAATTCTGATTTGAGGAAACGTGCATCTGTTTTACATGTGCTTATTCTGCGATTCATTGGGCTTTTTGTAACTAAAGTGTGTTCATCCTACAAATATTGTCTTCGGGCACATGATAGTTGAACAAATGGGTTTGCATATGCCTTGCCAGTGGCGCCCACATCCCATGAAATGAATATATTAAAAAAAAAACACTTTTTGTTACAATACTCAGAACTGAATTTGTTGGAGTAGCAACTTTTTCTGAGACTGTCATAATAGCTTGAACTTGCAATATTAAAAATCAGCACGTGGTCTTTTAGGAGTTCTTCCAAGTGTTATAAGAACAATACAACCCATACAAGCTCATTTTGCAGCACTACTAATTGCTATGAGATTGATTAGAATACTCATTCCCACCCTTTTACCCTTGTCCCCAGTCGAACCATTACTGTCAACCCACTTGGTCGTTTCCCACTGCTGCAGCCTGATATTTTCACCCTCAATTCCAAGAAAGTAGACCTGAGTGCATCTGGTGCATAACTGATTTCAGCCATTCACCATCAGATCTAATTGGACCACATCAAGTTGGGTCTTAACTTTCCTCTATCAAAATCACTCACTACTCCAAGGTCGTCCTCAAGTGTAAAGTTAAGCCCTGGATTTTTTTTCTCCCTACAATCCTGCTTTAAACTACTTTCTGCCCTTAGCTCTAACAGAAGTGTGAGGATCTAATGGACCTTGTCAATCAGATTGAGACCACCTGTTCCTTGGCCACATCCACCAAGCTAAGGTTCCTCCTACTGTCAATCCACTAAACTGCTAACCCAACAGCTTCCCTTTGCATGTATGTGTAATTGTGTGTATAAATGAAAGAACTTGCATTTATATAGAACCTTTCATGACCTGAAGACATCCCAAACTGCTTTACAGCCAATGAAGTATAATACATTGGGTTACGGTCTATATCAGCATACTTGATCACAGCTTTCTGGTTTATCAGTTTGTTCAGTGAACTGATGGCATGTCATTACATGCAAATTAAAATATATAATGAAACTAGTGTTAAATGTTGCTGGAGGATATAGTGACTGAGGGTTTTATTTTATTAATTCATGGGATGTGGGCGTCGCTGGCTAGGCCAGCATTTTTGCCCATCCCTAATGGCTTGCTAGACCATTTCAGAGGGCATGTAAGAGTCAACCACATTGCTGTGGCTCTGGAGTCACATGTAGGCCAGACCAGGTAAGGACAGCAGATTTCCTTCCCTAAAGGACATTAGTGAACCAGATGGGTTTTTGCAACAATCGACAATGGTTTCATGGCCATCTTTAGACTAGCTTTTTTTAAATTCCAGATTTTTATCAATTAAATTCAAATTCCACCTTCTGCTGTGGTGGTATTTGAACCTATGTCCCCAGAGCAATACCCTGGGTCTCTGAGTTACTAGTTCAGTGACAATACCACTACGTCACCGCCTCCCCCGAAGTGATCTAATTATGCCTATAATTCAGAACGTTTGTTTTCTTTTGACTAACATGAATGGAATTGTTCTTCTGAAATATACAGAGTACAAGTTATTCTACTGGTACTTGACAGAAAGTGTTTTGTTTGTGGTTTGCATAGTGCTCCCAATGTAAATTCTACTTAACATAATGTAGACAACAACCTTCTGCATAATATCAATTGACTTGGTACGACCTTTGTTAGGTCTTTTGTATATATTATATATCATTATATTTTCTTGGAATATCCCAAAGCACTTCACAACTAACGATTCTCCTGGTTAGGTGAAACAGCAGAGGAAACGAGACGTGCATTTATATCACGCCTTTCACATCCCACAGCGCTTTACTGCCAATAATGTACTTTTGAAGTATAGTCGCTGTTGTAACGTTGGAAATGTAGCAGCTAATTTACACACAGCAAGATCCTACAAACAGTAATGAGATAATGACCAGATATGTGTTAGTGATGTCGGCTGAGGGATAAATGTTGGCCAGGACAGTGGGATGCTTCCCCTGTACTTCTTTGAAATAGTGCCATGGGATCTTTACATCCACCTGAGAGGTCAGATATAGCCTCGGTTTAATGTCTCATCAAAAAGACTGCACCTCCAACAGTACAGCACTCTCTCAGTACTTAGATTGTGCTCAAGTCTCTGCAGTGACCCTTGAAGCCACAAACATCTGACCTTCAAGGTGAGTGCTACCTGAGCTACTCTGACACCAGAGCATTGACCTCTGTCATAAAATGTAACAGTTCCTAATGTGAAGTTGCAGAACTTCAAGACATGAAAATACAGTATTGAGAGTTAAAATATGTTGAAGGCTCACAGTGCCTGTTAATGCTCCTTCATCTGCTTTCTCGACAATAAACTTAAAAGGGGGAGAAATAGAACCAGCACTAGTGATATTTTTGATCTACCAAATGGAGCTCAGTTTTTTTACTGTGGGAATGAGTGGTCCTACAATGATCAGAGTTTTAGATCTATGAAATTTCTGATTCTACCCTGTACTCATCTTGCTTTTAAGACCTTGGCTTGGATGAACCTCATGCGTATGTATGTTTCCATTATTAGTGTTTTCCATACTTGGCTTGTAGTTTTGGGATTATACGTTGTATCATTCTATATTGCTCATCTAATGGAAAGCATGTTGCTGTCCCTACACTTCAATATACTTGCTGAATCATTGTGTGCTTTTCAGTCTAATCCCTCAAATCCTATTTATATTAGAGCAGAATGTTTCCATTTGGTTCATATTTATGACAATTATGAAATGTAAAGTTGTATACTATGGCTGTTCACAATAACACTGCTGGTACTTGACCTCCAAGGTGGCTGAGGCTACAAGATTTGTATAAATGGCCCATTCAAAATGAAAAACATACAACTAAATGCCTGTAATTCATGTTCTCGGCTGGGGAAATATTGTTTGCATTTAACTTTTCAGTATGTGTTCTTCTGGACTGACACATGACCAGTACCCCTCCTGGTTCTGAAAGTGGAGCTTTTAACATGAGATAATCACCATTGCATTTTTGAGGTCTTGTGTCTCCAGTTTTGACATCCTGTTTGTCTAGTCAGTGACCATACCTGATGCTAATTGGAAAGTTTTTTTTAATCTGATGTAAACTCATCTAGTGTTACTGTAAAAGTAGTCCAAAGATCATCTGTCTGACTGTGGGTATACAATTCTGTAGGTGCAGTGAAATCTAAGTCTTAAGTCTGAAGCTACAGAGTGTACAGGATGCGAAGGTATATTCAGGTACCAAGAGCTGAACCTGATCAAGTCTACAGGTTTAACACTGGGTGGGAAGCAAGACCCTTGCTGTCCTGTGGTAAGTTAGAATAATGTACCTTTTAGATTTATTTTTATCTAGTTTTATATTAGTAATAGTTTTATTATATAAATCTAGACTGTTTCTATAGGAGCTGTAATTAGTTTGATATCTGAAAAATAAGGATACGAACATATTCTCACAAGAAACCCTCTATGAACTGATTTATACAAATCTTTTCAAACCTTTGGGTAAAATGTTTTCAATGTACTGTAAATAGTCGTGTAGAATTTCCACAGGGATGTGTTAATCTCTCACTTAACTTTGAAAAAGTCAGAGAAAGCGTTCACACTGTTTCTCAAGTTCTGCTGATCTTTCACTGAAGTAATGACAGATGATCAGAGAATCCTGTGGAAATTCCAGGTGGATATGAGTTGCAGTACATATTGTATGTTGAAGTCTTAAAACTAGCCTTGCATTTATTATTTACATAGTATTTACAGCATAGAAACATGCCATTTGGGGTCTACCCTATCAAACCCTTTCATAAAGACCTGCTTGTTCAGTCTTTCCTGACAGATTTAATCTCTTAGTTCTGGTATCATTCAGTAAATCTTGTTTACATCTTCTCCAGTGCCTCTGTATCCTTTTTATAAACTGGAGACCAGACTGTATACAATATTCCAAGTGTGGTTTAACCAAGGTGCTATACAAGTTTAACATGATTTCTCTAAATTTCTATTTTATCCATCTAGGAATAAAGCCCAGTGCTTTGTTTGCTTTTTATGCCCTTATTGACCTGCAACATTCATTTTCATGATTTGTGTATTTGTACCCCGGATTCTTCTCTATCTCATTTTAGACATTTTCCTAGGAGTGTTACATTTTGGTCGAAAGAATAACATATCACAGTTATCTATATTGAAGTAAATTTCCCAATTACATATCCATTTGACATTAATGTCTTCCTGTATTTTGTTGCAATCCTCTTCTGCACTAACTATACCTACCAATTTTTTTGTCATCTGTAAATTTTGAAATGGGATTAATGAGACCAAGTTGTTAATGTAAATGGTGAATAGCAGTCATTCTTGCACCTATAACCTTTTGCCAGTCTGAGTAATTGCCTTTAACTCACTCCCGCTCCCACTCCCCCACTCCCACTCCTACTCTCCCATTCCCACTCCCTCTCTCTCTCTCCCTTCCCCCCCCCCCCGCGGCGCGCACTCTTCCCCCTATTCCCCCTCTTTCCGCCCCCCCCCCCCCCCCCCCACACACCCGTCCTCCTCTTATCCTTTCAACCTCTAGACCTTGGAAAGCCTTTTTAATTTATCCGGTTCAAAAGTCAATGATTGTTTGTCTTTCACAATTCTCAGAGGCAATCTGAGTCTGGGAGTGAAACCCATTGTCCTTTAGGTGTTACAAACTTGCACCCTCATGCCAAAAAGGTTTTTGATCTGGGTTCCTTGTTCTCGTGATAACTGACATCCCTGGCTTGTCTCTGGGCAGATTTTACAGTGAATTGAAGAGTCACAACTTTTAAAAGATAATGTACAAAATTCAGACTTCATAATAGGGATTTTCATCTTGTCATAATTCTGCTGATTTATGTTCATTTGCACCTTCCAAACCCGCAACCTCTACCAACTAGAAGGACAAGGGCAGCAAATGCATGGGAACACCACCACCTGCAGTTCCCCTCCAAGTCACACACTATCCTGACTTGGAACTGTATCGCCGTTCCTTCAGTGTCACTGGGTCAAAATCCTGGAACTCCCTAACAGCACTGTGGATGTACCTACCCCACATGGACTGCAGCGGTTCAAGAAAACAGCTCACCACCACCTTCTCGAGGGCAATTAGGGATGGGCAATAAATGCTGGCCTGGCCAGCGACGCCCACATCCCATGAATCAATAAAAAAAACGACTAACATTTTTTGGTGGTCAGTTCAAGATTTGTTTGGGTACCATGTTGATGGTAGAAACTTAAGTTAATACCAAGAAGAGCCTCTGCTACAACTAGTTGGTGGTTGTTGTATATCCGTCTTTCAGCAATTCTGGAAAAAAATAAACAAGTTTCTCAGCAATATTTTGAACTTCATCAATGACAAGTCTGTTTATCACCTTTAGCCTTTATTGGCTTAGCTCGTGTGCTTTAATCATGAATATCGTGCATTGCTGAGTAGGTAAGTGCTGAAGAATTTTGCTAATGCACTCTTTCTGTAATTACTATTTAATTCATGTAATTCTTGCCTTTGAGGTAGGATTGTGGTCAGTATTTAAAAACAGTTTCTTGCTACTCTATTTCACAGAATTACGGAATAATACAGTGCAGAAGAGGCCCTTCGGCCCATCGAGTCTGCACCGATGCATTAAAGACACCTGACCTGTCTACCTAATCCCATTTGCCAGCACTTGGCCCATAGCCTTGAATGTTATGACGTGCCAAGTGCTCATCCAGGTACTTTTTAAAGGATGTGAGGCAACCTGCATCTACCACCCTCCCAGGCAGTGCATTCCAGACCATCACCACCCTCTGGGTAAAAAAGTTCTTCCTCAAATCCCCTTAAACCTCCTGCCCCTCACCTTAAACTTGTGTGCCCTCGTAACTGACCCTTCAACTAAGGGGAACAGCTGCTCCCTATCCACCCTGTCTATGGCCCTCATAATCTTGTGCACCTCGATCAGGTCACCCCTCAGTCTTCTCTGCTCCAGTGAAAACAACCCAAGCCTATCCAACCTCTCTTCATAGCTTAAATGTTCTATCCCAGGCAACATCCTGGTGAATCGCCTCTGCACCCCCTCCAGTGCAATCACATCCTTCCTATAATGTGGCGACCAGAATTGCACACAGTACTCCAGCTGTGGCCTTACCAAAGTTCTGTACAGCTTCAACATGACCTCCCTGCTTTTGTAATCTATGCCTCGATTGATAAAGGCAAGTGTCCCATATGCCTTTTTCACCACCCTATTAACCTGCCCTTCTGCCTTCAGAGATCTATGGACAAACATGCCAAAGTCCCTTTGTTCCTCGGAACTTCCCAGTGTCAGACCATTCATTGAATACTTCTGTGTCACATTACTCCTTCCAAAGTGTATCACCTCACACCTTTCAGGGTTAAATTCCATCTGCCACTTTTCTGCCCATTTGACCATCCCGTCTATATCTTCCTGTTTAAAATCTTTGTTTAAAATTTGTTTAAAATCTGTTCAAAACTTTAACATGGTTGATTTTAAATATTTCTCCCCATACCCTTTCCATTGTTTAACTTTTGATACTCTGGACTGATAGGATTAAGTATATTAATCTCATAATATTTTGATGCTGGCTGGAAAAGGTTCACTTATCCATTGGTAAAATGCCATAGTGCTTTTGCTGTGCTACATGAAAACATAGGAGTTTACACTAAAGAGAATATAACCAAGAGACACTAAAATGTAGAAGTGAATGCTATCCAGTACAAAGTATATTGTAGCTGTTGCTATCTTCAATAGCCTTGAATTGGCTAATCATAATTTGTATATCTTTTGCTTTAGTGATAAAAATGCTGTATTGCAACACAAATTGTTTAACAGTAGTCTGTGATGAAATTAACTTTTGAATGTCTTTTTACTGTTGGAACAAATTCAGGCACACAGTTTAGTCCAATTATTTCATAACTTGCATAAATGTATTAGAAGGTAATATTAAGGACTATATACCGTAAGGTCATCTGAGACTAGAAAGTTATTTAGTTTGATCCTAAAAGCAGTGAATACTCAACTGTTATGCAGTATTTTCATGGTATTATGGATTCCAACATTCTCTTCAATCTGCTTATTCAGAATTGATTGATTTTGAAGGAAGGCTGTAATAAAATTTTGCTTAAGTCCCCTATTGTGTATTAGCAGCTACAGCAAAGAAGGTAGATGATGACCTCATTTGATGCATCTATGGTGCTTATAATAACCAATGAGATGGTGGGGTTTAGAACTCGTTGAGTGATGGTCTTTGAATTCCACAAGTAGATGTTCCCCTTCACAGTCTTCCTTCTGATTTGTACCTTGCTTGTGTTTGTGCTTTCATTATATGGCTCCATCTAAGATTGGGGAATACTTGTTGAAGTGAAATTTTACTCCATGCTGTGGTATATTTATTTGACCCAGCTACACTATCAGGCTGTACAAACCAGTGTATGACTCTTGACTTAATAGTCCACAGTAAATGGATCATATAAATGAGATTGCCCCTGTTGACTTTAAATAACTCATTCAATTCATTCACTCTTGTAAATTGCTTCTAAAACCAAAAGTCAGTTGGTCTCAGTGATTTGGATAAGGAAAAGTCACTTTGACATTTCTAAGCAGTAAATCACAAATCATCTCTCTTTTTTTTCTGTACACAAATATTACTTATTTTCAAGGTGTTAAAATGTTTATACATGGGATTACACTTTCATTGGACTTTTATGTTTGCTCATTTATCCCTTCTGTAATGCGGACTTTTATTTATTTATTTAGAGATACAGCACTGAAACAGGCCCTTCGGCTCACCGAGTCTGTGCCGACCAACAACCACCCATTTATGCTAACCCTGCAGTAATCCCATAATCTCCACCACCTACCTACACTAGGGGCAATTTACAATGGCCAATTTACCTATCACCTGCAAGTCTTTGGCTGTGGGAGGAAACCGGAGCACCCGGCGAAAACCCACGCGGTCACAGGGAGAACTTGCAAACACAGGCAGTACCCAGAATCGAACCCGGGTCCCTGGAGCTGTGAGGCTGCGGTGCTAACCACTGTGCCGCCCCTTTCTTGGCAATAATCTGACATAGCTGCTGGCTCTTTGATAGTACTGTCCAATTTAGTCCCACACTCCAGCATTTTCTCCATAACCCTGCAAATTAATCCTCTTAACGTGCATGTCCAATTGCCTTTTGAAAGTTTCCATAATCTGTTTCTAGCACCCTTTCAGGTAGTGCCTTCCAGATCTTCATAATTCACATTTCCCCTGTAGTTCTTTAGCCAATTATTTTAAATCTATGACGTCTATTTTATTGACTTGCCAGAGGAAACCATTTCGCTATACTTGTTCTATCACGACCCTTCATGATTTTAAATACCTGTATTAGGTCTTGCCTTAACCTCTGCGTGAAGGAGAACAATCCCAACTTCTCCAATCTCTCCAAGTAACTGAAATCCCACATCCCCGAGATCCTGATAAGTCTTCTCTGTACCCTCGCCAAGACCTTGGCATCCTTCCTAAAGTGTGGTGCCCAGAATTGTACATAGTATTCCAGCTGAAGTCTAACCACAGATTTGTAAAGGTTTAGCATGACTGACATGTCTTTGTAGTCAGTGCTGTGATCAAACCACTGAAATTGGCTCTCTCCCAGTTGGATATTTTCTCCTTTGATTTTTAATTATATTATACAAAGAACAAAGAAAAATTACAGCACAGGAACAGGCCCTTCGGCCCTCCAAGCCTGCGCCGATCCAGATCCTCTATCTAAACATGTCGCCTATTTTCTAAGCATCTGTATCTCTTTGCTTCCTGCCCATTCATGTATCTGTCTAGATACATCTTAAAAGACACTATCGTGCTCGCGTCTACCACCTCTGCTGGCAACGCGTTCCAGGCACCACCACCCTCTGCGTAAAGAACTTTCCACGCATATCCCCCCTAAACTTTTCCCCTTTCACTTTGAACTCGTGAACCCTAGTAATTGAATCCCCACTCTGGGGAAAAAGCTTCTTGCTATCCACCCTGTCTATACCTCTCATGATTTTGTACACCTCAATCAGGTCCCCCCTCAACCTCCGTCTTTCTAATGAAAATAATCCTAATCTACTCAACCTCTCTTCATAGCTAGCGCCCTCCATACCAGGCAACATCCTGGTGAACCTCCTCTGCACCCTCTCCAAAGCATCCACATCCTTTTGGTAATGTGGCGACCAGAAATGCACGCAGTATTCCAAATGTGGCCGAACCAAAGTCCTATACAACTGTAACATGACCTGCCAACCCTTGTACTCAATACCCCGTCCAATGAAGGAAAGCATGCCGTATGCCTTCTTGACCACTCTATTGACCTGCGTTGCCACCTTCAGGGAACAATGGACCTGAACACCCAAATCTCTCTGTACATCAATTTTCCCCAGGACTTTTCCATTTACTGTATAATTCACTCTTGAATTGGATCTTCCAAAATGCATCACCTCGCATTTTCCCTGATTGAACTCCATTTGCCATTTCTCTGCCCAACTCTCCAGTCTATCTATATTCTGCTGTATTCTCTGACAGTCCCCTTCACTATCTGCTACTCCACCAATCTTAGTGTCGTCTGCAAACTTGCTAATCAGACCACCTATACTTTCCTCCAAATCATTTATGTATATCACAAACAACAGTGGTCCCAGCACGGATCCCTGTGGAACACCACTGGTCACACGTCTCCATTTTGAGAAACTCCCTTCCACTGCAACTCTCTGTCTCCTGTTGCCAGCCAGTTCTTTATCCATCTAGCTAGTACACCTTGGACCCCATGCAACTTCACTTTCTCCAACAGCCTACCATGGGGAACCTTATCAAACGCCTTACTGAAGTCCATGTATATGACATCTACAGCCCTTCCCTCATCAATCAACTTTGTCACTTCCTCAGAGAATTCTATTAAGTTGGTAAGTCATGACCTTCCCTGCACAAAACCATGTTGCCTATCACTGATAAGCCCATTTTCTTCCAAATGGGAATAGATCCTATCCCTCAGTAACTTCTCCAGCAGCTTCCCTACCACTGACGTCAGGCTCACCGGTCTATAATTACCTGGATTTTCCCTGCTACCCTTCTTAAACAAGGGGACAACATTAGCAATTCTCCAGTCCTCCGGGACCTCACCTGTGTTTAAGGATGCTGCAAAGATATCTGTTAAGGCCCCAGCTATTTCCTCTCTCGCTTCCCTCAGCAACCTGGGATAGATCCCATCTGGACCTGGGGACTTGTCCACCTTAATGCCTTTTAGAATACCCAACACTTCCTCCCTCCTTATGCCGACTTGACCTAGAGTAATCAAACATCTGTTCCTAACCTCAACATCCTTCATGTCCCTCTCCTCGGTGAATACCGATGCAAAGTACTCGTTTAGAATCTCACCCATTTTCTCTGACTCCACGCATAATTTTCCTCCTTTGTCCTTGAGTGGGCCAATCCTTTCTCTAGTTACCCTCTTGCTCCTTATATATGAATAAAAGGCTTTGGGATTTTCCTTAACCCTGTTTGCTAAAGATATTTCATGACCCCTTTTAGCCCTCTTAATTCCTCGTTTCAGATTGGTCCTACATTCCCGATATTCTTCCAAAGCTTCGTCTTTCTTCAGCCGCCGAGACCTTATGTATGCTTCCTTTTTCCTCTTAGCTAGTCTCACAATTTCACCTGTCATCCATGGTTCCCTAATCTTGCCATTTCTATCCCTCATTTTCACAGGACCATGTCTCTCCTGCACGCTAATCAACCTCTCTTTAAAAGCCTCCCACATATCAAATGTGGATTTACCTTCAAACAGCTGCTCCCAATCTACATTCCCCAGCTCCTGCCGAATTTTGGTATAGTTGGCCTTCCCCCAATTTAGCACTCTTCCTTTAGGACCACTCTCGTCTTTGTCCATGAGTATTTTAAAGCTTACGGAATTGTGATCACTATTCCCAAAGTAGTCCCCTACTGAAACTTCAACCACCTGGCCGGGCTCATTCCCCAACACCAGGTCCAGTATGGCCCCTTCCCGAGTTGGACTATTTACATACTGCTCTAGAAAATCCTCCTGGATGCTCTTGACAAATTCTGCTCCATCTTGACCTCTAACACTGAGTGAATCCCAGTCAATGTTGGGAAAATTAAAATCTCCTATTTCCACCACACTGTTGCTCCTACATCTTTCCATAATCTGTTTACATATTTGTACCTCTATCTCACTCTAACCTAAATGTTATATTATGATCACTATAACCTAAATGTTCTTCTACTGAAACGCATTCCAGTTGTCCTCCTACATTTCCCAGAACTAGATCCAGCACTGGTTCCTTCCTTGTTGGGCTAGGAGCATACTGATTAAGAAAGTTCTTCTGTACGTATTTTAGTAATTCTTCACCCTCCTTGCCTCTTCTACCCCCCCAATCTATATATTAAATTAATCCAAGTCGTCTATTATTACTGCTCCATTAATTTTTACATTTCTCTGAAAATTCCCAATACAATTTATTTTTTATTTTTATTTAGAGATACAGCACTGAAACAGGCCCTTTGGCCACCGAGTCTGTGCCGACCATCAACCACCCATTGATAATCCCATATTCCTACCACATCCCCACCTGTCCCTATATTCCCCTACCACCTACCTATACTCGGTGCAATTTATAATGGCCAATTTACCTATCAACCTGCAAGTCTTTTGGCTGTGGGAGGAAACCGGAGCACCTGGCGAAAACCCACGCAGACACCGGGAGAACTTGCAAACTCCACACAGGCAGTACCCAGAATTGAACCCGGGTCGCTGGAGCTGTGAGGCTGCGGTGCTAACCACTGCACCACTGTGCCACCCAGCTCCTCCAACTCCTCATTATTTGGAATGGGGGAGTCTGAAGTAAACAGCCAATGATGTAACAGCTCCTTTTCTGTTCCTTAACTCTAACCAAATAGATTCAGTCTTTAAACCCTCTAGTATATTGTCCTTCTGTAGAATTGTAATATCAACTATCAGTACTGTCACCCTGCCACACCACCAAGTCCCCCACCACCCCACTCTCTCTTTCCCTTCCCTGTCTCTCCTGAATACATTGAAGACTGGACTGTCTAGTTCCCATTCCTGCCTGCTTTTAAGTCTGGTCCACTTTATAACCACTATACCATAACCCCATTTGGCAGCTTGTACCTGCAGCTTGTCAACCTTATTTCTAACACTCCTCGCATTAACTCACATGCATTCCACCACCATGCCAGTCTGCTTTGCTTTTTTTCCTTCTGCTAATTCCTGCTCTATCTACACTATTTGTTTTATTATTGTTTATCCCACTTGGTTTTCTATGCACCTTGTCTGTTCTCTACTGTTGCTATGTCCTGGTGCTCCTCCCCTGTCAAATTAGCTTAAACCCTGATATTTATATTTTGACAGGAGTATGTGGCTGCTGTGGTGCTTTCCGCCCACGATACAAACGCCTGGTAGATAACATCTTTCCTGAAGATCCAAAGGTAGGTGAATAGTGTAACAAAACTTTCAGTTGCTTTTTTAAATGGAAATGTTTAACTCTCAGTTGAGTTTCATGGAGCTGCAGCTACTGTAGTATTCCAAACATTATAAATTCTATCATTAAACGAATTAACTGAATTTGGTCTAGTTTTTCCTTAACCAGGACTAATTTGGTAGATTAGTGAGCATACTTTTTTATTTTAATAGTTAATGACCCTAGTCATAATCAGTCACAGACTTGATTATATTGTTCGTCAACATGGCCCGGCATAACTGCAGTATTATAAGCTATTACCAATCAATTGCTGCTATTAGTACAAGTTAGCATATTGAAAACACTCTTTACCACCTAGGTTTTACAAAAGTGGTTTCATACTCTTTGAGCAGTATGGGTAAGCCTTACCTTAATTTGTAGGAAAGTGACTGTCCTACCTGGAGAGTTAATGAAAGAGAGATTGAGGGAAAATAAAATCTGTGAATACACACCAGGTAGCAATGACCATCATTACCAAGGCATTTAAAGTAGTTCATTGACCAACTGATGTTGCTGATGCTGCTATGTTGCAGCATGATTGGTATGGATTGTAGTGCCGTATTTCAACAAGAAAAAAAATAAAACTGTACGTCGCACTACTACTTCTAGGCGACTGGATCTGAATTTCAGTGACTGAAAGCTGCCACCCTGAAGTGATCTTTTTGTTTATCCTCTCAATATGATGGTTGCTACCAGATGGTTTTCTTGCATTACCTTGTCGAATGTTAACTCATTCACTGCTGGAGACGAAATTTGTTGGCAACCCGATTTGGCCTAGGGAAGATTACAGAATGACCTTGCGGCACATTCTTCGGTAATAAAGAAGTAGCTTGCAAAAAAAAAATCAAAACACAAGACCGTTTGAGGAACAATAGATAGTTTGGACTGAATAACTGAATTGATAGATTTGGTTGTCATGTTTCAGGATGGTAAGAGAAATTGTGCTACAGCCTTCTTGCTTATATTCTTCTTTCAGATTTCAAGTTCGTTGGTTTAAATGCATTATAGTACCTGACTTAATTGTGCAAACGTTGAAATGTATGTACATCTTCATTGCCTGTTTCAAAAGCTGCCTTGTTAACAAGTGCAGTTTTCTCAGCCAACTGTGCGTAGAGTTGATGGAAGAAGAGAAATACTATAAATAGTCATTTAGTCGCACAGAACTTGAGTATTGATGAAAATAGAGACATGTTGTCGAAGCTTTTCGTCTTGCACTCATCAGGACAATCCACAAGAATAACCAATGTAAGGGAAAACAACAACTTGTACTGCATGAGAAGAGAGTGCTGATTGCATTCTCCGTGGCAGCACCTCGACCAATCAGTTCACTTGCCGACCAATCAGCATTCTTCTCATGCAGTATAAGTTGTTGTTTTCCCTTCCATTGGTTATTTCAGATTGTGCTGATGAGTGCAAGACGAAAAGCTTTGACAACATGTCTCTATTTTCAGGAAATACTATAATACATACTTCCCTTTACATTGTTGAGACAGCATCACATCTTGCTGGAATTTAATTCTTTCCATAATCAATCTAGCTTAAATATCATTTGAACGATCAATGATTATTTGCTTCACCCAGGACAGCTTTACATACTGATTTTTTTTTTTTGATGGAGAGGTGTTTGAGACAGAAGTAGGTTAAATGTATGAATGTCTCCGCCTGGTAGATACATACACCTATTTTAAATATATGGATTTTGTTTGGGAGAGTTGTTTACTCATTACTATTTAAAGTGTTATCCTCTATACTTCTGTTTTTAAACATGCATTTCTATCTTTTAAAAACAAAGCCTACAATGGAGATAAAATAGTATTACGCGGTGGTACTTTGGAGATAATTTTTTTACTCAAATGCAGAAAACAGCAATCCATTAGTAAGCTGTATTCGGGCAGTACTTATGTCTGTTTACAAATTTCAATAAAGGTAGAACGCATTGGTTTTTATTCTGAAGTAGTAAGTTTGAAGGTGGTTGATGAGCCTCTAGCTCCGAGAACAGTTTGCCCCTGATCTTGCTTCAAACGGGAAGTGAAAGTGCAAGGGCTATTCCTTGCTTCCTTTTGGTAAAGACATAACCCGTGAGCACAGATCAGCTTCATTCTTCCATTGATCGTAAGGTTCGGCTTCACAAAACAGTGGTGGAAAATCATATCCCGACACCTTCCACCTGGTTTCAATTATCTTTCTTCAAATAAACTCCAATTACAGCCTTCTCAAAAAAAAACTCCAAATCTAATCTCCTGTCTGAAAACAAATCTTAGTCTCCAATCCTCACCTTCAGGAAACCATCCTCTGCCACCAGTCTCATTAGTCTCACTAATTTGATTTGAGTTTTTTGAGGAAGTGACGAAGATGATTGATGAAGGAAGGGCAGTGGATGTTATCTATTTAGACTTCAGTAAAACCTTTGACAAGATCCCTCATGGCAGACTGGTATAAAAGGTGAAGTCACACGAGATCAGAGGGGAGCTGGCAAGATGGATACAGAACTGGCTCAGTCACAGAAGACAGAGGGTAGCAGTGGAAGGGTGCTTTTCTGAATGGAGGGATGTGACTAGTGGTGTTCCGCAGGGATCAGTGCTGGGAACTTTGCTGTTTGTAGTATATATAAATGATTTGGAGGAAAATTTAGCTGGTCTCATTAGAAAGTTTGCGGATGACACAAAGGTTGGTGGAGTTGCGGACAGTGATGAGGATTGTCAGAGGATACAGCAGGATATAGATCGGTTGGAGACTTGGGCGGAGAAATGGCAGATGGCGTTTAATCCGGACAAATGCATTTTGGAAGGTCTAATGCAGGTGGGAGGTATACAGTAAATGGCAGAACCCTTAGGAGTATTGACAAGCAGAGAGATCTGGGTGTACAGGTCCACAGGTCACTGAAAGTGGCAGCGCAGGTGGATAAGGTAGTCAAGAAGGCATACGGCATGCTTGCCTTCATCGGTCGGGGCATAAAGTATAAAAATTGGCAAGTCATGCTGCAGCTGTACAGAACTTTAGTTAGGCCACACTTAGAATATTACGTGCAGTTCTGGTCGCCACACTACCAGAAGGACGTGGAGGCTTTGGAGAGGGTGCAGAAGAGGTTTACCAGGATGTTGCCTGGTCTGGAGGGCATTAGCTATGAGGAGAGGTTGGATAAACTCGGATTGTTTTCACTGGAACGACGGAGTTGGAAGGGCAACCTGATAGAGGTTTACAAAGGTATGAGTGGCATGGACAGAGTGGATAGTCAGAAGCTTTTTCCCAGGGTGGAAGAGTCAGTTACTAGGGGACATAGGTTTAAGGTGAGAGGGGCAAAGTTTAGAGGGGATGTGCGAGGCAAGTTCTTTACACACAGCGTGGCAAGTGCCTGGAACTTGCTGCCGGGGGAGGTGGTGGAAGCAGGTATGATAATGACATTTAAGAGGTATCTTGACAAATACATGAATAGGATGGGAATAGAGGGATACGGACCCCGGAAGTGCAGAAGGTTTTAGTTTAGGCAGGCATCAAGATCGGCGCAGGCTAGGAGGGCCGAATGGCCTGTTCCTGTGCTGTACTGTTCTTTGTTCTTTGTTCTTGTTGTTCAGTGTTAGAGAAACTTCCAAGCCTGTTTGTGAAGAAGGCATTGAGACTAGGATGCTTTGATGGAGACTGTTTATTGCTTGCCACTGAGCTTACTTCTCCACTCCTAACAACACCCAGCACCTGTTCACTCTATTACCTTCAAATGCTAGGTATTTAATATCCATTAACAACTTATTAGACACTAAAACAGGAGACCCCTGACTGCATCTCACTTTCCAACAGCTTTCAATTCTGAATACTGAGTAAGGTGATATTTCATCTGGGGCGTGCAGCCAAGGCCATGGCATCACGGGTGGGTCAGCTGCACAGGAAGACTGGAAGAGCGATAGTGATAGGAGATTCAATAGTCAGGGGAATAGACAGGCGTTTCTGTGGCCGCAGATGTGAATCCAGGGTGGTGTGTTGCCTCCCTGGTGCCAGGGTCAAGGATGTTACTGAACGGCTGCAGAGCACTGTGAGGGTGAACAGCCAGCAGTCGTGGTCCACATTGTTACCAACGACATTGGTAGGAAGGGGAATGTGGTTCTGCAGAAAGAGTTTAGTGAGCGAGGTAAGAAATTAGCAAGCAGGACCTCAAAAGTAGTAAGCGGTAGGTGGTGGCGTTGTGGTATTATCACTGGACTAGTAACCCAAAGACCAGGGTATTTCTCTGGGGACATGGGTTCGAATCCCACCACAGCAGAAGGTGGAATTTGAATTTAATTAATAAAAAATATGGAATTAAAAGCTAGTCTAATGATGGCCATGAAACCATTGTCGATTGTTGTAAAAACCCATCTGGTTCATTAAAGTCCTTTAGGGAAGGAAATCTGCTGTCCTGACCTGGTCTGCCTTACATGTGACTCCAGACCCACAGCAATGTGGTTAACTCTTACATGCCCTCTGAAATGGCACAGCAAGCCACTCAGTTGTACCTAACCGCTACGAAGCCAATGAAAAGGAATGAAACCGGACGGACCACCCGGCATCGACCTAGGCACTGGAAACGACAACTGCAAACCCAGCCTTGTTGACCCTGCAAATTCCTCCTTACTAACATCTGGGGGCTTGTGCCAAAGTTGGGAGAGCTGTCCCACAGACTAGTCAAGCAACAGCCTGACATAGTCATACTCACGGAATCATACAGACAATGTCCCAGACACTGCCATCACCATCCCCGGGTATGTCCTGTTCCACCGGCAGGACAGACCCACCAGAGGTGGTGGCACAGTGGTATTCAGTAGGGAAGGAGTTGCCCTGGGAGTCCTCAACATTGACTCCGGACCCCATGAAGTCTCATGGCATCAGGTCAAACATGGGCATGGTAACCTCCTACTGATTACCACCTTCCGCCCTCCCTCAGCTGATGACTCAGTACTCCTCCATGTTGAACACCACTTGGAGGAAGCACTGAGGGTGGCAAGGGCACAAAATGTACTCTGGGTGAGGGACTTCAATGTCCATCACCAAGAGTGGTTCGGTAGCACCACTACTGACCAAGCTGGCCGAGTCCTAAAAGACATAGCTGCTAGACTGGGTCTGCGGCAAGTGGTGGGGGGAACCAACACGAGGGAGAAACATACTTGACCTCGTCCTCAGCAATCTGCCTGCTGCAGATGCTTCTGTCCATGACAGTATTGGTAGGAGTGACCACCGCACAGTCTTTGTGGAGACGAAGTCCCGCCTTCACAGTGAGGATACCGTCCATCATGTTGTGTGGCACTATCACCGTGCTAAATGGGATAGATTTCGAACAGATCTAGCAATGCAAAACTGGGCATCCATGAGGCGCTGTGGGCCATCAGCAGCAGCAGAATTGTACTCAACCACAATCTGTAACCTCATGGCCCGGCATATCCCCCACTCTACCATTACCATCAAGCCAGGAGAACAACCCTGGTTCAATGAAGAGTGCAGGAGTCGCACCAGGCATACCTCAAAATGAGGTGTCAACCTGGTGAAGCTACAACACAGGACTATCTGCGTGCCAAACTGCGTAAGCAGCATGCGATAGACAGAGCTAAGCGATCCCATAACCAACGGATCAGATCTAAGCTCTGCAGTCCTGCCACATCCAGCCGTGAATGGTGGTGGACAATTAAACAACTAACTGGAGGAGGTGGCTCCACAAATATCCCCATCCTCAATGATGGGGGAGCCCAGCACATCAGTGTGAAAGATAAGGTTGAAGCATTTGCAACAATCTTCAGCCAGAAATGTCGAGTTGTTGATCCATCTCGGCCTCCTCCTGAAGGCCCTCGCATCACAGATGCCAGACTTCAGCCAATTCGATTCATTCCGCGTGATATCAAGAAATGATTGAAGGCACTGGATCCTGCAAAAGCTATGGGCCCTGGCAATATTCCGGCAATAGTACTGAAGACCTGTGCTCCAGAACTTGCCGCGCCCCTAGCCAAGCTGTTCCAGTACAGCTACAACACTGGCATCTACCCTGGAATGTGGAAAATTGCCCAGATATGTCCTGTACACAAAAAGCAGGTCAAGTCCAACCCGGCCAATTACCGCCGCAATAGCCTACTCTCAATCATCAGTAAAGTGATGGAAGGTGTCATCAACAGTGCCATCAAGCGACACTTGCTTAGCAATAACCTGCTCAGTGACGCTCAGGTTGGGTTCCGCCAGGGCCACTCAGCTCCTGACCTCATTACAGCCTTGGTTCAAACACGGCCAAAAGGGCTGAACTCAAGAGGTGAGGTGACAGTGACTGCCCTTGACATCAAGGCAGCATTTGACCGAGTATGGCATCCAGGAGCCCTAGTAAAACTCAGGTCAATGGGAATCGGGGAAAACCCTCTGGAATCATCCCTCGCGCATGTCATGAGGGTAATAAAAACAAGAAATGCTGGAAATACTCAGGTCTGGCAGCATCTGTGGAGAGAGAAGCATTGTTGACGTTCTGATGAAGGGTCACTGACCTGAAATGTTAACTCTGCTCTCCACAGATGCTGCCCGACCTGCTGAGTATTTCCAGCATTTCTTGTTTTTATTTCAGATTTCCAGCATCCGCAATATTTTGCTTTTATTTCAGTTTTAATTGAGTGGTGGGAAAACTTCTAGAAAGAATAATTTGGGACAAAATTAATAGTCACATGGACAAATGTGGGTTAATTTAAAAAAAGCCAACATGGATTTGTTAAGGGAAAATCATGTTTAACTTGCTGGAGTTTTTTGAGGAGGTAACAGGGAGGGTTGGTGAGGGCAATGCGGTTGATAAGGCATTTGATACAGTGCCACACAACAGACTTGTGACCAAAGTTATAGCTCATGGAATAAAAGGGATGGTAGCAACATGGATACAGAATTTGCTGAGTGACAGGAAATGAAGAGTAATGGTTAATGGATGTTTATTGGGCTGGAGGAAGGTTTGTAGTTGAGTTCCCCGGGGTCAGTGTTGGAGCCCTTGCTTTTCCTGATTATATATTAATGACCTGAACTTTGGTGTACAGGGCACAATTTCAAAGTTAGCGGATGATACAAAACTTGGAAGCATAGTGAACTGTGAGGAGGATAGTGTAGAACTGCAAAAGGGCATTAACAAGTTGGTGGAATGGGCAGATAGGTGGCAGATGAAGTTCAATGCAGACACATGTGAAGTGATTCATTTTGGTATGAAGAACATGGAGAGACAATATAAAATAAAGGGTACAATTCTAAAGGGGGTGCAGGAGCAGAGGGACCTGAGTGTATATGTGCATAAGTCATTGAAGGTGGCAGGACAGATTGAGAGCACAGTTAATAAAGCATACAGTATTTTATTAATTGGGGCATAGAATATAAGAGCAAGGAAGTTATGTTGAACTGATATGATATACTTGTTCGACCTCAGCTGGAGTATTGCATCCAATTCTGGGCTCTGCACTTTAGGAGACATGAGGGAATTGGAGACAGTACAGAAAAGATTCACGTGAATGATTCCAGGGATGAGGGACTTCAGTTACATAGATAGATTGGAGAAGTTGGGACTGTTGTCCTTGGAGAAGAGAAAGCTGAGAGGTGATTTGATAGAGGTATTCAAAATCATGAGGGGTCTGGACAGAGTAGGGGGAAACTGTTCCCACTTGTGAAAGGATTGAGAACGAGAGGGCACTGATTTAAAGTAAGAGGTAAGAGAAGCAAAAGCGATATGAGGAGAACCTTTTTTGCACAGCGAATGGTTGAGATCTAGAATGCACTGCCCGAGAGTGTGGTGGAGGCAGTTTCAATTGAAGCATTCAAAAAGGAATTGGACTGTTATATGTAAAGGAAGAATGTGCAGGCTTACAGGGAGAAGGTGGGATAATGGCACTAGGTGAATTGCTCTTTTGAAGAGGCAGTGCAGATGGGCCGAATGCCCTCCTTCTGCCCTGTAACAATTCTGTGATTCTGCAGGGAAAAGAAGCTGGAAGTATCTTGCATTCCAGGAGGATCCTAAAATAATGACAGGGAGGTAGAAGAACAAATATGTAGGCAAATTTGAGTGCAAAAACTATAGGGTGGTAATAGTTGGGGTTTTCAACTACCCTCATATCAACTGGAATACAACAGTGTGAAGGGCACAGAGGGGGCAAAATTCTTGAACTACATTCAAGAGAACTTTTTTAGCCAGCACTTAACAAGCCCAACGAGAGGGGGCGCAATTCTAGATTTAGTCTTCAGCAATGAAGCTGGGCAAATGGAAGAAGTAACAATGGGTGACCATTTTGTTGATGGTGACCATCATACAGTAAATATAAGCATAATCATGCAAAAGGACATAGATAAAGCAGGAGTAAAAGTTCTAAATTGAGGGAAGACCAGTTTTAAGAAACTGAGGTGACCTGGCAAAAGTGGACTGGATACAGCTACTTGAAGGAAAATCAGTGGCAAACCAGTGGGAGGCATTCAACAGCGAGATACTACAGGCACAGTATAGCATGTCTCCATAAAGATTAAGGGTGGTATGGCCAAATCTAGAGCCCTTTGGTTATCAAGAAGCTTACAGGGTAAGTTAAAGCAGAAAAAGAAAGCTTATGACGATCATAAAAATCTTAAAACTTTAGAAAGCCTAGAGGAGTATAGCAAGTGCAGGAGTGAAGTAAAAAAGGATATACATTGATGATTTGGAGGAAAGTATAGGTGGACTGATTAGCAAGTTTGCAGACGACACTAAGATTGGTGGAGTAGCAGATAGTGAAGGGGACTGTCAGAGAATACAGCAGAATATAGATAGACTGGAGAGTTGGGCAGAGAAATGGCAGATGGAGTTCAATCAGGGCAAATGCGAGGTGATGCATTTTGGAAGATCCAATTCAAGAGTGAACTATACAGTAAATGGAAAAGTCCTGGGGAAAATTGATGTCCAGAGAGATTTGGGTGTTCAGGTCCACTGTTCCCTGAAGGTGGCAACGCAGGTAAATAGAGTGGTCAAGAAGGCATACGGCATGCTTTCCTTCATCGGACGGGCATTGAGTACAAGAGTTGGCAGGTCATGTTACAGTTGTATAGGACTTTGGTTCGGCCACATTTGGAATACTGCGTACAGTTCTGGTCGCCACATTATCAAAAGGATGTGGATGCTTTGGAGAGGGTGCAGAGGAGGTTCACCAGGATGTTGCCTGGTATGGAGGGCGCTAGCTATGAAGAGAGGTTGAGCAGATTAGGATTATTTTCATTAGAAAGACGGAGGTTGAGGGGGGACCTGATTGAGGTGTACAAAATCATGAGAGGTATAGACAGGGTGGATAGCAAGAGGCTTTTTCCCAGAGTGGGGGTTTCAATTACTAGAGGACACGAGTTCAAAGTGAAAGGGGAAAAGTTTAGGGGGGATATGCGTGGAAAGTTCTTTACGCAGAGGGTGGTGGGCACCTGGAACGCATTGCCAGCGGAGGTGGTAGATGCGGGCACGATGGAGTCTTTTAAGATGTATCTAGACAGATACATGAATGGGCAGGAAGAAAAGAGATACAGAACCTTAGAAAATAGGCGACATGTTTAGAGAGAGGATCTGGATCGGCGCAGGCTTGGAGGGCCGAAGGGCCTGTTCCTGTGCTATAATTATCTTTGTTCTTTGTTCTTTGATATTAGAAAAGCAAAGAGAGGACATGAAAGATTATTGGCAGGCAAAATCAAGGAAAACCCGAAAATATTTTATCAGTACATTAAGAGCAAGAGGATAACTAAGGAAAGGGTAGGGCCTATCAGAGATGTACAAGGGAACTTCTTCATGGCTGCAAAAGATGTGGGCTTGGTTCTTAATGAGTTTTTTGTCCCTGTCTTCACAAAGGAGAGGATTGATTTAGACATTGTCGTTAAATAGGAGTGTGAAATGTTAGATACGAAAAACATAATGAGAGAGGAAGTACAAGAGGGTCTGACATCCTTTGAAAGTGGATAATTCACCAGGGCCAGATGGATTGCATCCCAGTGTTAAAGGAAGCCAGGGAGAAAATAGCAGATGCACTGAGGATCATCTTCAAATCCTCACTAGATACAGGAGAGGTACCAGACAATTGGAGGTCTGCGAACATTGTACCATTGTTTAGAAAGGGTGTGAGGGATAGGCCAAATAATTACAGGCCGGTCAGTCTGATCACAGTGGTGGGTAAATTGTTAGAATCGATTCTGAGCGACAGGATGAACTGCCACATAGGCACAGATTAATCGGGGATAGTCAGTATGGATTTGTTGAGGGGAGATCATGTCTTACTAACTTAATTGAGTTTTTTGAGGAAGTAACAAGAAGGATTTATGAGGGTAGTGCAGTGGATGTGGTCGACATGGACTTTATTAAGGTGTTTCACAAGATCCCACATGGCAGACTGGTCAGCAAAATGAAAGCCCATTGGATACTGGGGAATGTGGCTGGTTGGATCCAGAATTGGCTCAGGCCCAGGAAACAAAGGGTAGTAGTCGATGGATGTTTTTGTGAATGAAAAGCTGTTTCCAGTGGTGTTCCACAGGGCTCAGTGTTGGGTCCCTTGCTGTTTGTGGTATATATTAATGATTTGGACTTAAATGTGGGAGGCATGATTGGGAAATTTGCTAATGACACAAAAATTGTCGTTGATCTTCTTCCTCTTTGGCCTCCTTGTCTCAAGAGACAGTGGGTAAGCACCTGGAGGTGGTCAGTGGTTTGTGAAGCAAAGCCTGGAGTGGCTATAAAGGCCAATTCTACAGTGACAGACTCTTCCACAAGTGCTGCAGATAAGGTTGGTTGTCGGGGCTGTTAGACAGTTGGCTCTCCCCTTGCGCTTCTGTCTTTTTTCCTGCCAATTGCTAAGTCTCTTCGACTCGCCACACTTTAGCCCTGCCTTGATGGCTGCCCGCCAGCTCTGGCGATCACTGGCAACTGACTCTCACGACTTGTGATCAATGTCACAGGACTTCATGTCGCGTTTGCAGACGTCTTTAAAACGGAGACATGGAAGGCCGGTGGGTCTGATACCAGTGACAAGCTCGCTGTACAATGTGTCCTTGGGGATCCTGCCATCTTCCATGCGGCTCACATGGCCAAGCCATCTCAAGCGCCGCTGGCTCAGTACGGTGTATTTGCTGGGGATGTTGGCCGCCTCGAGGACTTCTGTGTTCGAGATACGGTCCTGCCACCTGATGCCAAGGATTCTCCGGAGGCAGCGAAGATGGAATGAATTGAGACGTCGCTCTTGGCTGACATACGTTGTCCAGGCCTCGCTGCCGTAGAGCAAGGTACTGAGGAGACAGGCTTTATGCACTCGGACTTTTGTGTTCCGTGTCAATGCGCCATTTTCCCACACTCTCTTGGCCAGTCTGGACATAGCAGTGGAAGCCTTTCCCATACGTTTGTTGATTCTTGCTTCGAGAGACAGGTTACTGGTGATAGTTGAGCCTAGGTAGGTGAACTCTTGAACCACTTCCAGAGCGTGGTCGCCAATATTGATGGATGGAGCATTTCTGACGTCCTGCCCCATGATGTTTGTTTTCTTGAGGCTGATGGTTAGGCCAAATTCGTTGCAGGCAGCCGCAATCCTGTCGATGAGTCTCTGCAGACACTGTTCAGTGTGAGATGTTAAAGCAGCATCGTCAGCAAAGAGGAGTTCCCTAATGAGGACTTTCCGTACTTTGGTCTTCGCTGTTCGGGCAAGGTTGAACACCCTGCCACCTGATCTTGTGTGGAAGAAAATTCCTTCTTCTGAAGACTTGAACGCATGTGAGAACAGCACTGAGAAGAAAATCCCAAACAGTGTAGATGCGAGAACACAGCCCTGTTTCACACCACTCAGGATAGGAAAGGGGTCTGATGAGGCGCTGCTATGCTGAATTGTGCCTTTCATATTGTCATGGAATGAGGTGATGATACTTAGTAGCTTTGGTGAACATCCGATCTTTTCTCGTAGTCTGAAGAGACCACGTCTGCTGACGAGGTCAAAGGCTTTGGTGAGATCAATGAAAGCAACGTAGAGGGTCATCTGTTGTTCGCGGCATTTCTCCTGTATCTGACGAAGGGAGAACAGCATGTCAATGGTGGATCTCTCTGCTCTAAAGCCACACTGCCTCAGGGTAGACACGCTCAGCCACCTTCTAGCGCCTGTTTAAAGCGACTTGAGCAAAGACTTAGCCCACTATGCTGAGCAGGGAGATTCCACGGTAGTTGTTGCAGTCACCGCGGTCACCCTTGTTCTTATAGAGGGTGATGATATTGGCATCGCGCATGTCCTGTAGTACTGCTCCCTTGTCCCAGCACAGGCAAAGTAGATCGTAGACTGCTGAAAGTATAGCAGGCTTGGCACTCTTGATTATTTCAGGGGTATGGCCGTCCTTTCCAGGGGCTTTTCCACTGGCTAGAGAATCAATGGCATCACTGAGTTCCGATTTTGTTGGCTGTACATCCAACTCATCCATGACTGGCAGAGACTGGGCTGCATTGAGGGCGGGTCTCAGTGACAACATTTTCCCTGGTGTACAGTTCTAGGTAGTGCTCCACCCAGCGGTCCATTTGCTTGCGTTGGTCAGTGATTGTGTCCCCTGATTTAGATTTGAGGGGGGCGATCTTCTTGATGGTTGGCCGAAAAGCGCTCTCAGTGCCGTCATACATTCCTCTGATGTTTCTGGTGTCGGAGGCCAGCTGAATATGACTGCATAGGTGTTGCCAGTAGTCATTTGCGCAGCGCTTGGCTGTTCTTTGTGCAGCGTTTCTGGCTGCTTTAAGTGCTATGGATGTTAACTGGGGGCTTTCTTGTAGTTCAACAGTGCAATGTGCTTAGCGGCTATGACAGGTTCCAGCTCTTCAAAGTGAGATTGAAACCAGTCTGCATTCTGCTTCACACGTTTGCCATAGGTGGTCATAGATGGTTTCTCTGATGTGGGCTCACATAGTGATAGTGAGGAGGAAAGCCGCAGACTCCAGAATGATGTCAATGGTTTGGTTGAGTGGGTGGAAAAGTGGCAAATGGAATTCAGTCCAGAAAAGTGTGAGGTAATGCATTTGGGGAGGGCAAATAAAGCGAGGGAATACACAATAAATGGGCTATTGAGAGGGGTAGAAGAAGTGATAGACCTTGGAGTGCATGTTCGCAGGTCCCTGAAGGTGGCAGGACTGGTGAATAGAGTGGCGAAGAAGGCATATGGAATGCTTTCTTTTATTGGCCGATGTATAGAATTCAAAAGGAGGGCTGTCATGCTGGAACTGTACAAAACGCTAGTTAGGCACAGTTGGAGTATTGTGTACAGTTTTGGTCACCCCATTGCAGAAAGGACGTAATTGGTCTGGAGAGAGTATACAGGAGAGTTACAAGAATGTTGCCAGGGCTTGAAAGTTGCAGCTATGAGGAAAGATTGGATAGGCTAGGGTTGTTTTCCTTGGAACAGAGGAAGCTGAGGGGTGACTTAATAGAGGTGTACAAAATTGAGGGGCCTAGATAGAGTAGACAGGAAGGACCTGTTTCCCCTAGCGGAGAAGTTAATTACCAGGGGGTGCAGATTTAAGGTTATTGGTAGAAGGATTAGAGGGGACATGAGGAAAACCTTTTTCACCCTGAGGGTGGTGTGTGTCTGAAATTCACTGCCAGGAACGCTGGTGGAGGCAGAACCCCTCAATTCTTTTAAAAGATATCTGAACATGTACCTGAAGTTCTGTAACCTACAAGGCTATGGACCAAGTGCTGGAAGGTGGGATTAGATTGGGCGGCTAGTTTTTTTCGGCTGGCATAGACACGACAGGCTGAATGGCCTCCTTCTCTTGTGTAATTTTTCCATGGTTCTTTGGTTTTATTTAGCAGATGAGAGCAGGATTGTGGTGTGTTATGTGGTCCAGCCAGATCTGGCAGGGCATGGTTAAACCAGTTGTCTGCTATATCCTTTCAAGTCTGTATCCCTTGGACTTCAGTGAGCAGAGATGAGGGCTATACCGTGGAAGTGGCCTGGATGAGAGTGATGGTTTTATTGGGGACCAGGGCATCAAAGGTGGAGGTGAGTGTGCAGTTGAGAAAATCAATAGCTGCAGAAATGTTGTGGTGAACAGAAGGTCAAAGGTTGGACATTTGGGATTTTGAAAGTGCAGTTGTAAGTGAATTAGGGATAGTTTTTTTTCCAGGGACAGATACCGAGAAATTAAGTTTGGGGGTGTGGAAAGGGGATCTGGGTGGTGACTGATGCAGGAAGTGATCAGCGATGGCCTTATCTTTAATTGCAACAATGGGACTAGCAAGACCTTGTGAGAATGCAACATCAAGGGGTTGGCTGTGAATATGGGTTGGGGAGTTTATATGGGGGGAGAGTTAGGGAGGATAAGAGGGTAGTGAACTCGGGAGAGAGAACATGAGTTGAGATGGAGATTGAAATCACTGAGGATAAGAAGTTGTTCGGTACAGAGACTGAGGGAAGAAAGCAGTGAAAATATCTTGGTGAGAGAATTTTTATGATACTTGGGTAGGCGGTAGAGAATGATGATTTTGAAAGAGATGAGAGGGATGGAGCAAGGTGACGTGCTCCAAGGTGAAGAAAGTGCCAGATGAGTAGGGGGTCGGGCCAAGGTGTGATCTGGTGATAAGTGCCACATCACCAAGGTGACGGTCTTGGCGGGGCAAGTGGTGGAAGATATAGCCAGCGTGGGAGGCTTCATTAAGGGGCAAAGTATCATTGTCCCTCAGCCAGGTTTCCGTTAAGACCTTGATGTAGATGAACTCATCCACAATAAGTTCATGGATGGCAAGGGCCTTGTTCGCAAGTGAACAGACATTCTGGAGGGAGATGCATGGAGGGGTGGTGAGAGCTGATCTGGCACAATCCACAGGGTCAGCAGTCGGAAGGGTGAGTTGGACAGGAATAAGATTGGCAAGATTAGCCCCCGAGGGCGCATTGGGCGGGCAAATCGACAGGAGAGTGGAATGGGGCAATTGAGGCTGCTACCAATAATCAGCCAGTGCCAAGTGCTTTGATGAACCCGTCAGAGGATGCCAAGAGAGGCACATAGGAAAACTGTAGGCTTAGAACCCTTAGGAGTATTGATAGGCAGAGAGATCTGGGCGTACAGGTCCACAGGTCACTGAAAGTGGCATCGCAGGTGGATAAGGTAGTCAAGAAGGCATACGGCATGCTTGCCTTCATCGGTCAGGGCATAGAGTATAAAGATTGGCAAGTCATGTTGCAGCTGTACAGAACCTTAGTTAGGCCACACTTAGAATATTGCGTGCAATTCTGGTCGCCACGCTACCAGAAGGACGTGGAGGCTTTGGAGAGGGTGCAGAGGAGGTTTACCAGGATGTTGCCTGGTCTGGAGGGCATTAGCTATGAGGAGAGTTTGGATAAACTCGGATTGTTTTCACTGTAACGACGGAGTTGGAAGGGCAACCTGATAGAGGTTTACAAAGGTATGAGTGGCATGGACAGAGTGGATAGTCAGAAGCTTTTTCCCAGGGTGGAAGAGTCAGTTACTAGGGGACATAGGTTTAAGGTGCAAAATTTAGAGGGGATGTGCGAGGCAAGTTTTTTACACAGAGGGTTGTGAGTGCCTGGAACTTGCTGCCAGGGGAGGTGGTGGAAGCAGATACGATAGCAACGTTTAAGAGACATCTTGACAAATATATGAATGGGAAGGGAATAGAGGGATATGGGCCCCGGAAGTGCAGAAGGTGTTTGTTTAGGCAGGCATCAAGATCGGTGCAGGCTTGGAGGGCCGAATGGCCTGTTCCTGTGCTGTACTGTTCTTTGTTCTTATCTAAGAGGGAATGAAGCCTGGGACTGCAGCAAGCGAGCAGGAAAGTAGAGGAGTGCTGAAGGGTTGGGGCAGGGATTTGGGAGGGCAGAGTACTTGAGGGTGGAAAGGTGAATGGAGGCATGATGAGGGCTTTACGAGGGATAAAGAGGAAAGAAGTTAAAAAGAGCAAAAGTGGAAATAGAGTGATAGGCTCAGGTCCAGAGCGACAGTCAAAATGTGCACGTGAATCAACTTGCAGCTCGAGTTATATGGGTCTGTTTCCATATAAATTCGGATAGTAAAAGGGAGATAGATAGGAGATAATAGGAAGGAGACCAGAGTTAAAGTTAGAGGTCCCCTGGCGGGATAACAATGACTTAAGTGCAGTGGAGTCAGTTGTCTGAGTTCAGATTCTTCAGAGGAATTCTGTTTAGAGAGCAAGATGCACTTAAGGGACTCCTGCACAACCTGCTTAGATCCTCCTTGTCTGTCATGTGGTCACACATTCCCTCTCTGCTTGTCCTCTTAAGCTGCAGAGTGACCACCTCCTAAAATGTGCTATGTATGTGGCTGTCAATCTCGCAGATGCACTGCAGTGACATCAGCTGCTGCTCAATCTCCAAAACCCAGAGCTTGAGTTCCTCCAGCTGATGGTACCTCCTCTGCATATGTTTCTCCAGGGCACGAGAAGTGTTCTGGAGTTCCCATTTGGCACCGACGTGGATTCGACGGCATTGAGGTGCCCTGCCATGCTCTATTTATTAGACTAAATAAACTTAAGATTTAAAGCTTAAGGCCTCACTTTTTTTTAAAACCTGGTTTAATTATTCTAGTTCCTTTTCTTAGATCCTTACTTACTTCAGTGCTTACCCTCGATCACCACCTTCGTTCACTCTGGCTCAGCGCCTGCTCCTCAGTTGTGATGTCACGTGCACTTTTTCACTTTGTTGTTTTGCGACGCCCTCTGTTGTTCTTCCCATGCCTGCATTGTATTTATGCTGCTTGATCCTTCTGCGATGCTCTCTGTCCCAAGAATTACTTTAATTGGCCCTTTTTATTGATGTAATCTGCTTGATTTTAAATCTATGCATTTCCAACCACTATTTTAGAAATGGAAGACTGGAATGCCACCACTGGGACCAGACATACCAAGTGCTAAATGTTTGTCAACAGGGCTGCTTCTGCATGTGGAACATGTGGATTTCAATTGATGCAGGAAATTACTTTTCTTGCGCAGTTTTACTTCCAATCAGATTGATTCTTCCATTTACGATGTGGTGCTAATCAAGAGGTATAATGCCACCTAGTGGTCAGAAATTGACAGCAGTACTAGCCTGTACCAGTTCTAAACTACACTTTAGATTATAATACTGTAAAGTGTGGCCATCTTCAATGGGTTAACTATGTTCGTTTTACTAATTTGAACTATTAGCCATGTGGTCATTTTTTCCAGACATGTAGATAAAAGTTGTCCAGTATTTGCCTGGTCACTGACCAAATGCAAGTAGTGAAGTTTTTATTAAAGCTTAATTCTCACATGTGAAATAAATAGATCTGTATGACAGCAGAACTTGGTTCACCATTGTAATTTAAAAGTGTTTATAGTGCCAAGTATAAATAGCATTGGTTTAGGATTGGTGATCTACAAGGTTGATCCTATTCAGGTTTAGGTTAAAGTATGTTAGAGGGATGTAATTCTACATCTGGAATTCTTTGTGGGGACACCACTTGCTGAAGTGGATGAGTCTTTCATTCTGTAATAGGGACATCCCTCACCTCGAGCAATAATGAGGATTTTAATAAAGTTAGCAGTGGGTAAAATGCATGACACTAAGTCAGCATCTGGTATAAAGAACAGATGACAAACTTTTAAAAAAGGTGCTTATTTACCTCACCAGTCTTTTCTTCTTAGGATGGTCTTGTGAAAGCTGACATGGAGAAGTTGACCTTCTATGCAGTTTCAGCTCCAGACAAACTGGATCGAATAGGAAAGTACCTTGCAGAACGGCTCAGCCGGGATGTTGTCAGGCATAGATATGGGTAGGTAACTTTTATTGTTTAAAAATTGAGAATTTTATTTGAATGTGTTGGTAGCTTAAAACATGACACAATATATCCCAGGAGAGAAATAAATTAGTGTGGGCAATTACAAAAGGTATAATTTTTCAGAACCTGAAATCTTGAGTTTCAGTAACTAACTGTGTGAAACGTACTTCTGCCATGAGGTGTGATGCACTGCGCCTCAGTGACTTCTGGAGAGTATGAGAAAATGCTGAGACGAGGTTAATTTTCAGACCCTCGCCCTTGAAAACTAATCCTTTTAAGTGCTTCCAATTCCCTGATTGTACCATCTTTGCCATTCTTTCTCTTCATATTGTTGACATTCCATTTTAACTTCTTCCATGGTGAGACTGTGATAAATAGCTGTGATGTCTTCGGCTTGCGTGCTTAAGTATTCTTTCATTTCTAGAAAAAAAGTTACTTTGGTTTTAAAAATTATTACTTGAATAAATTACTGCTTGCTATTATGGCCACAACTTATCTTTGTGTAAATTATATTCAGTCTTTGGCTAAAAATATAGCTGTTATTGGGTCCAATATGTCAGAGTCCTAAAACCTTAGGACTTGATATCATAACTCGTCACTTTTCTGTCACCATTCTCATGCAAGAAAAATAATTTGAATTGATCATCCTCTTAATGACTGCATTAGCTGGAACCTCAATTCCTTTTCATATTTCCTCCGATCCTCCGGGAACCTAACTACCTGCCTATGGCCTCTTCTTTGAATACAGAAATAAATTGTTTAGTTGAATCCAGGATCCGGAGTCAAGGACGTAACTGGCTGCAGAGCACACTGAGGGGGAAGGGTGAACAGCCATTGGTCGTGGTCCATATTGGTACCAATGATATAGGTAGAAAGAGAGATGAGGTCCTGCTGGCAGATTTTAGGCAGTTAGGAAGGAGTCTAGAAAGCAGGACCTCAAAGGTAGTAATCTACGAACTACTCATGCTGCCACAAACTAGTGAGTATAGAAATAGGAGGCCAGAGCTGATAAATGTTTGGCTTGAGAGATGGTGCAGGAGGGAGGGCTTTAGATTCCTGGAACCTCAGAACCTGGCAATGGGACCGATGCAGGCTAGACAGATAGGTCAGCAGAGGCAGGACCAATATTCTCGTAGAATGTTTGCTAATGCATTGTGAAGGGTTTAAACTAACTTAACAAGATAGGAACCAGGATGTAGAAATAGAAAGTAGAAAGAAGGTGCACAAAAGTTTGGGAGAAACAGATAGCACTACAGTAAGAAATAGAATCATAGGAAGTTTACGGCACAGAAAGACGCCATTTGGCGCATCATGTCTCTGCCAGCAGAAAAATGTTCCACCCATTCTAATCCCACCTTTCAGCATTTGGTCCGTAGCCCTGCAGATTACAGCACTTGAGGTGCATATCCAGACTTCTTTTGAATGAGTTGAGCATTTCTGCCTCAACTACCCTTTCAGGCAGTGAGTTCCAGACCATCACCACCCTCTGGCTGAAAAAACTTTTCCTCATCTCCCTACTAATCTTTCTACCAATCACTTTAAATCTATGCTCTGTAGTCACTGACCTCTCTGCTAAATTAAATAGGCCCTTCACCTCCACTCTGTCCAGGCCCCTCACAATTTTGTGCATCTCAATCAAATCTCCCCTCAGCCTTTCCTGTTCCAAGGAGAACAACCCCAGCCTATCCAATATTTCTTCATAGCTGCATTTTTCCAGTCCCAGCAACATCCTAGTAAATCTCCTCTCTACTCTGTCTAGTGCAATTCCATCCTTTCTGTGATGAGGTGACCAGAACTGCACACAGTATGCAAGTTGTGGCCCAACCAATAATTTATACAGTTCCAGCATAACCTCCCTCCTCTTATATTCTATACCTCGGCTAATAAAGGAAAGATTCCATATGCCTTCTTAACCACCTTATCGACCTGTCCTGCTACCTTCAGGGATCTGTGGACATTCACTCCAAGGTCCCACACTTCCGGTGCATCACTCAGTATTTTCCCATTAATCGTGTATTCCTTTGCCTTGTTTGACCTCCCCAAATGCATCACCTCACACCTCTCCGGGTTGAATTCCATTTGCCACTTTTCTGTCCATCTGACCAGAGCTTCCTGCAGCCTACAGCTATTCTCCTCTCTATCTACCACAGGGCCAATCTTTGGGTCGCCTTCAAACTTCTTGATCTCCCCACCCCCCCACATTTACGTCCTAATCGTTAATATATACCATAAAAAGCAGGGGACCCAGTACTGAGCCCTGCGGAACGCCACTGGAAACAGCCCCCCCCAGTTGCTAAAACACCTGTCAACAATTACCCTTTTGTTTCCTGCCACTGAGCCAATTTTGTATCCACCTTACTGCATTTCCCTGGATCCCACAGGATTTTTTTATTTAACCAGTCTGCCATGTAGGACCTTGTCATAAGTCTTGCTAAAATCCATGTCGACTACTTCAACTACACTACCCTTATCTATCTCCCTTGTTTCTGCTTTAAAACACTTGATGAAGTTGGTCAGACAAGATCTTCCCTTAACAAATCCATACTGACTATCCTTGATTATCTGTGCCTTTCTAAGTGATAGTTTATCCTGTCTCTCAGAATAGATTCCAATAATTTGCCCACTACTGAGGTTAGACTGACTGGCCTGTAATTATTCGGTCTATCCTTCGCTCCCTTTTTAAACAGAGCTACAACGTTAGTAGTCCTCCAATCCTCTGGCACCACACCTGTATCCAGTGAGGACTGGAAAATGATGGTCAGACCTTCCACTATTTCCTCTTCTCACTTCTTTTAACAGCCTGGGGTATATTTCATCTGGCCCTGGTGATTTATCAATTTTCAAGGATGCTAATCCCATTAATACGTCCTCTCTCCCTATGTTTATCACATCCAATACTTCACACCCCACTTCCTTAACTGCAAAATCTGCATCGTCCCTCTCTTGTATGAAGACAGACGCAAAGTATTCATTAAGAACAATACCAACATCATCCGCCTGTACACGTAGGTTACCTTTTTGGTCTTTTATAGGCCTTACTCTTTCCTTAGTTATCCTCTTACTCTTAATGTATTGACAAAACATCTTTGGGTTCACCTTGAATTTGCTTGCCAATATTCTTTCATGCCCTCTCTTAGCTTTCCTAATTTCCTTTTTGATTTCACTCCTCCACTTTCTGTACTCCTCGGCTTTCTGTAGTGTTGAGTTCTCTGTGTCGGGCATAAGCTTTCCTTTTCTACCTTATCTTACTCTGTAAGCTCCTTGACATCCATGGGGCTCTAGATTTGGCCGTCCCACCCTTTTTCTTTGTGGGTACATGATAACTTTGAACCCCTTGAATTTCCCCTCTGAATGCCTCCCACTGCTCTGACACTGATTTACCTTCAAGTAGCTGTTTCCGGTTCACTTTTACTAAATCACTCCTCAGCTTAGTAAAATTGGCCTTGCCGCAAATGAGAACTCTAACTCCTGTTCTATCTCTGTCCTTTTCCATAATTATGCTAAAACTAACTGAATTATGATCACTACCACAAATATGCACTCCCATTGCCACTCCTTCCACTGCCCATCTTCATTTCCTAAAACTAAGTCTAAAACTGCATCCTCTCTTGTTGGACTTGCTAAATACTGGCCAAAAAAGTTCTCCTGAATGCACCTCAAGAATTCTGCTCTCTCCATTCCTTTCACACTAAAACTATTCCGGTTAATATTGAGGTAGTTAAAATCTGCCACTATTCCTGCCCAATCGTTTTGCACTTCTCAGAGATTAGCCTACATTTCTGCTCTTCTCTCTCTCTCTGACTGTTTGGGGGTCTATAGCACACTCCCAGCAGTGTGATTTCCCCTTTTTTGTTCCTTAGCTCAATCCATATGGCCTTATTTGATGACCTACCAACATATCATCCCATCTCACAACTGTAATAGTTACTTCAACCAAAATTGCCACTCCCCCTCCTTTCTTATCCCCCTCCATATCGCATCTGTAAAACCTGTAACCAGGAAGTTGACCTGCCATTTCTCTCGCTCCTTAAGCCATGTTTCTGTAATAGCTATGATATCATACTGCCATGTCTCTGTCTGTGCCCTCAGCTCATCTGCTTTATTTGCTATACTCCTCGTATTGAAATAGATACCCTTGAGCAATGCTAATCTCTCTCACTTATTTTCTAACCTTTGTTTCCTTTGCTTTCCAGACTCATACATTAATTTTCCGCCTTCCATTTTAATTTCTGATATTGTCCCAACTGAGTCAAGTCCCTATCCCCTTGCCATACTAGTTTAAACCCTCCCCAAAAGCACTCGCAAAACGTCCCGCAAGGATCTCTGTTCCGGCGCAACCCATCTGGCCTGTACAGGTTCCATCTCCCTCAGAGCCTGTCCCAATGTCCCAGGAATCTGAAGCCCTCCCTCTTGCACCATCTTTCCAGCCATGAATTCATCTGTCTTATCCTTCTATTTCTATACTCACATGCACGTGGCACTGGGAGTAATCCAGAGATTACTACTTTTGAGGTCCTGCTTGCTAATTTCTTACCTAGCTCCCTAAATTCTGACTGCAGTACCACATCCCTCTTTCTGCCTATTTTGTTGGTTCCGATGTGGGCCACAACTGCTGGCTTTTCACTCTCCCCCTTCAGGATGCTCTGCAGCCGCTCAGTGACATCCTTGACCCTGGCACCAGGGATCCCACAACCAATGGATCAGATCAAAGCTCTGCACTCCTGTCACATCCAGTCATGAATGGTGGAGAATGAAACAACTAACTGGAGGAGGGGCTCCAAAAACATCCCCCATCCTCAATGATGGAGGAGCCCAGCATGTCTGTGCAAAAGACGAGGCTGGAACATTTACAGCCATCTTCAGCCAGGAGTGCCGAATGGTTGATCCATCCTGAGGTCCTTAACATAATGAATTCCAGGCTTCAGACAATTTGATTCACTGCACATGATATCAAGAAATGGCTGACCTCACTGAATACAGCAAAGGCTATGGACTCTGACAACAATCCGGCTGTAGTATTGGAGACTTGTGCTCCAGATTCAGCTGCACCACTAGCCATGCTGTTCCAGTGCAGCTACAACACTGGCATCTACCCAATAATGTGGAAAATTGCCCGGGTATGTCCTATCCATAAAAAGCAGGAAAAATCCAATCCAGCCAATTACCATCCCGTCCGTCTACTCTGAATCATCAGCAAAGTGATGGAAGGTGTCGTTGACAATGCTATCTAGTGGCTCTTAATCTGAACAGCCTGCTCACCAGTGCTCAGTTGGGCTCCCACCAAGGTCACTCAGTTCCAGTCCTCATTACAGCCTTGGTCCAAATATGGACAAAATAGTTGAATTCAAGAGGTGAGGTGATATTAACTGCCCTTGACATCAAGGCAACATTTGACTGAGTGTGGCATCAAAGAGCCCTAGCAAAATTGAAGTCACTGTACATAAGGGGAAAACTCCCCACTGGATGGAGTCATACCTAGCACAAAGGAAGATGGTTATAGTTGTTGGAGGCCAATCCTCTCAGTCCCAGGACATTGCTGCAGGAGTTCCACAGGGTAGTGTGCTGGGCCTAACCATCTTCAGCTGCTTCCCTCCAATGCCAGGTCAGAAGTAGGGATGCTTGCTGATTGCACAGTGTTCACAACCATTCGCAAGTCCTCAGATAATGAAGCAGTCTGTGCCCACATGCAGCAAGACTTAGACAACATTCAGGCTTGGACTAATAAGTGGCAAGTAATATTTCTGTCACACAAGTGCCAGGCAATGACCATCTCGAACAAGAGAGAATCTAACTGCTCCCTATTGACGTTCAACAGTATTGCCATCACTGAATCCCCCACTATCAATGTCCTGGGGGTTACCATTTACCAGAAACTGAACTGAACCAGCCATATAAATACTATGGCTACCAGAGCAGGTCAGAGGCTGGGAATTCTGCAGTGAGTAACCTG
Source organism: Heterodontus francisci (assembly GCF_036365525.1). Taxonomy (NCBI): domain Eukaryota; kingdom Metazoa; phylum Chordata; class Chondrichthyes; order Heterodontiformes; family Heterodontidae; genus Heterodontus; species Heterodontus francisci. Next base: position 89,960,482 of record NC_090375.1, read on the forward strand.
TCTACTGACTCCACAAAATCTGCACACCATCTGCAAACCAGGAATATGATGAAATGCTCTCCATTTGCCTGGATGAGTGTAGCTCCAACCCATACTCTGAGAGTGACACCTTCAAGACAAAGCATCCCACTTGATCGGCACCCCATAAACATTCACTCCTTCTGCCACCGACGCACAGTAACAGCAGTGCGTACCATCTACAAGATGCACTGCAGCAACTTGCCAAGACTCCTTCGACAGCACCCTCCGAACAAGTGACTCCTAATACCTAGAAGGTCAAGAGCAGCAGACAGAGGGGAACACCACCAGCTGCACGTTCAGCTCAAAGTCTCTCACCATCCTGACCTGGAACTATATCACCACTCCTGCACTGTCACTGGCTCAAAATCCTGAAACTCCCTCTCTAGCAGCGTTGTGGGTGTACCTACACTACATGGATTGCAGTGGTTCGAGAAAGTGGCTCACCACTACCTTTTCATGGGCAATTAGGGATGGGCAATGAATACTGGCCATACCAGCAAAGCTCTCATCCCAAGAAAGACTTAAAAATAAAAAGGAAAGATAGGGAAGGGGAAAAGAAAAGGAGGGAAGTGGCGGTATGGATTAAGGAGAATATTAGTGCTGAAGAGAGAGGACCCCCTAGAGGGGTCAAGAACAGAATCTTAGATGCAAGCAGTAGAGATATCATGACATTACTGGGTGTATTCTATAGCTCACCAACTAGTGGGAAAGATATAGAGTCGCAAATTTGCAGGGAAATTACAGAAAAGTAAAAGAACTATAGAATGGTGATAATGGACTTTAATTACCCCAATATAAACTGATAATACTGTAAAGGGCAGAGAGGGGGAACAATTCAGGAGAATTTTCTTGATCAGTATGCTTCTGGTCCAGCAAGTTGGGAGGCACTGCTGGCTCTGGTTCTGAGGAATGAAGTGGGTCAAGTGGATCAAGTGTCAGTAAGGGAACCTTTAAGGAACAGTAATCATTGTGTCATAAGATTTACGTTAGTTATGGAAAAGGACAACGAGCAATCTAGAGTAAAAATATTAATTGGAGGAAGGCCAATTTCAGTGGGCTCAACAGATCTGGCCCAGGTAGATTGGGGTCTTAAAATTGACAGGCAAATCTGTAACTGAGCAATGGACAGCCTTTAAAGAAGAAATATTTTGGTTATAATTGAGGTACATTCTCATGATGGGGATAGGTAAAGCAAGCAAAGCCAGAACACCCGGGATGGTGAAAGAGAGAGAAAGATGAAGCAGAAAAGGGGTGCGTATGAAAGATGTCAGGTTGATAATACAAGTGAGAACCAGGCTGAATATAGAAACTTTAGAAGTGATAAAGGAAATAAGAGGCAGAGAAAGTATGAGAAGAGACTGGCAGCTAATAAAAGAGAATCCAAAATTCTTCAATAAGCATATAATTAGTAAAAAGGTAGTAAGAGATAGTGAGACCAAAAAGAGCATCTACACATGGAGACGGGGCATGGCTAAGGTGCTAAATGAGTACTTTGCATCTGGCTTTACCCAGGAAGAAGATGCTGCTGATCTCCGTGAAAGGGGAGGTAATTGAGATACTGGATGGCTAAAAATTGGTAAAGAGGAGGTATTAGGCTGGTTTTACTTAAAGTTGATAAGTCACTAGGACCAAATAAGAGACATCTGAGGATAAGAAGTAAGGGAGGAAAATGCGGAGGCATTGGTCCTAATCTTCCAATCCTCCTTGGATATGGGGATGGTGCCAGAGTACTGAGAATTGCAAATGTTGCATCTGTTTTTAAAAAAAAAAGTGGTGGGAAAGCTTTTATAAATGATAATCTGGGACAAGTATGGATTGATTAAGAAAAGCAGGCATTGATTTATTAAAGGCATGTAATGTTTAACTAATTTCAGTTTTTTGATCTGCTTTGATAAAGTGCTACATAACAGGCTTATCAGCGAAGTTGAAGCTCATGGAATAAAAGGGACAGTGGCAGCAGGGATACGAAGTTGGCCGACTGACAGGAAATAGTCTTGGTGATCGGGGAGGCATTGGTGTAGTGGTATTGTCACTGGACTAGTAATCCAGAGGCCTAGGCTAATGCTCTGTCGTGGGTAGGTGAGAAAGTGGAGTTGAGACCACAATCAGATCAGCCATGATCTTATTAAATGGCGAAGCAGTCACGAAGAGGCCGAATGGCTTACTCATGCTCCTAATTTGTATGTTCGTATGGTTATTTTTTGGAATTGAGTGAAGTATACAGTGGGGTTGCCCAGGGATTGGTATTAGGGCCACTGCTTTTGTATAGTAATGACCTAGACTGGGTTTTTGAAGGCACATTTTCAAAATTTGCAGATGACAGAAAACTTGGAAATATTGTGAACTGTGAGGAGGATAGTGATAGACTTCAAGAAGACATAGACAAGCTGGTTAAAAGGGTGGACATGTGGCAGATGAAATTTAATGCAGAGAAGTGTGAAGTGATACATGGATGACGTCGCCGTCTTCTGCTCGGATCTGCTGTCAGTGCGCAGACTGATGAGCATCTGCGACCAGTTCGAACTGGCCTCGGGAGCCAAAGTTAACCACGGGAAGAGCGAGGCCATGTCCTTTGGGAACTGGGCTGACCGATCCTTTGTCCCCTTCACCATCAGGTCTGACTACCTGAAGGTACTGGTGATATGGTTCGGAAGGGCCGGGGCGTGCACCAAAACCTTGAAGGAGCGAGTAGCCAAGGTACAACAAAAGTTGAGCATGTGGGGGCAGCGATCTCTCTCCATTGTGGGTAAGAACCTGGTCATCAGGTGTGAGGCGCTCACGTTGCTGTACGTGGCGCAGGTCTGGCCCATACCCCACTCCTGTCCTGTGGCGGTCACCCGAGCCATTTTCCACTTCACCTGGGGATCTAAAATGGACCAGGTCCGGAGGGACACAATGTTCAAACCTCTGGACAAGGGCGGAAAAAATGTACCCAACGTGGCTCTAATCCTGATGACTACCTTCGTGTGCGGCTGCATCAAGCTGTTAGTAGACCTCCAGTACGCAAACTCCAAGTGTCACTACGTGCTGAGGTTCTATCTGTCCCCAGTGTTGCGAAGGATGGGCCTGGTCACATTGCCGCGGAACGCTCCATGCAGTTGGACCGTGCCGTACCACCTATCCTTCGTGGAGCGGTTTCTGCGGGAAAACACCTTTGACCACCGATCCATCAGGCATGGTCTGCACGGAATGTCCTCAAGGCCCTACGGGAAAAGGAGACGGTGGATCCTGTCGGATGGTTCCCCGAGCAGACCGTCAAAGTCATTTGGCGGAATGCCTCATCACCAGAGCTTTCAAACAAGCACCAAGATGTAGCTTGGCTGGTGGTGAGAAGAGCCCTCCCTTTCAGATCCTTCCTGCACGCCCGAAGTCTCGCCCCCTCTGCGCTATGCCCTCGCGTTGGCTGTGGTATGGAAGAGATGGTTGCCCACCTCCTCCTGGAATGTGTCTTTGCAAAGCAGGTGTGGAAAGAGATGCAGTGGTTTTTGTCGAGGTTCATCTCAAGCAGCTCTAACACAGGAGTCTGTGCTCTACGGGCTGTTCCCAAGGACGCACACCGAGACAAACATCAACTGCTGCTGGAGGACTATCAATTCGGTGAAAGACGCCCTTTGGTCTGCCCGAAACTTGCTGGTCTTCCAGCGTAAAGAGTTGTCCACGACCGAGAGTTGCAGACTGGCACATTCCAAGGTCCAGGACTACGTGCTGAGGGACGCACTAAAGCTAGGGGCAGCCGCAGCAAAGGCTCAATGGGGAAAGACCACACTGTAAGGTCCCCCCACCAAGCTGAACTGAGGGGCTGGATCCATGGGAAACCCCTCGAACTGTATTGGGAAATTTTTCATTTGCTGTAAAATGTAAAAATGTAATTGGATGACAAATGTGAAATGGAAGGGTGGTGAGGCAACTCATGATTGTAATGAAGCAAACGGACCTCCTTTGCATTGTTTGTATTTTTTGACTTGGTGCTGTTTGAAACTGTTTGGCAATGTATTTTTTACAGATTTTTATGAATAAAGTATATTTTGAAAATTAAAAAGTGTGAAGTGATACATTTTGGTAGGAAAAATGAGGAGAGGCAATATAAAATAAAGGGTGCAATTCTGATGGGGATGCAGAAACAGAAAGACCTGGAGGTATCTCTGCACAAATCTTTGAAAATGGTGGGGGAGATTGAGAAAGCAGTTTAAAAGGCATATGGGATTCTGGGTTCTATAAATAGAGGCATAGAGTACAAAAGCAAGGAAGTTACAATGAACCTTTATAAAACTCTGGTTCGGCCTCAACTGGAGTATTGTGTCCAATTCTGGGCACCACAGTTTAGAAAGGATGTGAAGGCATTGGAGAGGTTGCAGAAAAGATTTAGAGGAAAGGTTCCAAGGATGAGGGACTTCAGTTATGTCAATAGATTGCGACTGTACTTAGAGGATAAAGTTGAGAGGAGATTTGATTGAGGTGTTTAAAATCATGAGGGTGTCTAGACAGAGTAGATAGGGAGGCCACCCTTCCCATTGGCTGAAATGTCCAGAATCAGAGGACGCTGATGTAAGCTGAGAGGCAAACGAACCAATGGAGACATGAGGAAAAGCTTTTTACACAGCAAGTGGTTAGGATCTGGAATGCATCGCCTGAGTGTGTGGTGGAGACAGACTCAATCATGGCCTTCAAAAGCAAATTGGATAAACACATGCAGAGAAAAAGTTTTCAGGTCTACGGGGGAAAAGGCAAGGGAGTGGGATGAGCTGATTTGCGTGATGGGTTGATTGCCTTCATCTGTATTGTAGCCATTCTATTCTACTTGATATTCTGGTGTCTTTGGCATCTTTCAACGACCTCATCGTTTCCTTTTTTAATGTACATGTTGAGTATAGCCGACCCCCAAACTTGTTTTTATATTCATCTGGTCCAGAGGCCAGTTGAGCCACTTAAGTGGCCAATTAACCACCTCTTCCCGCTGCTGCTGGCATTTTACCAGCGGCAGGCCCTCCACCACATGGGGAGACTGCCAGATAAGCCTGGGCAGTCTCCCAACGAGCGCGGGAGCTCCTCCCATTCGGGTGCTCTCTGACCCATGGAGGGCACGCCCGGTGGCAATGGCTGCCCTCGTGGCAACAGTGCCACCTGACCTCACCTACACCCACCTTTCGTTGGGGCCTGCTTGACTGGCCCCAGAGCCCCCTGATCCCAATAACTTGCTTTGGGAAGGCAGCGTCCTTCAATGGCGACCTCTTCTTCCAGGTGCAGTCACAGCAGTGGCCACCGTTCCCAGTGGTGCTGCTGAGAAAGCTGAGCTGCTGGCCTTCTGATTGGCCAGCAGCTCCTGGGGGCGTGCAGGCCATCCGCTGTCCTTCATAGGGTCAGCAGCCCCGATGGTAACCAATTAGTTGCCGAATCCCGTAAAATGTGGCTCCGAGTCCTGCAGACAGCTGAGACAGGGTTGTCTCCCATGCCTTTTCCGCAAGAATAAAATTCTACCCATTGTTTTTGTCCATAATTTGGTGACCATAAATTATGCCTTAATCCAAAAGCAAAATACTGCAAATGCTGCAAATCTGAAATAAAAACTGAAAATGCTGGAGATACTCAGGCAGCATCTGTGAAGAGAGAGGCAAAGTTGATGTTTTAGATCGATGAGCTTTCATCAGAACAGGAAATTTTTCAGAAGTAGGTGGCCCTCCAGTACGAACGGTTTCCAGGTTCCTGGTCTGAACTGGCTCAGCACCTCTCACTTGTCCCACTACCAACGCCCATTGCCTGGCACCATCAACCCTTTTGCCATTTAGTCTCTCCTGCCTACCGCAGGCCTTGCCTTACCTTTTGTTGTTATCCCCAACCCACCCTCCACCTTCCCTGCCTCTATTTGCTTAAAACCTGTTACATCTCTAACTTTTCAGAGTTCTGACAATAGGTCATCAACTTGAAGCGTTAATTCTCACTGCACAGATGCTGTTTGACATGCTAAGTACTTCCAGCATTGTCTGTTTGTATGCCCTCCAGTTTTTGATTGGAAAACTTTTCTTTAACCAAGTAATAAATAATTGTGAATGTAAGATTTGTTCTTAATCATCTTTGTTCGAATGAGAAAAGCTCCTTTCTTTGTAGTATCTCTTCATAACTAAAGTTGCTCGTTCCTGTTATCAGAGAAACTCTTCTGCACCCTTTCCATGTCCTTGCGTCTCACTTAAAGTAAGGTGCCCAAAACTGGACAGAATATTCGGGGGTGGGGCCACGGTGGGGGGGGGATGCGGTGGGGCAGGGGGAAATATTTTGATTTGTTATATATATTAGAGCTGATTAATTTGTTGTCTGCAGGTATGTTTTCATTGCAATGGAGGCACTGGACCAGCTTTTGATGGCTTGTCATTCCCAAAGCATTAACCTCTTTGTTGAAAGCTTCCTTCAAATGGTAGCCAAACTGTTGGAGTCTGGAGAGCCTGAGCTTCAAATTCTTGGCTCTAATTCGGTAAGTTGTGTGAGCAGACTTTTTATTTAAATTGCATCTGGATTATAGGCTACCCATGCATTTTAGCTCATTTCCCATTTGCAGCTAAAAAAGATCAGTTGCAGATACTTGTGATGCTGAAGCCAGTATATTATAAACCATTTGCAGATTTTTAGAAGCTTTTACGAAACTCATTATGCCAAGTCCCCTCTTTATTCCATATCCATGGAGCATATGTCTACCTGATAAATGATAATTTCAGAGCTAGATGGAAGTGCATCTCCTTCATGGTTCACGTATTGCCAGCTGTGTGCTTTGTTTAGAATGCCTATTTTCTTTGTCCTTCCATTTCTTGTGTTTTCTTTCTAATGACTTCAGAGGGGGTTGGTACTTATTTCTATTATTTCCTCTTCCACCTCGTTGAGTGATGCCACCAACCACAGTTGGTATTCTTTACTTTCTTTCCTGCTTTCTTACAAAAACATAGAATAGAATCATACAACACCCAAGGCAGCCTTACGGCTGGCTCTTTGCAAGTTATCTAATTGTAGGAACATGGGAACAGGAGTAGACTATTCAGCCCCCAAGCCTGTTCTGATCTGTTTCGTAACTCCATTTAGCTTTCTTGCTTCTATATCCCTCAATACCCTTGTCTAACAAAAATCTACTAATTTTGGTTTTGAAATTTTCAATTGGCTTGGCCTCAACAGCTTTTTGGGGGTGAGTTCAAGATTTCCTCTATCCTTTTGTGTGAAGTGCCCCATTGTATTCCAGCCAGCCCCCTTGAGATGAAGACTAGCTTTCCATTAACCTTTTACTCCTAGCATCACACCATTTCAGAAGTTCTCTGTTCAATCTTTTAGGTTCAAAGTGGATGACCTTGTGCTTCTTTACATTGTTCACTCATCTGTCACAGTTTTGCCCACTCACTTCATCTATCAATGACCTGTTACAAGTTTTTGCTCCCACCTACTTTACTTACTGCACCACCTTGGTGCCATCAGCAAATGTGCATATACACCTCCCTATTCCTTCATCTAAGCCAGGGATGTCCAACTTTTTTGGATGGTGGGGGGGGCACATTACAAATTTTGTCTTACATAGGGGGCTGGTGAGCAAATTTTGGAAGGATAAAGGCATTAGAAATTTATTTTAGTACTAATCAAAACAACAAAAAAAAATCATTTTTCTGAACAAGCTTTAAATGAGAAGACTAATTTATTAATTTACTATCATAAAAACAAAGTGCTGGAAATACTCAGCAGGTCTGGCAGGATCTGTGGAGAGGGAAGCAAAGTTAACGTTTCAGGTCTGTGACTTTTCATCTCTGTGTCCGTCTGTATCTGTTCTGATGAAAGGTCACAGATCTGAAACGTTAAGTTTAGTTTATGTTTAATTTAGTTTAGAGATACAGTACTGAAACAGGCCCTTCGGCCCACTGAGTCTGTGCCGACCATCAACCACCCATTTATACTAATCCTACACTAATCCCATATTCCTACCACATCCCCACCTGTCCCTATATTTCCCTACCACCTACCTATACCAGGGGCAATTTATAATGGCAAATTTACCTATCAATCTGCAAGTCTTTGGCATGTGGGAGGAAACCGGAGCACCCGGAGGAAACCCACGCAGACACAGGGAGAACTTGCAAACTCCACACAGGCAGTACCCAGAATTGAACCCGGGTTGCTGGAGCTGTGAGGCTGCGGTGCTAACCACTGCGCCACTGTGCTGCCCCTCTCTGCTTCCCTCTCCACAGGTCCTGCCAGACCTGCTGAGTATTTCCCGAACTGTCTGTTTTTATTTCAGAATTTTCAGCATTCGCAGTATTTTGCTTTTATGAGCTTGCTATGTTGAGCACTGATTTAGTGAGATACTTGGCATTGTTTTTGCTTGTACAAGTAGACAGTGTCTGCCCATGCATTTGATATAGTCATGCAGAGTATTCCAGTTAGATGTTCATCTATCAGGAGAGATCGTGATTGCTCTCTGGCTGGCTGGCACCCTCGCTTATGGCTGTATGGATTGCGCTCTATTGTTGGCTCACATTCTATCATAGAATCGTTTAAAGCACAGAGAGGCCACTTGGCCCATCGTATCTGTGCTGGCTGAAAAATGATCCACCCATTCTAACCCCACCTTCCAGCATTTGGTCCGTAGCCCTGCAGATTACGGCACTTGAGGTCCATATCCAGACTCCTTTTCAATGGGTTGAGGTTTTCTGCCTCAACTACCCTTTCAGGCAGGGACTTCCAGACCACCACCACCCTTTGGGTAAAAAAAACTTTTCCTCATCTCCCCTCTAATTTTTCTACCAATCACTTTAAATCTATGCCCCCTTGTCACTGACCTCTCTGCCAAGCTAAATAGGCCCTTCACCTCCACTCTATCCAGGCCCCTCAACATTGTATACATTTCAATCAGATCTCCCCTCAGCCTTCTCTGTTCCAAGGAGAACAACCCCAGTCTATCCAATCCTTCCTCATAGCTGCATTTTTCCAGTCCTGGCAAGATCCTCGTAAATTTCCTCTGTACTCTAGTGCAATTCCATCCTTTCTGTAATGAGGTGACCAGAACTGTACCCCGTATTCAAGTTGTGGCCCAATCAATGAGTTATACAGTTCCAGCATAACCTCCCTGCTCTTGTATTCCACACCTCGGCTAATAAAGGAAAGAATTCCATATGCCTCAACCACCTTAACGAGCTGCCCTGCTACCTTCGAGGATCTGTGGCCGTTCACGCCAAAGTCCCTCACCTCTTCCACACCTCCCAGTATTTTCCCATTAATTGTGTATTCCTTTTCCTTGTTTGACCTCCCTGAATTCATCACCTCACACTTCTCCAGGTTGAATTCCATTTGCCACTTTTCCGCCTATTCTGACCAGACCATCAATACCTTCTTGCAGCCTACAGCTATCATCCTCGCTATGTACCACATGGCCAATCTTTGTGTCATCTGCAAACTTCTTGATCATGTCCCCGACATTTACGTCCAAATCGCTAATATATACCACAAGAAGCAGGGGACCCAGCAATGAGCCCTGCGGAATGCCACGGAAACAGCTGTGCAGTCATTAAAACACCCGTCAACAATTACCCTTTGTTTCCTGCCTTTGTCGCTGGCTCGTGCGTGATTTCCCTTTGGTGCGCGCGCCCGCTCGCATGCGCCGCTCGATCTCTCTCTCTCTCTCTCTGTCTCTCCCCCTTGCGCGCGCCGCTCGATCTCTCTCCCCCTTGCGCACGCCACTCGATCTCTCTCCCCCTCGCGCGCGCCGCTCGATCTCTCTCTCTCTCCCCCTCGCGCGCGCCGCTCGATCTCTCTCTCTCTCTCTCCCCCTCGCGCGCGCCGCTCGATCTCTCTCTCTCTCCCCCTCGCGCGCGACGCTCGATCTCTCTCTCTCTCCCCCTCGCGCGCGACGCTCGATCTCTCTCTCTCTCCCCCTCGCGCGCGACGCTCGATCTCTCTCTCTCTCCCCCTCGCGCGCGACGCTCGATCTCTCTCTCTCCCCCTCGCGCGCGACGCTCGATCTCTCTCTCTCTCCCCCTCGCGCGCGACGCTCGATCTCTCTCTCTCTCCCCCTCGCGCGCGACGCTCGATCTCTCTCTCTCTCCCCCTCGCGCGCGACGCTCGATCTCTCTCTCTCTCCCCCTCGCGCGCGACGCTCGATCTCTCTCTCTCTCCCCCTCGCGCGCGACGCTCGATCTCTCTCTCTCTCCCCCTCGCGCGCGACGCTCGATCTCTCTCTCTCTCCCCCTCGCGCGCGACGCTCGATCTCTCTCTCTCTCCCCCTCGCGCGCGACGCTCGATCTCTCTCTCTCTCCCCCTCGCGCGCGACGCTCGATCTCTCTCTCTCTCCCCCTCGCGCGCGACGCTCGATCTCTCTCTCTCTCCCCCTCGCGCGCGACGCTCGATCTCTCTCTCTCTCCCCCTCGCGCGCGACGCTCGATCTCTCTCTCTCTCCCCCTCGCGCGCGACGCTCGATCTCTCTCTCTCTCCCCCTCGCGCGCGACGCTCGATCTCTCTCTCTCTCCCCCTCGCGCGCGACGCTCGATCTCTCTCTCTCCCCCTCGCGCGCGACGCTCGATCTCTCTCTCTCTCCCCCTCGCGCGCGACGCTCGATCTCTCTCTCTCTCCCCCTCGCGCGCGACGCTCGATCTCTCTCTCTCTCTCCCCCTCGCGCGCGACGCTCGATCTCTCTCTCTCTCCCCCTCGCGCGCGACGCTCGATCTCTCTCTCTCTCTCCCCCTCGCGCGCGACGCTCGATCTCTCTCTCTCCCCCTCGCGCGCGACGCTCGATCTCTCTCTCTCTCCCCCTCGCGCGCGACGCTCGATCTCTCTCTCTCCCCCTCTCGCGCGCGACGCTCGATCTCTCTCTCCCCCTCGCGCGCGACGCTCGATCTCTCTCTCTCTCCCCCTTGCGCGCGACGCTCGATCTCTCTCTCTCTCCCCCTCGCGCGCGACGCTCGATCTCTCTCTCTCTCCCCCTCGCGCGCGACGCTCGATCTCTCTCTCTCTCTCCCCCTCGCGCGCGACGCTCGATCTCTCTCTCTCTCTCCCCCTCGCGCGCGACGCTCGATCTCTCTCTCTCTCCCCCTCGCGCGCGACGCTCGATCTCTCTCTCTCTCCCCCTCGCGCGCGACGCTCGATCTCTCTCTCTCTCCCCCTCGCGCGCGACGCTCGATCTCTCTCTCTCTCCCCCTCGCGCGCGACGCTCGATCTCTCTCTCTCCCCCTCGCGCGCGACGCTCGATCTCTCTCTCTCCCCCTCGCGCGCGACGCTCGATCTCTCTCTCTCTCCCCCTCGCGCGCGACGCTCGATCTCTCTCTCTCTCCCCCTCGCGCGCGACGCTCGATCTCTCTCTCTCTCCCCCTCGCGCGCGACGCTCGATCTCTCTCTCTCTCCCCCTCGCGCGCGACGCTCGATCTCTCTCTCTCTCCCCCTCGCGCGCGACGCTCGTTCTCTCTCTCTCCCCCTCGCGCGCGACGCTCGATCTCTCTCTCTCTCCCCCTCGCGCGCGACGCTCGATCTCTCTCTCTCTCCCCCTCGCGCGCGACGCTCGATCTCTCTCTCTCTCCCCCTCGCGCGCGACGCTCGATCTCTCTCTCTCTCTCCCCCTCGCGCGCGACGCTCGATCTCTCTCTCTCTCTCCCCCTCGCGCGCGACGCTCGATCTCTCTCTCTCCCCCTCGCGCGCGACGCTCGATCTCTCTCTCTCTCCCCCTCGCGCGCGACGCTCGATCTCTCTCTCTCTCTCCCCCTCGCGCGCGACGCTCGATCTCTCTCTCTCTCCCCCTCGCGCGCGACGCTCGATCTCTCTCTCTCTCCCCCTCGCGCGCGACGCTCGATCTCTCTCTCTCTCCCCCTCGCGCGCGACGCTCGATCTCTCTCTCTCTCCCCCTCGCGCGCGACGCTCGATCTCTCTCTCTCTCCCCCTCGCGCGCGACGCTCGATCTCTCTCTCTCTCCCCCTCGCGCGCGACGCTCGATCTCTCTCTCTCTCCCCCCCTCGCGCGCGACGCTCGATCTCTCTCTCTCTCCCCCTCGCGCGCGACGCTCGATCTCTCTCTCTCTCCCCCTCGCGCGCGACGCTCGATCTCTCTCTCTCTCCCCCTCGCGCGCGACGCTCGATCTCTCTCTCTCTCCCCCTCGCGCGCGACGCTCGATCTCTCTCTCTCTCCCCCTCGCGCGCGACGCTCGATCTCTCTCTCTCTCCCCCTCGCGCGCGACGCTCGATCTCTCTCTCTCTCCCCCTCGCGCGCGACGCTCGATCTCTCTCTCTCTCTCTCTCTCTCTCCCCCCCTCGTGCGCGACGCTCGATCTCTCTCTCTCTCCCCCCCTCGCGCGCGACGCTCGATCTCTCTCTCTCTCTCCCCCTCGTGCGCGCCGCTCGATCTCTCTCTCTCTCTCTCTCTCTCTCTCTCTCTCTCTCCCCCTCGTGCGCGCCGCTCGATCTCTCTCTCTCTCTCTCTCTCTCTCTCTCTCTCTCTCTCTCTCTCTCCCCCTCGCGCGCGCCGCTCGATCTCTCTCTCTCTCTTCCCCTCGCGCGCGCCGCTCGATCTCTCTCTCTCTTCCCCTCGCGCGCGCCGCTCGATCTCTCTCTCTCTCTCCCCCTCGCGCCCGCCGCTCGATCTCTCTCTCTCTCTCTCTCTCTCTCTCCCCCTCGCGTGCGCCGCTCGATCTCTCTCTCTCTCTTCCCCTCGCGTGCGCCGCTCGATCTCTCTCTCTCTCTCTCCCCCTCGCGCCCGCCGCTCGATCTCTCTCTCTCTCCCCCTCGCGCGCTCCGCTCGATCTCTCTCTCTCTCCCCCTCGCGAGCGCTGCTCGATCTCTCTCTCCCCCTCGCGCGCGCCGCTCGATCTCTCTCTCACCCTCGCGCGCGGCGCTCGATCTCTCTCTCTCTCTCTCTCTCTCTCTCCCTCGCGCGCGCCGCTCGATCTCTCTCTCTCTCTCTCCCCCTCGCGCGCGCCGCTCGATCTCTCTCTCTCTCTCTCTCCCTCGCGCGCGCCGCTCGATCTCTCTCTCTCTCCCTCTTGCGCACGCCGCTCGATCTCTCTTTTCCCCCCCCGCGCGTGCCTGCTCCACCTCTCTTTCCCCCGCGCATGCCCGCTCCACCTCTTCTCTTCCCCCCCACCCTCGCGCGCGCCCGCTCCACCTCTCCCCCTCGTGCGCACCCGCTCCTGGATGGTCGAGCTTCATGAGTTGTTGGAGCTGCACTCATCCAGGCAAGTGGACAGTATTCCATCACACTGCTGACTTGTGTCTTGAGATGGTGAACGGGCATTGGGGATACAGGAGGTGAGTAACTCACTGAAGAATTTCCAGCCTCTGACCTGCTCTTGTAGCCACAGCATTTGTGTGGCTGGTCCAGTTCAGTTTCTGGTGAATCGTGACCCCCACGATGTTGATAGTGGGCGATTCAATGTTGGTAATACCATTGAACGTCAAGGGGAGACGGTTAGATTCTGTCCTGTTTGACATGGTCATTGCCTGGCACTTGTGTGGCGCGAATGTTACTTGCCAATTATCAGCTCAAGCCTGGATGTTGTCCAGGACTTGCTGCATCTGGACATGGGCTGCTTCATTATCTGAGGAGTCTTGAATGGTGCTGAACGTTGTGCATTAATCAGCGAACATCCCCACTTCTGATCTTATGATGGAGTGAAGTTCATTGATGACACAGCGGAAGATGGTTGGGCCGAGGACACTACCCTGAGGAACTCCTGCAGTGATCTCCTGGGACTGAGATGATTGACCTCCAACGACCACAACCATCTTCCTTTGTGCTAGATATGACTCCAAGCAGTGGAGAGTTTTCCCCCTGATTCCCATTGACTCCAGTTTTGCTCAGACTCCTTGAAGCCAAACTCATTCAAATGCTGCCTTGATATCAAGGGCAGTCACTCTCACTGCACCTCTGGAGTTCAGTTCTTTTGTCCATGTTTGGACCAAGGCTGTAATGAGGTCAGGAGCTGAGTGACCCTGGCAGAACCCAAACTGAGTGTCAGCGAGCGGGTTATTGCTAAGCAAGTTCCGCTTGATAGCACTGTCAACAACCCTTTAGGTCACTTTGCTGATGCTCGGTTGTAGACTGATAGGGCAGTAATTGGCTGGGTTGGATTTGTGCTGCATTTTGTGCATAGGACATACCTGGACAATTTTCCACATTGCTGGGTAGATGCCAGTGTTGTAGCTGTAGTGGAACAGCTTGGCTAGGGGTGTAGCTAGTTCTGGAGTACAAGTCTTCAGTACTGTTGCCGGAATGTTGTCAGGGCCCATAGCCTTTGCAGTATCCAGTGCCTTCAGACTTTTCTTGATATCACGTGGAGTGAATCGAATTGGCTTAAAACCGGCATCTGCTGGGGACTTCAGGAGGAGGCCGAGATGGATCATCGACTTGGCACTTCTGGCTGAAGATGGATGCAAATGCTTCAGCCTTGTCTTTGCACTGATCTGCTGCTTCCACCGTCATTGAGGATGGGGATGTTTGTGGAGCCTCCTCCCCCTGTCAATTGTTTAATTTTCCACCACCATTCCTGACTGGATGTGGCAGGACAGCAGAGCTTAGATCTGATCTGTTGGTTGTGGGATCGCTTAGCCTTGTTTATTGCATGCTGCTTTCGCTGTTTGGCATGCAAGTAGTACTGTGTTGTAGCTTCACAAGGTTGACGCCTCATCTTGAGGTATGCCTGGTGCTGCTCCTGGCATCTCCTCCTGCACTCTTCATTGAACCAGGGTTGGTCCCCCGGCTTGATGGTAATGGTAGAGTGGGGGATATGCTAGGCCTTGAGGTTACAGATTGTGGTTGAATACTATTCCATTGATGCTGATGGTCCACAGTGCCTAATGGATGCCCAGTTTTGAGTTGCTAGTCTTAGCCAGTAATGAAGTAAAGCATAAATACACAGATTGAAATATTAAAGTTCCCTTTTTACCATAGCTCCTCACACTCACACATACATACACTGCTTAACCGGAAAAATGAAAGGGATTTCTGTTTAGAGCTCTGTTTCAGACAAGAAAAAAACACTTGGTCTGAATATTTGCTCGTTCTTGAAGAACCAGCAGATGAGATATGTTGTGTTCCAAAACTGGCATAAAGTCTAGCCTCTGAGTACATGTAGATGGGTCACTTGGATTTTTAGAACAGTTCTTTTGAGGCGGCATTGGGATTAACTTAGCAGGCTTTTCTCAAAGACCGGAGACTAGGTGAGTTTACACAGTGGACTTCTCGGTTTTTTAGAGAGGTGTTGGAAAGCTGAGCTGGGTTGTGGTCTCTCCTTCCTTGGGAATTCACTTCTCTGCTTTGGAAGCTCTCTCCTCCTTCTGCAGGCTTTTTAAAGAAATGGAACAGGCTGGGGTTCTATCCTTCAGTTTTATTTTTTAAAACTCTAATCCCTTTTGAACAGTTCATTCCCAAATCCAAATCATTCAAAAGTGCAACCGGAAACAGAAATTCAACCTTCTGACCTGTCACTTCCCTGCACACATCTTCTCCTGTTACCAGAGTGTCTGTTCTATTTTTAACTTGAATCATGTGACAACCAGTAAATGCTGTTTTCAAACAAGTCCTATCAGTGTCCTCCTGATGACCCTTTGAAAAACAAACTGTTCCAACATTTCTTCAGTTGACTGAATTTCTCAAAAAAATATTTAACAAAAGCAGAATCACTTTCACAACATACTCCATTGCTCTCCTAGTGATTTTTTTCACTTTTACAGAGAGTCTTCAAAAGAAAAAAAAATGATTAAACAGCTGGGATCTCCAGCCACCGAAAGCAAAACACATTGCAGAATTTTTTTTAGCATGCAGTTAATTTAGTGTTAGTCAACAAATATAAGAAAAATTTGGAAATCTGTTGCTAGATGAACTGTAACCTGATAACTTGGGCTTCCTGGGATTTCTTTGCAGTCCCGCTGAGGTCCCAAAACCCCTATATTAGCTTCGAGCCATTACATCTATTGTTACAGAATCTTAACCAAAAGCTCTCAACCTGTCCTTCTGCTGATGCTTGATATTTTCATGGAGGTACGCAAGGCCTTTTGCATTTTTCAGAACTGTGCACATAAGCATTGTAGAAATCTGTATGTTTGCTCTTGATAGATTGATTACTTAAATCCTGAAAGTTTGGGAAATAAGGGTCGTAATTTTAGTTGGGCTGGGAGGGCCCCGTCCACCAGCTGAAAATTCGGTGGCGAGCCCACCTCTGCCAGGCCTGGGGATCCAGACTGGATTTTATACTCCCGCAAGCCCTTAATTGGCCTTGGGCGGGACTTCCACCTCATTGAGGCAGGAAGTCCCGCCTCATGGAGCTGCTGGCCAATCAACGGGCCGGCAGCTCTTTGTCCCAATAGCGCCACCAGGAGCGGTGGCCACTGCTGGGACTACACCCAGCTTCTGGAGGAAGATGAAGGACGGCCCCAGAAAAAAGGTAAGTTTTTTTTAGGGCCTTGCCGGGGACAATTGGTTGGCCTCGGTGAGGCAAGTGGTGAGGAGCGCGGTGTGGGAGGGGGATGTTGTGCGTTAGGAGCGGTTGGTGCTTTAGGGGCTGCCCTCTGTGGCGAACATGGTGCCCGATCAGGCGGGCCCCCCCAGCAGCCCACAAGAAGGCCACCAAGTTTCATCAGGCAGGCTTTTTGAGGCCTCAGCCACCTGCCAGCCAAGAATAAAATACCTGTGGCAGTGGGCAGAGACTCTTAAGTGGCAGTTAATTGGCCACTTAAGGGCCATAATTGGCCTGGCGCGTGCAGGCCGTTTCTTGCTGCCGCCGCCCCGCATATATTTGCAGTGGAGGTGGGAACAGGTCAGGAAGGGTCCCCAGCCTCCCACTCCATTTTACACCCATGCCCCACCCCCCACCCAACACCCCCGGTCAACAGCCTGCTCTTTTGTGGGGGCATAAAGTTCTGGCCAAGGTTTCAAAATTTTCACACAAGTTCTTGTGCATTAAAAAAACAATTAACTGAAGCAAGCATTTTTAAATGTGCAATTAAGGGTGCCTTTGTTAAAAATAAAAAGACATCATGTGGACAGAGACCATTCTTTACTTCTGACTCCTTCACTGTTGCTGGGTCAAAATCCTGGAACTCACTCACTAACAGCATTGTGGGTGTACATACACCACACTGACTGCAGCAGTTGAAGAATGCAGCTCACCACCTTCTCAAGGGCAATTAGGGATGAGCAACAAATGCTGGTCTTGCCAGTGGCACTCTCATCATTTGAACACATTAAAAAAATAAAGCATTTAGCTTGCTGATGTTTTATATAGCCAATTACACAGTAGTGAGAAACTCTTGATTTGTTTGTATAGCTGTAGCACTGGTTAATGTCGGATCACTACAAGGAATTTTGTGGATAACCTTTTGAAAAATGGAATTTATTACTTTTTTATTAATCCCTTTGATTATTAAAACTGAAGCTCTACTATAGGCAAGCTGAGCAGGGTTTTCACATTAGAATCATTCAAAACCTTGCCTGATGGTAAACATGAAACGGAATACTGTTGCCCGAGTAGATGCAAGGGATGCTATCTTTTGCTCATCAAACGATCTTCAATACTGGCAGTGAAAGTGGAAGGACATAACATAATTATTTCTGCCAACAGATGAATAATGAGCCTCGTACAAATCACAGGCTTTATAAGCAGACTTTTAATGCCAGCTGTCAGTGTAAAAGGGGAATTGGAGATTCTGAGATGGTGTTGATTATTACCTCTCCACTCTTGGGGCTCAGCTTTTGTACAAACTGCGATATCATTCTGAAATTGATTGCAGTAGCCATTCAAAATTGCAGGCAAAATTATAACCTTTCCAGAAAAATGTTAATTAATGCCATCATAAAGCAGCACTATTTTTGCAGAATTGCCACTTTTGGATGGTAGGAATGCACCACCCTTGGCATTATTCCAATGTTAAACATACTATTTCAGATAATGTAACTAAATTGGGAGCATGATATCTGAGGATTGTTGTTTGCTTTATATTTAACAATAAAAATAATAACTGTTAGCCATATAAAATAAATTTGGGACAGTTAACAAAAATATAGCTAGTACTACAAGGGCACTCCAGGAATAGGATCATAGGAAATAGGAGCAGGAGTAGACCATTTGGTCTGTGGAGCCGACTCCACCATTCAAGCAAATCATGGCTGATCATCTACCTCTACGCCATTTTTCTCCACTATCCTCATTTCCCTTGATGTCATTAGTATCCAGAAATCTGTTGACTTTTGTCTTGAACATGCTCAATGAGCTTCCACAGCCCTTGGGTAGAGAATTCTACAGATTCATCACCCTCTGAGTAAAGAAATTCCTCCTCATCTCAGTTTTAAATAGCCTACCCCTATTCTGAGACTGTGTCCCCTTGTTCTAGACTCACCAGCCAGAGGAAATCTGCCCTGTCACACCCTGTAAGAATTTTGTAAGTTTCAATGAAATCATCTCTCATTCCTCGAAACTCCAGAGGAGGCAGGCCCAGTTTCTGCAATCTCTACTCATAAGACAATCCCACCATTCCAGGGATTAGTCTGGTGAACCTCCGTTGCACTCCTATGGCAAGTATATCCTTCCTTAGATAAGGAGACCAAAACTATATACAGTACTCCAAGTGTGGTCTCACCAAGGCTTTATATAAATGAAACAATACAGCTTTCCTCCTGTATTCAAATCCCCTTGTGATGAAGGCCAACATACCATTTGCCTTCTTAATAGCTTGCTTTTCTTTTATTCTTTCATGGGATGTGGGCGTCGCAGGCTAGGCCAGCATTTATTGCCCATCCCTAATTGCTCTTGAACTGAGTGGATTGCTAGGCCATTTCGAGGGCATGTAAGAGTCAACCATATTGCTGTGGATCTGGAGTCGCATGTAGACCAGACCAGGTAAGGACAGCAGATTTCCTTCCCTCAAGGACATTAGTGAACCAGATGGGTTTTTACAACAATCGATAATGGTTTCATGGACAGCATTAGACTAGCTTTAAATTCCAGATTTTATTTATTGAATTCAAATTCCACCTTCTGCTGTGGTGGGATTCGAACCCACGTCCCCAGAGCAATACCTGGGTCTCTGGGTTACTAGTCCAGTGACCATACCAGTACGCCACCGCCTCCCTGCATACTAGCTTTTAGTGACTCATCTACGAGGATGCCCAGGTCTCTCTGGACATCAGCACTTCCCAACTTCTCATCATTTAAGAAATAATCTGCCTTTGTGTTTTTTTGAAACTGAGCTAATTTATGTCTAGGTCAGAGTTCAGACATGCTCTGTTATGGAGACTTCTGCCATGTATTGTAATTGCAGCTGATAAAATGTCAATTAAAATATATAATTCTATATTGGATAGATGCATTATTTCTGTTCATTGTTTCACAGCTGTGAATGGAAGTTTCTTCAAAATGTTCATTTCAATTTAAGTCCACTTTTCTTAGGAAGAAAATAGATTTCTTAAAAAAAGCTATAGGTCCAAGTACACTCTTGGGATTTGAGCGTCGCTGGCAAAGCCAGCATTTATTGTCCATCTCTAATTGTCCTTGAGCAGGTGGTGATGAGCCGCCTTCTTGAACTGCTGCAGTCTGTCTGATGTATGTACACCCACTGTGCTGTTATGAAGGGAGTTGCAGGATTTTGACGCAGTGACAATGAAGGAACATATGAATATATTTC
Source organism: Heterodontus francisci (assembly GCF_036365525.1). Taxonomy (NCBI): domain Eukaryota; kingdom Metazoa; phylum Chordata; class Chondrichthyes; order Heterodontiformes; family Heterodontidae; genus Heterodontus; species Heterodontus francisci. The sequence continues at coordinate 89,980,113 of NC_090375.1, forward strand.
CAAGTCAGGATAGTGTGTGACTAGGAGGGGAACTTGTAGGTGGTGGTCCCATGCCTCTCCTGCCCTTATCCTTCTAGATGGTGAAGGTGCTAGTGAAGGAGCCTTGGTGAGTTGCTGCAATGCACCTTGTAGATGGTACACACTGCTGCTACTGTGCATTGGTGGTGGAGGGAGTGAATGTTTAAGGTGGTGGAAGGAGTGTCGATCAAGCAGATTGCTTTGTCTTGAATGATGCTGACCTTTTGAGTGTTATTGGAGCTGCACTCATCCAGGCAAGTGGAGAGTATTCCATCACACTCTTGTGCCTTGTAGATGGTGGCCATACTTTGGAGAGTCAGGAGATGAGTTACTTGCCACAGAATACCCAGCCTCTGACTAGCCATATAAATACTGTGGCTATCTGTTAAGTTTCTGGCCAATGGTAACCCCCCAGGATATTGGTGCTGGAGGATTCAGTGCTGGTAATGCCTTTGAATATCAAGGGGAGATGGTTAGATTCTTTCTTGTTGGAGATGGTCATTGCCTGGCACTTATGTGGTGCGAATGTACTTGCCACATATCAACTCAAGCCTGATTGTTGTCCAGGTCTTGCTGCATGTAGGCACGGACTGCTTCAGTATCTGAGGAATTGTGAATGGTACTGAATACTGTGCAATCATCAGAGAACAGCCTAATTTCTGACCTTATGATGGAGGGAAGGTCATTGAAGCAGCTGAAGATGGTTGGATCTAGGACTCTACCCTGAGCAGCTCCTGAAGCAATATCCTGGGGCTGAGATGATTGGCCTCCAACAACCACAATCATCATCCGTTGTGTGAGGTGTGACTCTGACCAGCAGAGAGTTTTCCTCCTGATTCCCATTGACTCCAGTTTTGCTAGAGCAGCTCGATACCGTACTCAGTCAAATGCTGCCTTGATGTCAAGGGCTGTTACTCTCCCGTCACCTTTGGAATTCAGCTCTTTTGTCCATGCCTGGACCAAGGCTGTAATGTGATCTGGAGCAGAGTGGCCCTGCCGGAACCCCAACTTTGTATTAGTGCGCAGATTGTTGCTGAGTGCCGCTTCATAGCACTTACAATGACACCTTCCATCACTTTGCTGATCGTTGCGAGCAGACTGATGGGACTGTAACTGGTTGAATTGAAGTTGTCCTACTTTTTGTGTTTGGAAAATAGTTTAAGTATCCATATTTCACAAAGTTGCTCTGTGAAGGCTGTGTCTTCCATTTCATTATTGAAGTGCTACACTTTTATAATCCACCAGAAATTTGCCTGCCATAGAGTGCATTCTCACCTCTAGGTATGCTCTCATTGCCTAGAGAACTTAGTTACATTTTGGAAAGAGCCATAGTTTGGGGGTACCCAACTACATGTACAGACGTTTCATCAGTTATGACTGTGTTACCAGCACAGAGCGTTAATGATTCCCTTGCTTGTCTAGCTAGGAGTGGCCTAACCCTTAAAAACATTGGTTTGTGAGGTTGTCCAGAGCTAAATTGTAAGAATCCCAACCCCAAGTGACAATCTAACCTTCCTGATCCCCATCAATGATCCAAGTTGTCTTGTCAATCAACTGCACCCTGGCTGGAATTCTTCAATTGAAAATTGTGTCTTCACAACCTGTGCATGTACCTATCCTAATAAATTTGTGTTTTTTTGTCATCTTCCCCAGTTTGTCAAGTTTGCAAACATCGAGGAAGACACTGCTTCATATCACAGGCGCTATGACTTCTTTGTGTCTCAATTCAGTGCAATGTGCCATTCTTACATTGATGATTTGGAAACCAGAACTAAGTGAGTACATGCGGTTAGGCTTAATTTTAGTCGTCCTATTGTGCATGTCATTCATTGTGATGCGAAAAGTATCATTTACAAATGCTTTCTCTTAAATCACTCAGATATTATGCTTTCTGTTGCATATCATTGTTTTGCTGGTTAGTTTGTACAGAGTTGTAAAATATCCAAATAGATTTTTTTCTAGTCTTTGACAGTACAGATGGCTTTCTGATGCAAATGAATCTTGATTAGATTGATGCAGACAGGTTTTCACAACACCTTCGCACAACTGACAACGAACTACAGATCAGTTCTTAAAAATAAAAACCCTTAAAACTTGAAATTTGTGTCAAGAAAGGGTGCTAATTCAATCCCTGAAAAATGTGCTAATTAATGCAGAAAAATATTCTGATGACGCAAGCTGTTTCAATGACACAATGTTTCTATTTTAGTACCGCTCACGGTACATTTAATATATGTAAGGTCTTTTCTGTGCTGGAAGTGTTCAATTTGCAAATTGGTCACTCACTTGCAAGAGTAAACTCAACCCACATTATAACCTGGAAATGCTCGGCAGGTCATCGACCTGAAACGTTAACTCTGTTTCTCTTTCCACAGCTACTGCTAAACTTACTGAGTATTTCCAGCATTTTCTGTTTGTATTTCATGTTTCCAGCATCTGCAACATTTTGCTTTTGTACCTCATCATCATCTGATTTACAGCTTCTGTAAGGGAGTCATGACTATTTTAAATTTAGAAAGACAAATATATTAAAATCCTTGAGTGTTTAATAATCATCAATGCCACTTATTTTGCATAGTTCAAAGATTAATCTATAAATCTATGAACTGTATAAGATTTCTAGTATTTAGCACTATATATTGCAGATTTTATTGACTGTTAACTCAAGCCTATTGTTCTAACAATTCATTTATTGAATATTTAACTGGAAAATGAGAACATAAAAGGATGTTCAGCCCATTGAAGTTCACGTCTCTGCTATTTTAAATCTCATTATGACATCTAATTGTATTTTGAAGAGCATGGAAGTCTTGCTTTCATTGTCTTTGTAGGTAGATTGTTCCAAATATTTGTCACCCTTTGAATAGATGCAATTCTGGAACCTAAATTTTCTTTACACTCATAATTTAGTCGAGTTAGGAAGCTAGTGATTGAACATGGATGTCTGAAAATTAGAGCTGGGCCATTTAGAGGTGAAATCAGAAAGGGCCTTGTTTGCACACAGGTGAGGAGAAATTTTGATTTTGCTCCTCCATAAAGGCTATGGATGCTGGGTCAGTTAAAATGATCAAAATTGGGATTGGTAGATTTTTGTTGGGTAAGGGTTATCAAGGGGTGTTAAACAGGCAGGCAAATGGAGTTGAAGTACAGATCAAGCATTAAAAACAGAAAATGCTGGAAATGCTCAGCAGGTCAAGGATTCTTTCCCATCATTTTCATCTGACCCCATCCCTTCTTCCAATCCGAACCTTTTGCCTTGTTTTCGCTATCACCTCAGACCTTCCCCTCTCTGAACGTGAACCATCAGTACTCAGAAAAGACCTCAACTTTATCCTCTCACGTCCCCACAATGAATTTTGAGCTCAGCACGATACTGAGCTCGTCTTCCACTGCCTTTGCCTCTGTGCCTACAGTTTTGGCCAGGAGTCTTCCCCCTGCGTTTCAGCCCCTTTTTCCCATCTTCAGAATTTTCTTTTCACCTAGACTCCCCCTCTGGCCTCTTGCCTTCTCATTTTTTCATTGAGAACTGCTGGTGTGACATTGACCATCTCAATTTCACTGCTTTAATCTATCTCCCTCTGAACTTGTAGCATTCTGTTCTCTCAGGTCTAACCCTAACATTGCCATCAAACCTGCTGGCAAGGGTGGTGCTGTTGTTTGGCGAACAGACCTCTGCTTTGCAGAGCCTGAACACCAACTCCCTTGACACCTCCTCCTACTTTCCCCTGGACCATGACCCCACCATTAAACATCATATCATCGTTTTCACAGATGCTGCCAGACCTGCTGACTGTTTCTTGCATTTTCTGCTTTTATTTCAGAATTCCAGCATCTGCAGTATTTTGTTTTTATACAGATCAGTCATGATCTGTTGAATGTCACAAAGGTATTGAGGGGCTGAATGACCTATTTCTGTTGTATCCTATGTTAGCAATGTTTGTCTTTTTTTCCCTTTAGTTAAGTATTCAAATATTTTTCTGGCATTCATTGTCCATGCATTAAGTTCAGTGATTTGTGTTGCACAGCCAATACAAAATGTATGTGTTTATATGTAGGGATAGATGCTTGTGATTTTAGTGGGGCGTAAAGAGAACTTAATAACTTTGTTGAGGAATGCAGTCGCACTTTGGCACCAAAATAACCAGTGGATAGTAACTTATTAACCGAAGGGGAATATTTGGAGATCCTTCATTTACAAAATATTCTGCATTTGTCTGTATTCTGAAAAAGAGCGGGACAGAAGAAGACTCGGAGCCAGACGGCAGCATCTGAAAGAGCAAAAGAGGGGAGGACCCGTAGACAGACAGGAGCGTCTGGGAGAGGGGAGGACCCGTAGACAGACAGGAGCGTCTGGGAGAGGGGAGGACCCGTAGACAGACAGCAGCGTCTGGGAGAGGGGAGGACCCGGAGACAGACAGGAGCGTCTGGGAGAGGGGAGGACCCGGAGACAGACAGCAGCGTCTGGGAGAGGGGAGGACCCGGAGACAGACAGCAGTGTCTGGGAGAGGGGAGGACCCGGAGACAGACCGCAGCGACTGGGAGAGGGGAGGACCCGGAGACAGACCGCAGCGTCTGGGAGAGGGGAGGACCCGGAGACAGACCGCAGCGTCTGGGAGAGGGGAGGACCCGGAGACAGACCGCAGCATCTGGGAGAGGGGAGGACCCGGAGACAGACCGCAGCATCTGGGAGGGGGGAGGACCCGGAGACAGACCGCAGCATCTGGGAGGGGGGAGGACCCGGAGACAGACCGCAGCATCTGGGAGAGGGGAGGACCCGGAGACAGACCGCAGCATCTGGGAGAGGGGAGGACCCGGAGACAGACCGCAGCATCTGGGAGAGGGGAGGACCCGGAGACAGACCGCAGCATCTGGGAGAGGGGAGGACCCGGAGACAGACCGCAGCATCTGGGAGAGGGGAGGACCCGGAGACAGACCGCAGCATCTGGGAGAGGGGAGGACCCGGAGACAGACCGCAGCATCTGGGAGAGGGGAGGACCCGGAGACAGACCGCAGCATCTGGGAGAGGGGAGGACCCGGAGACAGACCGCAGCATCTGGGAGAGGGGAGGACCCGGAGACAGACCGCAGCATCTGGGAGAGGGGAGGACCCGGAGACAGACCGCAGCATCTGGGAGAGGGGAGGACCCGGAGACAGACAGACAGCATCTAGGAGAGGGGAGGACCTGGAGATCGACAGCAGCATCCAAAAGAACGGGAGAGGGGAGGGCCCGGAGACGGACAGCAGTATCTGGGAGAGGGGAGGACCCAGAGACAGACAGCATCTGGGAGAGGGGAGGACCCAGAGACAGATAGCAGCATCTGAAAGAGTGGGAGAGGGGAGGACCCGGAGACAAACAGCAGCATCTGGGAGAGGGGAGGACCCGGAGACAGACAGCAGCATCTGGGAGAGGGGAGGACCCGGAGACAGACAGCAGCATCTGGGAGAGGGGAGGTGTCACAGGAAAACAGGTAGTTGGTTGGTGAGTATTTTTCTCACTTATCTTGCAAAACTCGGGTAATTTTAGTAATTGTAAGCTTTTATTTATCTTAACTAGGGAGTTTCAATTGGGCTAAATCGAACAGTTATTAGAACTAGAGACCTTAATTAAAATTTTATCAGTAAAATAATTAAACACTATAAAGGTGGCAAGGTAGATGATGTGTGATGGCTGCAGAATATGGGAGCTCGTGGGACACCTGTAATCCAAGGCAAACACATCTGCAGCGTCTGCAGGGATCAGAGTCATTGAGCCGAAGGCCGAACTGCAGGCACTGTGACACATCGGGGAGTGGGAAACTTACCTGGACGCTTTGTTCCAGCAGGTGGTGACACCCCTTAGGATAGGGTTGACTGATTTGGTCCATGGTGAGGGACAGGAGGGTGTGACTGTGAGGGAGGCAGGTATGGGGATCGAGAAGGTAGAAGTGGAGGAGCCTCAGCCCTTGCAATTGTCCAACAGGTTTGAGATTCTTGCAGCCTGTATGGATGAAAGCGCGGGCTGCAGGGTGGATGAGCGAACTGACTGACTCAGTGGTACAGGAGTTAATAGAAATGTAGTGGCAGTAGAGACAGTATAGTCAGGGCATAGATGCAGTTTTCTGCAGCCAAGAGTGAGAGTGCAGAAGTCTATGTTGCCTGCCCAGTGCCAGAGTTCGGGCCATCTATTCTGGGTTGGAGGGGGTGGATCCAGTTGGCATGGTCCACATAGGTACCAACGACATAGATATTGTAAGATAGTTCATTGCTTGGTTTAATGTCTTAATGTATAAGCTTAATTAGAAGTGATTATGATATGTAATAATACTTTAAAATATTGTTAAAGTAACTGTAATATATGTAAGCTGAGAAGCAAGCCTGATGCTGAGCCAAGGTTATGTTTTACAAAAAAAACTGGGAGCGAGAAACAAACCTTGAATTAAATATGAAAAGAATGTAGTGGTATGTTTGAAACTAACAGATCATGAAAACAGAGCATTAATTAAGTTACAATTAAAGCCTCTACAATCTATTATCACAAGGGTAAAAGACATTGCTGTAACTCATGTAACAACTGTTTGTATGAAGTTTCTAGATAACGAATAACTAAGTTACAAGAAAATGGAGCAGTAATACCAGAAAATTAAGCATAAATTTAATGTTAAAGTTGTCAGTTGCCACGTAGGCTTAAAGGAGAAAAAGAGTATAAAACAACAGCTATTGAACTTGAGAAGCAACATGAAAAGCCCTCAGTCAACAGAACACAACAAAAGAAAGAGAGATGGCGTCACTGAGGGCTACTGTCGAGGCTCTGAGGAACAGACTGTGACTCTTGTCTTTGTTAAGTATTACTTCTTTGCACTGAATGTAAACCACTTAATAGATCTGCTATACTTGTAACCAATGTGTACCTGTACCCATGGGGGTTTGTTGTCATGGACAAGTCACCTTTGTTGGGTTAAATTGAATACTCAAAGTAGCAGGAAAGCTGCAATTGGCACCCCAGATGGACTCTAGCTAACGACTGAAACCAGGTATTGTTGAATATAAGACAGCAGACACAAGGGTTTTCGTTACAATTTTTTTAAACAACTGATCTTCTTTGGCCTCCTTATCTCGAGAGACAATGGGTAAGCGCCTGGAGGTGGTCAGTGGTGTGTGGAGCAGCGCCTGGAGTGGCTCTGAAGCCAATTCTAGAGTGACAGACTCTTCCACAGGTGCTGCAGAAAAATTTGATTGTCGGGGTTGTTACACAGTTGGCTCTCCGCTTGCGCTTCTGTCTTTTTTCCTGCCAACTGCTAAGTCTCTTCGACTCGCCACACTTTAGACCCGCCTTTATGACTGCCCGCCAGCTCTGGCGATCGCTGGCAACTGACTCCCACAACTTGTGATCAATGTCTCAGGACTTCATGTCGCGTTTGCAGACGTCTTTAAAGCGGAGACATGGACGGCCGGTGGGTCTGATACCAGTGGCGAGCTCGCTGTACAATGTGTCCTTCGGGATCCTGCCATCTTCCATGCGGCTCACATGGCCAAGCCATCTCAAGCGCCGCTGACTCAGTAGTGTGTATAAGCTGGGGATGTTGGCTGCCTCGAGGACTTCTGTGTTGGAGATACGGTCCTGCCACCTGATGCCAAGTATTCTCCGGAGGCAGCGAAGATGGAATGAATTGAGATGTCGCTCTTGGCTGACATACGTTGTCCAGGCCTCGTTGCCATAGAGAAAGGTACTGAGGACACAGGCTTGATACACTCGGACTTTTGTGTTCCGTGTCAGTGCGCCATTTTCCCACACTCTCTTGGCCAGTCTGGACATAGCAGTGGAAGCCTTTCCCATGCGCTTGTTGATTTCTGCATCTAGAGACAGGTTACTGGTGGTAGTTGAGCCTAGGTAGGTGAACTCTTGAACCACTTCCAGAGCGTGGTCGCCGATATTGATGGATGAAGCATTTCTGACGTCCTGTCCCATGATGTTGGTTTTCTTGAGGCTGATGGTGAGGCCAAATTCATTGCAGGCAGCCGCAAACCTGTCAATGAGACTCTGCAGACATTCTTCAGTGTGAGATGTTAAAGCAGCATCGTCAGCAAAGAGGAGTTCTCTGATGAGGACTTTCCGTACTTTGGACTTCGCTCTTAGATGGGCAAGGTTGAACAACCTGCCCCCTGATCTTGTGTGGAGGAAAATTCCTTCTTCTGAAGACTTGAATGCATGTGAGAGCAGCAGGGAGAAAAAAATCCCAAAAAGTGTGGGTGCGAGAACACAGCCCGGTTTCACGCCACTCAGGATAGGAAAGGGGTCTGATGAGGTGCCGCTATGTTGAATTGTGCCTTTCATATTGTCATGGAATGAGGTGATGATACTTAGTAGATTTGGTGGACATCCAATCTTTTCTAGTAGTCTGAAGAGACCACGTCTGCTGACGAGGTCAAAGGCTTTGGTGAGATCAATGAAAGAAAAGTGAAGGGGCATCTGTTGTTCGCGGCATTTCTCCTGTATCTGACGAAGGGAGAACAGCATGTCAATGGTCGATCTCTCTGCACGAAAGCCACACTGTGCCTCAGGATAGACACGCTCAGCCAGCTTCTGGAGCCTGTTTAAAGCGACTCGAGCGAAGACTTTCCTCACTATGCTGAGCAGGGAGATTCCACGGTAGTTGTTGCAGTCACCGCGGTCACCTTTGTTTTTATAAGAGGGTGATGATATTGGCATCGCGCATGTCCTGAGGTACTGCTCCCTCGTCCATGTCGTGCTGAGAGTAAAGCAGGCTTGGCACTCTTGATTATTTCAGGGGTAATGCTGTCCTTCGCAGGGGCTTTTCCGCTGGCGAGAGAATCAATGGCATCACTGAGTTCCGATTTTGTTGGCTGTACGTCCAGCTCATCCATGACTGGTAGAGGCTGGGCTGCATTGAGGGCAGTCTCAGTGATAACATTCTCCCTGGAGTACAGTTCTAGGTAGCGCTCAACCCAGCGGTCCATTTGCTTGCGTTGGTCAGTGATTATGTCCCCTGATTTAGATTTGAGGGGGGAAATTTTCTTGATGGTTGGCCCAAAAGCTCTCTTAATGCCATCATACATTCCTCTGATGTTTCCGGTGTCTGAGGCCAGCTGAATATGACTGCATAGGTGTTGCCAGTAGTCATTTGCGCAGCGCCTGGCTATTCTTTGTGCAGTGCTTCTGGCTGCTTTAAGTGCTACGGATGTTAACTCGTTGGGGGCTTTCTTGTAGTTCAACAGTGCAATGCGCTTAGCGGCTATGACAGGTTCCAGCTCTTCAAAATGAGATTGAAACCAGTCTGCATTCCTCTTCGCACGTTTGCCGTAGGTGGTCAAAGCTGACTCTTAGATGGCGTCTCTGATTTGGGCCCACTTGGTCTCAACTTCCCCTGTGGGAGTGTTTTGAAGGGCTGTTACAAGTGAATTTAGAAATTTTTGTAACAGCTGTGGATGAGAAATTCTGCTCGTGTTGATGCGCGGGTGGCCCTTCTGCTTGGAATGATGCAACTTCTTTTATCTGAGTCTAACCTTGCTGCACACCAGGGAGTGTCAGTGTCGCAGTCCGCATTGTGGAAGCTGCGTGTGATTTGAACACTGTTTAAGGAGGCTCGCCTTGTGACGATGAGGTCTAGCTGGCGCCAACGACGCGATCTTGGGTGCCTCCATGAAACCTGGTGATAGGGTTTAGTGTGAAAGAATGAGTTGGTGATGCAGAGGTTATGATAGGTGCACAACTCAAGCAGTCTCTGCCCGTTCTCATTCATCCTTCCAACACCATAGCGCCCAAAGCAGGAGGGCCATGAGTCATGGTTGGCCCCAACCCTGGCATTAAAGTCCCCCAGCAGGAACAGGTGTTTGGTGTTGGGGATGCTGCTAATATTATGGAGTTCCTCGTAGAACTGGTCTTTAGCTTCAGGTGGGGAGCAGAGTATTGGAGCATAGATGCTGAGTAGGTGTACTGGACCAGAGGTGGTGAGCAGTCGGATGGACAGTATGCGTTCCGAGCCATTTGAGGGAGGCTCGATCATGCTGAGCAAGGAGTTTCTGATGGCGAAGCCCACTCCATGCTGTCTTGGTTCTTCAGGATCCCTGCCCTGTCAGAAGATGGTGTAGTCTTGCTCTGCTCGAGATCCACTCGTGGGGAGGCGTGACTCCTGAAGTGCTGCAATGTCTACATTGAGTCTACTGAGCTCGTTGTTAATGATGGCGGTCTTCCGAGAATCGTTGATTTGTGTAAGGTCTTCCGACAGGCCAGGACACCTGGTTCTGACGTTCCAGCTTGCAAAGCGAAGGGCTGGTACCTTCTTTCCTTTTTCCATGTTGTTTGGTGCGGTGTTGCAGTCCACTTTTCGGGCACTGACCCTGAGCTCCAAGCACCCATTGAAGCTGGTGGACTGTGGCGGGACAGAACCTTATTGACCAGGGGCTGCCCGGTTTGAGGCAATGGTAGCTGTCCAGTGAGGTGCGATGACCTCTCCCACTGACAAAGGCAACCCGTGGCGCCCAATCTCTACGCCAATTTAGCTGGACTTATAACCCGTAACTGCTGCCTTCCGTGTTGTTTCAGTCGCTGTGAGGCGACTATGGAGTGACCTCTCCATGGCGCATGCCTGGGCGAATGTATGGAGGATGAGAGTTTCCCAAGCGTCAAAACCCCCTCTCGGCCTTTCTGGTGGGGTCCAAAGGAGTGCAGAGCATAACGTTTGGCACCGGTATGGCTGCAGGAACTGCCGGAAACATGCCAAAGGTGACACATGACCACCTACGGGGTTCCGCTCCGGATTTTCTGTTCGGGTTTACTCCCTTAGCCTCCCGAGACGCCCACAAGTAGGAAGATGCCGGTGGGAGGAGAGGGTGCGAGGGAGCTTACAGCCCAGGAGCCATCTTGCTCGGAAGCCAAACAACTGATGGTATCACTCTAAGTACACCAAGATGCCTGAAGAGGATCTTTGGACAAAAGTATCAAGCAAGGTTAGAAAGAAAGTGTGATGATGCACAGATACTATTAATGGGGTGTCTGGCTTGAGACCCTGAGAGCATCTCTTGAGAATATAGCCAAATGTATCGGAGAACAGGCTCAGGCTTAGGATTGAGAGTTGGATAAAGTGATGAGTTTTGATTGCGTTTGCAACCACGTACTGCGCACAGCGAGATAACAAGGCCATCCTAGCGAAGGATGACAAAACGGTAGAACAGCAAGAACACACTCAGCTTCTGCGGAGTCAAGTCGACTTGTCTGCGGCAATTTTGCGACAGCAGAATGTAAAAGCAGTTCAGGCAAGATTAACAAGCCAAGTGTTAATTAGACACCCTTACAAAAGCTAATCGCCTCACAAGACAATTGGAAGATTCATGGGGAGCCTTAGGAGAAGCTCTCCAGCATCCCCAAAGAGAACCAGTCACATTACCATTCAACAATTAGTAAAACTGCTGGGAAAACAAAATGCAGTCATAGCGACAGTAACCATGGGGGGTCCTTATCCAGAATTTGATGAGTGTAGTGAAAATTTATGTCCTCCTGCACCCTCTCCTTCTGCGTCAGGTCCTCTGCCCTATTTTAGTAGTAACAAAGAGGAAGTCCTGAAAATCCCCTGTGAAGAGAAAGCTCTGTTTGATTTCCCAAATGCAGAAAACACAGATAGTGTCCTAATTAGAATTTATTTTTTATTTATTTATTTCAAGATACAGCACTGAAACAGGCCCTTCGGCCTGTTTCCCCTGGCTGGTGAGTCTAGAGCTGGGGGCGTAGTCTCAGAATAAGAGGACTGAGATGAGGAGGAATTTCTTAATCCAGAGAGTGGTGAATCTTTGGAATTCTCTTCCCCAGAAGGCTGTGGAGGCTCAGTCATTCAGTATATTCAAGAAAGAGATCGATAGCTTTCTAGATATTAAAAATATCAAGGGATATGGGGATAGTGTGGGAAAATGGTGTTGAAGTGGAAGATAAGCCATGATATAGCTGAATGGCGGAGCAGGCTCAAGGAACCAAATGGCCTACTTGTGCTCCTCGTTCCTATGTCTTATGATTCTGTCAATTTTCTGTACATCTCTAATTCTGTTTGTAGTAAAAAGCTAATGCATATAGAATATGATTTCACCTGTGGGGGTCCATACTTAAAGGGTTGCAGAATACTGTTACGATGTAATTTTAGAAAAGTATCATTGCTTGCTTCCTAGGCTTATTAATATGTAGAAAAAGACCTGAATGTCCCTGTTTTTTCTCTCACTTGTATACAATTCTACCAGAACAATTGGGCCAAGTTGGATCAGTTCACTTTGACACCATCCAATGAAGACAATCTAAGGAGCACCCTTAGTTGCTGAAGGGACTTTTATTATGCAAACTGTTGTGATCCACATCCCAATCATGTATAATCAATCTACATAACCAAGGGAGAAGTCGATGAACCCAAGCATCAATGGCTGAATCTTATCGTAAAAATAACTGTGTTAACGATGCTTAACATTATTAATACACAAATTGACTAGCAATGTCAGGGCGGCACAGTGGCGCAGTGGTTAGCACCGCATCCTCACAGCTCCAGCGACCCGGGTTCAATTCTGGGTACTGCCTGTGTGGAGTTTGCAAGTTCTCCCTGTGTCTGCGTGGGTTTTCTCCGGGTGCTCCGGTTTCCTCCCACATGCCAAAGACTTGCAGGTTGATAGGTAAATTGGCCATTAGCAATTACCCCTAGTATAGGTAGGTGGTAGGGAAATATAGGGACAGGTGGGGATGTGGTAGGAATATGGAATTAGTGTAGGATTAGTATAAATGGGTGGTTGATGGTCGGCACAGACTCGGTGGGCCGAAGGGCCTGTTTCTGTGCTGTATCTCTAAACTAAACTAATAAGAGATATGTCCTGAGTCTCTGGAACCTGCTGGTTGATTTCCGCCATTCTGCTGTTTGCACAAATGGCATTTTGCCCTTAGCGTCCCTGTTACTTATAAGAACGTGCAAGATTCACACATTAATTGTCCATTAAACCCACCACAGAAAGTTAGGAATAGGACTTAACAGTGTATCTTTTTAATTATGTGATAAAGCAATGCCAATCAAAGTCTCTGGCCCAGAAAGAGAACAAATGAACCAATTAAATCTTATTCCTGCATATCGTGAATTATTGGAGATTTTAAAAATGTCAAATTTTAAATTTATATTTTTTCTTTTGTGTGTCTCTTTTCTCTCAATCTGATCTTTCTTTATTTTTCTCTCTTTGTAACTGATTTGGCTCTAATTCACCCTCCTCCTCCATCATTCCTGTTCCTTTCTCAATCCCTTAAATTTTGTTGATTAAGGAGATCGATTGTTGGTCCTGCCGTTTACTAAGGTCCCCAATGTACTTGCCACACTGTTATCAGCTCACAGTTGCAGGAAGTTATGTTGCAAAAAATTTGAGATTAATGGTGCAGAAAAATGTCTGCTGTGAGATTGCCCACTGCAGCAAGATTCAACAGACAAATTACACAGTTGATCATTGACTGTACTTAATATATTACAATATCATGTCACATTTGTCAACCTATCCTTAATTTTTTTTTACTTCAAATGCCACATCGATTTAAAATTAAGTTAATCGAGGATGAATTTTGCTTACAAACATTTTGAAGCTCTTCACAAGTAATGCGAATCTGTAGTTCTTGTCCTTAGTTCTAGCTAACCCAATACTATGAATCTTGCCACATTCCTTTGTGTTGCAAATGTTCAGCTATTCAGATTTCTTATGACATTCAAAACGGGGTGTGTTTGTGTGTGTGTATGTATCAAATACCGGTATTGAAAACGCTTTTATGCAAGATTTTATTTCCTTAATTATAAACTTCAAACCAGTGAATGACTTATTTTTAGGACATTTGTGTTGAAAATAGCTTCTGTTAATGCATTTTAAAAGGTAAAAGTAAATTGTTTCATAAAATGTTATGTAGGAGGCTTCTCTGATTTACAGTATACTGAAGTAAAGGGAATATAACCGGATGGACTAGAAGTTGGTTAAGGGACAGGAAATGGAGAGTAATGGTTAAGCATTTTTTTTCCAGACTGGAGGAGTGTATACAGTGATTATTTCCCAGGGGTCAGTGCTTGCATCATTGCCCGTTTATTTTTTTCTTGCTCTTTTTATGCTCAAATAAATGATCGGACTGTGTTATGGGAAGCACAGTATCAGAATTTGCACACATAAAAGAGCTAAATGTAGGTGGCTTCTAAGCAACTTCAAAAGGATAGAGCAAGTTGATGGATTGGGCAGATAGGTGCCAGATGAAATTTTAATACAAAACCTCTGGCCAAGTAGTTCCCATACAACTACAACACACTGGCATCAACTTGACAAAGTGGAAAATTGCCCAGTTATGTCCTGTCCTCAAAAAGCAGGACAAATTCAATCTGCAATTATTATCCCATCAACCTACTCAATCATCAGCAAAGTAATGAAAGGGGTTGTCAATCGACAGTGCTATCAAAGGCACTTACTCACCAATATTCTGCTCACCAGTGCTCAATTTGGGTTCTGCCAGGACCATTCAGTTGCAAACCTCATTATAGCTTTGGTCCAAAAATGGACAAAAGAGCAGAATTTCAGAGGTGAGGTGAGAGTGACTGCCCTTGACTTCAAGGCATCATTTGACAGTGTGGCATCAAGGAGCTCCAGTAAAATTGAAGTCAATGGGATTTGGGGTGAAGCTCTGCACTGGCTGGGATCATACCTAGCACAAAGGAAGATGGTTGCGGTTGTTGGAGGCCAATCATCTCAGCTGTAGGACATCGCTGCAATAGTTCCTTAGGGCAGTGTCCTAGGCCCAGCCACCTTCAGTTGCTTCATCAATGACTTTCCCTCCCTCATTAAGTCAGAAGTGAGGATGTTTATTGATTGCACAGTTATTTAGTTCTATTCGCAACTCCTCAGATAATGAAGCATACGTACCTGCATGCAGCAAGACCTGGACAACTTTCCGGCTTGGCCTGATAAGCGGCAATTATATTTGTGCCAGGCAATGACGATCTTGATGAGAGAGTCTAACCACCTCCTGTATTACCATCGGCATCAACATCCTGGGGTCATCATTGACCAGAAACTTAATTAGACCAGCCATATAAATACTATGGCTACAAAAACAGGTCAGAGGTTGGGTATTCTGCAGCAGGTAACTCACCTCCTGACTCCCCAAAGCCTTTCTAAAAGGCACAAGTCATGATTGTGATGGAATATTCTGCACTTGCCTGGATGAGTGCAGCTCCAGCAACATTCAAGAAGCTTGACATCTTGACCTTTATGGAAGTGTTTAATATTATGAAGGGTCTTGAAAAGGTCACTAAAGAAAATAACTCGTCAATATCTAGAGCTCATAAAGTTAAGTTCATCACTAAGGAAGAAGTTGGGAAAAACTTATTTTATGCAGAGGATTGGTGCGACATGAAGCTCCCTACCAGAAACAATGGTGGAAGTAAAATTCATAATCGCTTTTAAAAAGAAATACATAAATATCGGAGAGAAATGGTTAATCGGATGTAGGGAAAGCATAGGTAAACGTGATTCTGGGGCAGTTTTTGGAGAGAAGCACAGGCATGATGACCTCCTTGTATATTGTGAAATTTTATAATTACTGTAATTTGTTGCTCCAGAAGTTGAAATGTAGTGAAATCTATAGTTTGACTTTAGTTCATTGCTGAGTAAGTTTGTGGTAAATTGCATGTTGAGGATAATGAGAATGGCTTAGTAATTAATTCACATTTTGAAGCCTGGTTGTTTGATTGTGGTCCTCAAACTGTTAGAAATAGTTCTATAGAAATATCAACAAAATGTTCTTTAGTAAAGAGCTGATGTTTGTGTAAATGTGAGAGTTTGTTTTACTTTTAGTTAGCATTTTAAATGTATAAATTTGAAACAATATTTTGAGGAATTAATAAACTATATATACAGTGGTTAATGTATTGTGAAATGTGAAGTGGATGGTCAGTAATGCAAGGAGTAACTTGCGTTTTGTTCTTGGCAGGATCAGGATTGCAGGCATCAAGGGGATTCAAGGAGTCGTGCGGAAAACGGTCAATGATGAACTACAGACTATCATATGGGAACCTCAGCATATGGATAAGATTGTTCCTTCACTTCTCTTCAACATGCAAAAGACAGAGGACCCTGACAGGTTAGACTGTGTTATATAAGAGATGGAGGAAAAGGGTAGGAATGAGGTGAACAAGGTGAATGGAGAAGAGTGTTGTGGAAATGGTTGAAAAATTAAAATTTTTTTGTTACAGTCCCCACTGCTTATAGTGGGTACTTTCGTGCACATGTGATTTTACTGCTCTAAGTGACAGATGGAATGATGTGGCCATGTTCATAATTGAATGACTTGAGCTGAGTAGAATTTGTAGTTTTCTGGCTTTAAAGACTTTGAGAGAAAGGACATATTTGATTGTTGCCTTTTAAGATTTATGTTGATTGCATTCCAAAGAGTTTGCTGTGATTCAGGGTTCAGTTTAAGCAAGTCTTATGTAGGATCAGTCCTATTAAATGTCTGAAATTGCAGACTGTTGCTGTGATTTGGACTGTACTCCTGGAGGATGTTACTCTGCTTTAATGCTAGATTGGGCTGTGACAAATAACTGAAAGCTTGAAGATCAGAGCCATTTATTAAAGCTGGTGGGACTGTAAACATAGACTCACTGGATAGGTAAAAGAGTTTTGTCTTTGCTTTGGTTAGCCCCTAATGGGAGAGATCTATGCAAGGTTTGATGAAGTATTCTCATCTAAAAATATTAAAATGAGGTCTGTGTCAAGGGTATTTTATTATATTCAGTTCACCTCAACGAAGTGTTTACTTTTTGTTTTTGCATTCAGTGCATCTTAATGAGGTGCGAACTTGTGAGTAAGCACAGCTATTTCTGCCCAAAGTGAACAGAGCACTTAAGGTGCCATAACCGGCAACTTTGAAATTAACATTAATGCAAATGGGTGATGGTTATTGCTTTTTGGCCATTATAAGCGACTAGGGATTCCAGTTGTATTATCCTCCTGGAATCCCACTGTCTTCTGATATGTGTGCTATATGCATCTCACTAAATTCGGCTTTTATATTTTGAACAGTAAAGTATGAATTTAGAAGTAACGCTGTATTTACCTTTGAGCTGGAAATGCAAGGTCACTTTTTGTTTGTAATATTTATCTGCACCAAATGCTGAAATATGCAATGTATGCACTGTAGAGAAAGCTACAGTGTGCTATAATAAAAAATCATGGACTTAAAAGATTCTCCAGCTCTCCCTTTACCCTTATTCATCTTGCTAAAGTATTATTTATCACTAGCTTTCAATTGTTTCAATTTCAATGTTAACTCAAAGGATCACTCCCCTAAATTTTGGATATCTATATCCCTCTTTAATTTTATTCCCTCTGACAGGTACCAACGCATTTAACTCTATCCTGATGGTTTCATTTAAAAAGTCGATTTCTCTCTGGAGCATGTCAGTGCCTTGATTTAAAAAGTTGTGTCTTTATGGAGCCAGATTAACCATTTCATGTTATGCTGTTGTAAAGTAACTGAGCATGTGTGAGACTCGTTCTTCCATGCATCTTCATACATTTCTGCATGCAAGTTGCCTCACTTTTGAACACACACACCAGTATCACAATATCATGGTACACATGACATCTGATAAAAGCTATTCTCGGGCTTTCCGGTGATTTTTATCACAGATCGCGGATGGGGTAGGTTCTGGAGATCTTTACCCATCTCTCCCTGCATGGTCCTGATGCCTCAAGAATTGGCCAGGTTATTAAATTTGCTTTTCTTATTGTTGAGTATTGGTAAGAATATGGACATAAACATCTCTAGGAGAAAGCTATCATTGTACTATTCTTATCTGCACTTCCCTGACTTTAACAAGAATATACATTGTTGCCAGATAGATAGCTTTTGGTGAATTGTGCCCAGCAGATTTATTCCAATTCACCCAATAAAATGAATTTTAGAAAAATTCCCATTTGATATAATATTCCAATTTCTATCTTAAGCGAACATACGAATTAGGAGCAGGAGTAGGCCACTCGGCCCCTCGAGCCTGCTCCACCATTCAACAAGATCATGGCTGATCTGATTGTAACCTCAACTCCACAATCCTGCCTACCCCGATAACCTTTCCCCCATCTTGCTTATCAAGAATCTATCTACCTCTGCCTTAAAAATATTCAAAGACCTATGCTTCCACCATCTTCTGAGGAAGAGCTCCAAAGACTCACGACCCTCAGAAAAAATTTCTCCTCATCTGTGTCTTAAATGGGTGACCCCCAATTTTTTAAACAGTGACTCTCCAGTTCTCGATTCTCCTACAACAGGAAATATCCCTTCCACATCCACCCTGTCAAGACCCTTCAGAATCTTTTATGTTTCAATCAAGTCGCCTCTTACACCTCTAAACTCCAGCGGATCTAAGCCTAGCCTGTCCAAACTTCCCTCATAAGACAACCCACCCATTCCAGGTATTAGTCTAGTAAACCTTCTCTGAACTGCTTCTAACACATTTACATCCTTCCTTAAATAAGGAGACCAGTATGTATACAGTACTCCAGATGTCTCACCATTACCCTGTATCACTGAAGCATAACCTCTCTACTTTTGTGTTCAATTCCCTTTGCAATAAACGATAACATTCTATTAGTTTTCCCAATTACTTGTACCTGCATACTAACCTTTTGTGATTCATGCACTAGGACACCCAGATCCCTCTGCATCTCAGAGCTCTGCAGTCTCTCACCATTTAGATGATGTGCTTTTTTATTCTTCCTGCCAAAATGGACAATTTCACACATTGTACTGCCATTTGCCAGATCTTTGAGCACTCCCTTAACCTATCTATATCCCTCTGTAGCCTTCGTATCTCCTCTTCACAGCTTACTTTCCTACCTATCTTTCTGTCATCAGCAAATTTAGCAATCATACCTTCAGTCCTTTGATTCAGGTTATTTATATAAATTGCAAGAAGTTGAGCTGTGGCACACCACTCATTACATCTTGCCAACCAGAAAATGCCTACTCTGTTTCCTGTAAGCTAGCCAATCTTCTGTCCATGCCAAAACGCTGCCCCGTACACCATGAACTTTTATTGTTTGCAATAACCTTTGATGTGGCACCTTATCAAAATGTCTTCTGGAAATCTAAGTACAGTACAACCACTGGTTCCCCATTATCCACAGCACATGTTACTTCTTCAAAGAACTCCAGTAACTTGGTTAAACGTGATTTCCTTTTCACAAAGCCATGTTGACTGTGCCAGATTACCTTGAATATTTCTAAGTGCCCTGCTTTAAGGTCTTTAATAATATCTTCTAACATTTTCCCTATGACAGGTGCTAAGCTAACTGGCCTGTAGTTTCCTGCTTTCAGTCTCCCTTCCTTTTTGAATAAAGGGGTTACGTTGACTATTTTCCAATCTAATGGCACCTTTCTGGAATCTAGGGAATTTTGGAAAATTAAAACCAACATATCAACTATCTCACTCGCCACTTCTTTTAAGACCCTAGGATGAAGTCCATCAGGATCTGGGGACTTGTCAGCCTGCAGCTCCAACAATTTGCTCAGTGCTATTTCCCTGATAATTGTAATTTTCTTGAGTTCCTCCCTTCCTTCCATTTCCTGATTTAAAGTTATTACTGGGGTGTTACTTATATCCTCATTGGGGAAGATGGATCCAAAATACCTGTTCATCTGCCATCTCCTTATTTTCCCTTATTAATTTCCCAGACTATAGGACTTTATGTAGGATCAGTGCTCACTTTGTTAACTCTTTTTGTTAAATATCTATAGAAACTTTTACCATCTATTTTTATATTTCTAGCCAGCTTTCTCTCATACTCTAATTTTTCCCTCTTTATTAATCTTTTGTCGTTCTTTGCTGCTTTCTATATTCTGTCCAATCTTCTGACATGCCACCCATCTTTGTGCAATGATATGCTTTTTCTTTAAGTTTGATACTATCTTTAACTGTTTTAGTTAACCATTGATGGTGGGTCCTCCCCTTGGAATTTTTCTTCCTCATTGGAATGTATCTATTCTGTGTATTCTGAAATATCCCCTTAAATGTTTGCCACTGCACCTTGATTGACCTATCCCTTAACCTAATTTGCCAGTTTACTTTAGCTAGCTCTGGTTTCATGCCTTCATAATTACCCTTATTTAAGTTTAATATACTAACGTTAGACCCACTCCCCTCTCCCTCAAACTGAATGTAAAGTTCAAGCATATTGTGATTGCTGCTGCCGAGAGGCACTTTCACTATGAGGTCATGAATTATTCCTATCTCGTTGCACAATACCAGGTCTAGTACAGCCTGCTGTCTGTTGGCTCCAGAATGTGCTGTTCTTAGAAACTATCCCGAAAACATTCTATGAACTCCTCATCTAGGCTACCTTTGCCCATCTGATTTTTCCAGTCCATATGTAGATTACAATCCCACATGATTATCACTGTACCTTTCTGACGAACTCCCAGTATTTCTTCCTTTTATTCCCCGTCCTACAGTGTGGTTACTGTTAAGGGGCCTGTACACCACTCCTGTAAGTGATTTCTTGCCTTTGATTTCTACAAACTGCTTCTACATCCTGGTTTCCTGAACTTAGGTCATCCCACTCTATTGCGCTAATACCATCTAATCTAATACCATCATTAATTAACAGAGCCACCCCTCCACCTTTTCCTAGCTTCCTGCCTTTCCTAAATGTCTTGTACCCTTCAATATTCAGGTCCCAATCTATGTCATCCTGCAGCCATGTCTCTAATGGCCATCAGAGCGTAACTTATTTAGTTCTGCTTGCACTCTCAGTTCATCCATGAATGCTCCATGCATTCAGATACAAAGCCTTTAGTTTTGTCCTTTTTTATTATTTTTGTAACCTCTAGCCTTGTCTGCTGACTTATTCTTAGCTTTGTCCTTACTATCCATTCCTGTCACAGTCTGTTTATCATTTCCCATATTATTACCTTTCTCTCTTGCCTTGTCTCCACTCTTTGATTTACCACATCTTCCCAAATTTGATCCCTTGCCCCCACTATTTAATTTAAAACTCTCACTACTTCCCTAGGTGTGCAGCTCGCTAGACCACTGGTCCCAGCTGAGTTCAGGTGTAGACCAGCCCAGTGGTACAGCCCCCACTTTCCCCAGTACTGGTGCCAGTGCCCCACGACCCAGAACCCACTTCCACTGCATCAAACTTTGAGCCATGCATTCATTTCTCTAATCTTATTTATCCTTCTCCAATTTGCATGTGGCTCAGGTAATAATCCAGGGATCATTACCTTTGAGGTTCTGCCTAATTTGGTGCCTAGCTCCTTATACTGACTATGCAGAACCTCTTTTCTTGCCCTGCATGTCTTTGGTACCTACATGGACCATGACAACTGAATCCTCCCAACCCAACTGTAATTTCCTTTCCAGCCCTTCCACTTGAACAGCTTCCTGTACCATGGTGCCATGGTCAGTCTACTCATCCATGCTACAGCCCTTGCTCTTGTCTGTACAAGCTGCAAGAACCTCAAAGTTGTTGCTCAATTGCAAGGGCTGAGGCTCCTCCACTCCCACCTTCTCAATCCCCTTACCAGCCTGAGTCACAGTCACACCCTCCTGTCCCTGACCATTGACCAAAACAGATGACACTATCCTAAGGGGTGTGTCTGCCTTCTGGAACGAAGTGTCCAGGTAACCCCCTCCCTGATGCATCAGTGTCTGCAGCTCGGCCTCCAGCTCAATGACTCTGAGCCGGAGCTTCTCAAGCCCCGCACACTTAGTGCAGATGTGGTTGCCATGGATTGCCGTGACATCCAGGAGCTCCCGTATACTGCAGCCGTGACACATCACCTCTCCTACCATCTTTATTGTGTTAATTTGATTAAATTTATTTTTTCTTATTTATATCCTCAATCATTTCTTCTCATTCAATTTTACACAATTACACAAAGCAGTTAGTGTCATCTATTTTGGTCAATAGTCAGGTACAGGATGGTCCAGGAAGCCGTTCAAGTGGGTGGGGGGGAAGAGAGCAAAAATGAAAGTAGTGGCACTAGGGAACCATATGGTGAAGGGGATTCACACTGTTCTCTGCAGCAAAGAGCGGGAGTCCTGCCCGGTGCCAGGGTTCGGAACATCTGCTCAGGCTGGAAAGGAAATTATAGTGGGAGCAGGAGGATCCAGTTGTTATGGTCCATGTAGGTACTAAAGGCATATGCAGGACAAGAAAACAGCTTCTGCATAGTCAGTATGAGGAGTTAGGCACCAAATTACTATTTCATCTCATTTCATGAACACTTTACTGTCCAATATAATATTATCATATCTTTAAAACATAAATCAAATATTCTCATTTGGTCCAAAACACATTTTGTTTTTGTTTTACTTAACTGAATTTCCTCTTGGACTTCTATTTCCCAGAATAACGTGCTATATTGTACCTTAGTTCATTTTATCATTTTGGAATGATTACCAAATCCAAAGAGCACAAGTCCTGCTAGTCTAATGTGCAATTCTATTTCCCCAAAACATTCTTCCTTGGTGCACAGGAACCACTTAGATTGCACTCCTCTCTTATTAAAATTTCATTATCCCTTTAAACGGCAGGTAAATTTTCCCTCCTTGTGTACTTGAAACAGCAACTCATCAATATATCTCATCAGTTTCAATTTCAGAAACGATGCCTAGGCGTGTTGCTTTTACATTAGGGACAGAAATGCTTTAAATTAGTTTGGAGGTAATTTCCATACCCTCCACGTGCCCCCACCCCCCTGCCCACCGGCCAAACCACGCGAGCACTGTGTCTCAGAAGATAACAAATTACCCTGAATGAGTTAAGTCGAGTCTTTGAAGGTCACCACTGTCCTGTGGCTTCATTCTTGATTAATGAAAACATTCTTGGCAAATACTCTCACTTTTGTTCAATTTGGCCAGTCCAAGAATTTCACCTTTAGCAGCACAACACAACTGCCTCTTTTAGTTGCAGCCCCAGTTCTGAAAACTAGCAAAATCAAACTGGGATCATGTCTACAGATAGGGTCTTAAATTCTTAAAACACCTGGACCTCTTGCTCTGCCATCACTGAAAACCATAGACCCTATTGCGCTGAATTTTACCTGCCCCTCAATGTCGTGGCGCGGGGGCCGGTAAAATTCTGTGGGGAGAGGCCGGCCTTGACCCCCGACATTGAGAAGGGCCCGCCGCATATTACCAGTGGCTGGGGGACCTCAGTGCGGGGTACCCACCCCCCGCTGCTGCTCGACGGCGGCACCCCATTTACCATATTCAAAACGGTACTTAACCTCTGCAGATTATGCATCCCACCGCCTCTCGATGCACACTCTGGATTTTACATTGAATGGGCAGCCGTCATGTGCTATCCTGTTTCCGAACATAAAAGTCGGCGGGTCATCAGAGGCAGAAGTTATTGCTATTGAAGGTAAATTCAGATATTCAAGGGTCTCACTCCGCATACTGGAAGGGAGGAGTGGGGTGGGGGGTGGCAATCACAGGGGTCTAAGCTCTGCATTCTTAAAGGAAGGAGGGAGGGGGCCTGGGATTACTGGAGGGAAAGCTCTGTAGGCATGAAGGGAGGTACTGTGTACCCTCCCTCCATAAACTGTGTCTGCTCTGCTTTTGTTTGTGTATGTCTGTGAAGCAGCAATGGCACTCTAGTCACCGTGTGTGAGGAGGGTGCCAGAAAGGTTAGGACCTTTAAGGTTATATGGATGGTGGGTCGATTCAGCAGGTAGGATCTTGATGTGGTCATGCTGTGCCACTCACTGTTGGCCAAGATGGGCAATGCCATGGCACCACACATAGTTGATCCCTGAAAGCACCTGATGTACCCATCAACACCAGTCCCTGCCCTGTTAGGAACCTTTGAATAAATGAAGGGTTTAACTTTATTTATCACATGGAAATGGTATGGCTTATCCTACATTGTTTGATTCTCTACTCCTGAGGATCAGTATGCGCCAGAGCCAAAATCAACAGGCAGGTGCTGTCCACGTAGAGGCCCCCAGTCATGAGCAGAAGCCCCCAAGGAGATCTCGCCATTAAGGTCACCATGCATCTACAGGCCCCACATGACATGCCACCAGATGTCAGAGCACCAGTGTCAGAAGCGATTGCGCATGTAGAGAGGGCGGTGACATGTCTCTGTGCCCTGCTCTAAGATGAACTGCAGCCCACGGGCCTCAGTGGACATCCTGTGCCTGCGGCCATCATAGTGGCAGCAGTTCTCAAGCTTGACGCCTATGCAGCTTTTCAGGGGCGCACCAGAGACATTTGTGTTGTTACGTGGTCAGCAGTGCATCGCTGCATCAGAGAGGTCACCGATGCCCTGTACCGGAGGGCCAGTGAGGATGTCCGCTTCAGGTCGGACCCTAACAGCCAGGTCCAGAGGGCCATCGGTTTTGGTACATTGCTGGAGAACTATAGGTTTTAATGTTCATAGACTGCACCCATATGGCCATCAGGCCTCCCGCCAGACTACCACCTGCAGACGTTACCATTAAAGGAATCCTCTCAATCTAGGTGAAGCTGGTTGGGATCACCGGAGATGCTTCATGCAAATCTGTGACCACTTCTCAGGCAGCTGCCGTGACACCTGGGCCCTGTGCCAGTCCCAGCTGCCACCACTGTTCACTGAACTGGCTCAGATCGAGGGGTGGCTTCTTGGAAATTTGGTCTATCCCTTGCAGACATGGCTCCCGACATCAGTGAGAGACCCCATCTCTGCTGCAGAGGAGAGATACAACGTCAGCCACTAAGCTCCAAGAGCTGCCATTGAGCAGGTAATCGGCATGCTGAAAGAGTGCTTCCAGTGCCTGGATGGATAGGGTGATGCCCAATGGGCCGAAATAGCCAGCTTCTTTCTTTGCTGCTCGCTGTGCTCTGCACCACTACACACCGATAGGGGCCAGGCCTGGCATGATGAGGAGAGACGTCAACAGGATTCCTCCTTGGACTATGAGGATGCTGAGGACCTAGAACAGGAAAGGGCTCATGGGAGAGCAGATGGCACCCAGGCTCTACATGCAGGGCTAGCAGTGAGCTAGGGATGTACGACTTATCAGACAAAGGCTATCTGCTCCATTGGAACCAACATGAGCTCTGCAAGCCACACATCACCCTTGCTCACCTGCTGTATGGCAGTCCACATCTGCAGCATCCCTGTTTCCACCATTAGAGGCAGCAGCTGACTGAGCCAATGTCCATGTCACTGCATCCGTGGAGACGCTCATAAGTAATGGTGGCATGGCAATGATATTGTATACATTGGCTCTCCTGAAGGGCCAACGGTGCAAAAGGATGTGACTTT